>NW_005841895.1:446474-479691 GCF_000455745.1 Alligator sinensis
TAATTAGGATATGGGCATTATAATAAAAAATCCTCTTTGTGTTATGAAAAAGCAGATGGATTTTGTGATTGCAGCATGACAAGAAGGAGAAGTATGTTTAATTGATCTGCTCTGTTGTTGTATCTTAAATTTTAGTGAAGTTTTAATTCCAAAATTAATGGCAGCTAGGACTTCTAGTATCATTGTGGAGAGAATTATAATAATCACGCTGAACTAAATGAGAATTTGATCCTACATAACAGACCAGGAAAGAGATTAGTTTAATCTATTTTTAATTAATAACAGGAAAGTAAGATATTTGCAATGAAATGAAATCACAGCCTGAAATTCTTGGTTAGTACAAATATAAAACTGTTAATTTAAAAAGGACTGCTTAGAATTATTCTAGACTTATAATTTGAGACTGTATTTAACCTAAAGGTGTAGAATAAAATAACTGAAGCACAGAGATTCTTGAGTTAAGGCTGAAGCTCTGTTCTTAGGGGTGGTGGATGAAAACCTAGGCTTGCCATCTTTGCATAGTTTTAATGTTCATGCAGCGCTGTTAGTGCACAAAGAGCAAGCCTTGAAATGTCTTTACCAATCTGTCTGAGTAAAGATACATTACTGTGGATCTATTGAACTCAAGCCAATCAAGTGTTAAGCACAGATAACCAAACAATTGAAGCTTGCTATTTCTGTTGCTTTACTGCTGTTTAGCTGTCTCACTGAAGGACCAAAGAGCCTCAGTTGTGGCCCAGAACGCTTGGTAGTGTACAGGCACAGAGCAAAAAAACTATCCCTCTGCAATGCCTTTTCACTCATTCACTTTATCTTGCTTTTGTGTTTTAGGGTAACTTCTTTCAGAATATTGGTTCCATCACCCTATTTTCCGTATTTGGCACAGCTATTTCAGCCTTCATCGTAGGAGGAGGAATTTACTTCCTGGGTCAGGTAAGAGAAACATCCTTGAAATGACTGCTTTTTTTTTACAGGAAAGAATAGTAACGATCACACAAATAGGAGCCTATTTGTGCCCCCACACGATGAGTTACCAGGTATTTCTCGCCTAACTTACCTCACTTGCAAGTTAGCTCATGAAATTGAGCTTTTTGAAGGATGAAATAGATTCATAGATGCTAGGGTCGGAAAGGACCTCAGCAGATCATCAAGTCCGGCCCCTTGCCCTGGGCAGGAAAGAGGGCTGGGGGCAGATGACCCCAGGCAGATGCCTATCCAGCCTTCTCTTAAAGACCTCCAAGGTAGGGGAGAGCACCACCTCCCTTGGGAGCCCATTCCAAATTCTGGCCACCCTTACCATGAAGAAGTTTTTCCTGATATCTAGACTAAATCTGCTCTCTGTCAGTTTATGACCATTGTTCCTTGTTACCTCAAGAGGTACCCTGGTGAACAGAGCATCTCCGATCCCTTGCTGCGTCCCCCTAATGAATTTGTAGGCGGCCACAAGATCACCTCTCAGCCTTCTCTTGTGGAAGCTGAAGAGGCCCGGGTCCCTCAGTCTCTTCTCATAGGGCTTGTTCTGTAAGCCCCTAACCATACGAGTGGCCCTCCTCTGGATCTCAAGTCTATCAACATCCTTCTTGAAGTACGGTGCCCAAAACTGGACTCAGTACTCCAACTGTGGTCTGACCAATGCCACATAGAGGGAAAGTATCACCTCCTTGGATATGTGTCATGCATCTGCTGATGCATGATAAAGTGCGGTTAGCTTTGCTGATGATTTTGTTACACTGACAACTCATGTTCATCTTGGAGTCCACTATGACTCCAAGATCCCTTTCCACTTCTGTGCTGCTGAGATAGGTGGATCCAGGTGGAAGAACTTATTACACAGAAGGATTACAGTTAATTGCTGGTACATAAATGCAGCAGGAGCTACAGTAAAGAATTGAGCAAAGGAATGGCAGCCTGAGACCTCTTTAATTTCTAGTTTTAGGATTGTTGATGACTCACTGCATAGCTTGGATAAATTCATTTAATCTTTTATTTCTCTCTCAGTTTCTTATTTATATATCTGAGCTAACAATAGTTCCCTGTCTCACAGCCGCTTTATAAACTCTCCCTAGAATTCATAGAAATTTTGATTCTAAAGTATGTAAATGTTTTGTTAAGATTTTCATCATAACTTTAGTTTATTCAAATGGATTAAAATGCAGTTTGAAACCATCTGATGTTTGAATACTAAATAAATGTATGCTTAGTGAAAAATAATGGAAACATAGCTGATTTTTTTTTCTTTTAGGCAGAAGTAATTTATAAACTCAACATGACAGACAGGTAAGTTCTTGGTAAAATTGCCTAGTATGTCATACAGGGCATTCTTCAAAGTAAATACAGCTTGTATAGTAATTCATTGGGATTAACATTTTAACCTTTCTGATGCCTTTTCCCAAGTGAAGTGTATAAAGGCTCCCTAACTCAAAACATTCATCATCAATGGGACTATTAAGATAAGGGAAATACAACAATGAACAGTGTGTGCAAAAATGTTTTCACAGTCTTTTCCCAAATTCCTCCCCCCCAGCTTCGATACATAAAACCTCTACATGATGGTGTGCATTTGGTTAACTGGCGTAATTAAAATATCAGTAGCATAATGAAGGGGTGGGGGGCAAATGTGGCAGCAGCTCTGAACACTCGCTTAAGGGGAGAGGAGGACTGCAGAAGTAGCAGCTGCCACTGCCCAGAGCACAGAGCTGCCTCAGTAAGCCTCTAAAATACAATATGAAAAGATGGTTTTCTCATCCAGCCCTTTTCCTTAAAGAAGTAATAAATTTATAAGGATCGGTATCCCCAAATTTTTTAAGTATTTGGCAAAGGTTTGATGTTTTTTTAGAAATCCACCAAGTTACACCAGAAGTCAGATGCTGCTCTTGTTTATACTGGTGTAAGTACAGACGGAGCGGAATATTTGGCTTTAATATTTTTGTGTGGTTTTTTTATTTACTGAAGTCCACAAATCGTTTGACTAGTTGGAACCAGGCCAGGAAATGTGACAAGAAAAAACGTTCATAAATTACAGAAGTCTTCCATACCTGACTCTAGCATCTGGCTGTACACAGCTGAATGCACTCGTTACTTTGAGGGGGCTCTCTCTCTTGTCTTAGGATCTAATGAAGTATTATACTGTCATGAAATTAGGCTGTTTTGTCCTCCCTGATGGGGAACACTGTAAGTGAAGCAGATAGCAAGGTGAAACCAACATCATGAAACAACAACACAGTCTTTTATATTAGTCATGCAGTCTCTGAATAAATATTTAGCACAAAATTCCTATGTCAGGGTTTGTTATATATTCTGTCAAAATGATGAATTCCCCAATGCTTGTCTACAACTAAAACCCAGTATACTGGCATGAGGAGACCTACAGTAAAAACTAAAGTGTGACAGTTCTTCTTTATACATGACATCTGAAATGTTAAATATTGTAACAGTGAAAGCAAACTGAGTATCACCCCAGATGATAAAGCCTCTTTCAGTTTCAGCAACTTTAATAGCATGACAGTGGATTTGAGCTGTGCCAAAGTTAATTTATCAAGTAACTGCCTAGGATAGGTTTTGCATTGTTAATAAGGTTTTCTACGGTTTGTTCATTCTCTATTGTTGCACAGCTCTGATTTGGACTGACATATATCAAAGAACTGTTTCTGTTGCATATCGAAGAACCATTATGCAGTGTTCTTCTTTTTTATTTTTGTGGGACATCTTGATGAGATGCTTGGGGTGAGGTGTATTGTTCCTACCACTTTATAATTCAGTCAGTAGTGTAAAAATGTCTCTTAGTTTATGTTTGTCTGTCGCATTCATTACAAAGTTATCCTTATAGCCTTTAAATGTAGCATTTAGCACAAGTTATTAGGGCTAATGGAAAACTCAGAGTATGAAGGATCCCTATTTCATGAAGCTCTATTAACAGATCTTCTGTATTTAACAGTTGATCCTTTCTCCCAGTAAGCAAACAACACTTTTCTGATTTATGCATTGTTGATCAACTGTTTGTTAATGGGTTTCTGCAAAATAATCTGTAGTAATCCAAAGATATGTACAGTGTTTTGTAGGGCTGTACAAGGCTTCGGACTGTGCTTTGGATCCGGAGAAGCTTCAGATGCTTCTGCGTCCGAAGCAGCACGTCCGGATCGAAGCACTGGCATCATTAGGCTTTCCGAAGTGTTTCAGAGCTTCCGAAGCGCTTCGGAAAAGCTTCAGAGATCCGGCCATAGGGTATAATGGGGAATCAATTAAATATTTATAACTTTGTTGTTTTTTGTCTAATTTGGATTAAATATGCAGGGGTGGTAGCCTCTGCTGAGAGCATGAAGCCTGCCATGTATCAAGAAGATTGGTGCAGAGGTTCAGGGGGAACCACACCCCACATTTGTGAAAGCAAAACTCATGTCATGTCTATGTGTTACAACACAGTGGGGTGAAAACTGCAGGGGTGGTGGCCCCTGGTGAAGCCACAAAGCCTGCCAAGTTTCAAGAAGATCGGTGCAGGGGTTTGGAGGGAACTGCACCTCAAGCTGCTGACAGGCAAAACTCGTGACATAGATGACCCTGTGTGTGTTAAGGTGCAGCGGGCTAAAAGCCGCGGGGGTGGGGGCCCCTACGGAGGCCACGAAGCCTGCCAGCTGTCAAGGCGGTAGGTGCAGGGGTTCTGGGGCCTTGCACCTCTGGCTGCTGACAGGCAAAACCCGTGTCATGGGTGCTTATGCAACTGTGGCTGTCTGGGGGGGTGGGCTCGACACTACTGCAGGCCTGACTGCTAAGCTGCTGTGTTACAAGTTACCAATCAATCATGATTCACTCAGGGACCAGCTCAATACACAGTTGCTAGCTGACGTAACCAGTTAATTAACATCAATTAACACCTACAAAACCAGAGACTAAAGAGAGGAAATAATCAATACAGACAATCAACTGCCCCAAGACAGAGACAGACACAGTTGCACAAACACCCATGTCACGAGTTTTGCCTGTCAGCAGCTTGAGGTGCAGTTCCCCCCAAACCCTTGCACTTACCTCCTTGAAACTTGGCCAGCTTTGTGGCCTGAGCAGGGGCTACCACCCCTGCAGTTTTCAGCCCGCTGCGCCTACACACACAGGGTCATCTGTGTCACGAGTTTTGCCTGTCAGCAGCTTGGGGTGCAGTTCCCCCCAAACCTCTGCACCTTTCAACTTGAAACCTGGCAGGCTTTGTGGCCTCACCAGGGGCCACCACCCCTGCAGTTTTTCACCCCACTGTGGTGTAACACGTAGACGTGACATGAGTTTTGCTTTCAAGAATGTGGGGTGCGGTTCCCCCCGAACCCCTGCACTGATCTTCTTGAAACGTGGCAGGCTTTATGCTCTCAACAGAGGCTACCACCCCTGCAAGTTTCATCCAAATCAGACCAAAAACAGCAAAGTTATAGATATTTCATTGCTTCCCCATTATACCCTATGGCCAGATCTCCAAGGTGGCTCCGAAGCTTTGGAGCCACTTCGGCCAGATCGAAGTGGAAACCTGGTCTAGAGCTCCAGGTCGGATTGCTGCCATCCAAAGCAGCCAGATCTGAAGCCAGACCGCATAGCTACCTACTAGCGCAGGCCTAGTGTTTTGCTATTGCTTATTATTGTCTAATATGTTATACATTTACATTTTCTTTTCTTTTCTTTTTGTTTTCACAGTTTTGCATTTGGATCCTTAATATCTGCAGTTGACCCAGTGGCTACTATTGCCATCTTCAATGCTCTTAATGTAGATCCTGTGCTTAACATGTTGGTGTTTGGAGAAAGTATTCTTAATGATGCAGTCTCCATTGTCCTGACAAAGTAAGTACAGTCAAACTATGTGTTTGTGAAACAAAGGAAACAGCAGTTATATAGTAATTATTAATAGTCATTGAATTTGAATTTGGATGTAGGGCACCCTCTTAGTTTACCATAAAGGTGCTTTCTTTTACCTTGTAGCTCTAATGGATTTTGTTACTGATTTCTTTATAAAATGCAACCCCTTTGATTTTTTCATAAAAAACTATATAGATAGAAGGTAGAAAATACATAATGATTTTGATTTAATATTGTGGAGTTGCTTGTGTGTATGGCCAGCAGTTATAATTAGGGGCTAGTCACTCTCATCTCGATCCTATTCAAAGTGCCTAGACCAATGGTTCTCAGCTTTTTTGGAATCAAGGCATCCCTCATTGAGCTTGAGACACCCCTCCATAACTTCTGCGTATTGAGTGGATGGGGGATCATCCAAGCAAGGAAAAGCCTGAGCTTATCCTTATCTGCTTAGTTTTTTCTGCTTGTCTCCTAATATCTTACAATTCCTCAGACCTCATGGTACCCCTCAAAAGATTTGATGGCACACCCAGCACCCTGGCCGAGATCAGAGGCCTAGCCGCTCCACACATTTATGCTAGTTAGTTTACAGCAGTTTTATACACCAATGTAAACAACAGTATCCAGAAGGGAGAGATGAGCAGCTATTCTGGAGTAAATGCATGCTGTAGTCTATGTGGCAGGGGAGCAGGTAACAGGCTATTTGTCTTGAACAAACATTACCTTCAAATAAGCTGTAGACATAACACTTGAATTGGTGTAGTTTTATTCCCAATAATTCTGCACTTGATTTAGATAAGTCACAGCAATGTAGGGCTGTATGTTGTGTCCATTCGTTATTTTACATGTGTGTAAAAGCTGAATACACTGAGATGAACTTATTCTATATCCAAGTCATTATTATTATTGTGATCACATTTAGCCTAAGAGTATCTCATCCATACAGTGCAGATCTACTATGAAAATTACCTTAAAAATGTGTTTGTGGGATTCCATCTGTGTTGTATCTCATTGACCCAAGATTTGATTCATTCAGTTTACAAGTTCAGATGTGTCACTTTTTTCTCCTACTTGTCCTGAGTGTGAGAACCAAAGTGTTCTTTATTGCTCATGTAGATTTTTGTTACCAGACACTGCTCTCATTGCTCCCTTTTTGACTTTGTGGTCATTAGCTTATGCCACCAGCCATGCATGCAAGCCGTTGGGGTTGCACTGATGATGAGCCTGTAGTTAGTATTTAGGGAAGAATACTGTTGATGCTGTCTGCCAAGACAAGAGTCTTACTACTCTGTCTTAGCTGTGTTGGTCATGCAGGATTAACAGGAATAAAACCAGTAGTAGTAAGTCAGTGAATGTAATTGTGAATAGAAGAAGTAGCTCTGTTGAGTAAGAAAGTAGTATATTTACATACTACTTTTCAGGGACCAGCTGCACTCTTAGTACCTACTATATGTCCTTTTCCATAGGGCTGTGGTTCTAAGAACAGTCATAAATAATATTCTACCAGAAATCTGAATGCTGTAGCATAGTTATATTCCCTGGGATTCCAAGAGATCTCTTCTTTCCTTGAAGTTCTCTTTTTGCCCTTTTCTTGAGACTCTCCAGTTTCTGTCATGTACATTTAAATATCTGAGGGGCGCTTTTCCTGCTTGTTTGTTTTGTTTGCTCTCCTGAATAGGGAGCATGGGATCTGTCTCATTTCCTTGTCTTGACCTACGTTTTTAGAATAAAAAATGCATTATTTCTTCCCTCTTAGAAGTATGAGACCTGTTTTACTGCATAAGGCATCATCATAATGGCCTATTTATGCCATTGAGGGATGCCTCACAAAAGCAATGCTAGATTTTAAGATCTTTTAGCAGAATTAGCTTTCCCTTTGGGGATTGCACCAACACTTGATTTAATGTCTTCTGACATTCCACTTGCTGTATATATCACTGTAAATGCCTTTTAAGAGCAGTAGCAACAAAATGTAGGTTGGTTCATTGGGTTTGTTGTTTTTTTTCTCCTGAACACATTTGACTTTTCCTGATCCAGGCTTGGAATTGATAACTGTTTTCTTTCTAATTTTTAAAATTGTTCCCAGCACAGCAGAAGGTTTGACAAGAGACAATATGTCAGATGTTAGTGGATGGCAAACCTTTCTACAAGCATTGGGTTACTTTCTTAAGATGTTCTTTGGCTCTGCAGCCCTTGGCACCCTTACCGGGCTTATTTCAGCATTAATATCCTTTTTTTTTGGTCATGTAATATAAACACAGAAATTGGTAAACACAAACATTCTAACACAAATGTCATCCTGTTGTTCTCTAATATATATGCATTTTTTTTAGAGGGGGCTGACTTTACATAGGGTCTTTTTGCTGTCCAGAGATATTCTTTCACTATTTAATGTTAGTGTTCCTGGGCATATTTTAAAAACATGCATAAAAGCTTTGTTGAATGTAATTAAGGGATAAGTTACTCTAATAGCTTCTATTACATGAAATAGACTGTTATAAAATATGCTAATTGTTTTCTAAATTCATAATATATTAATTCAGTTTTCAGCACTGATCCATTTTCATCAGCATGTGTCCCAGTTTTCACATGCATAAAACATTCCATTAATTAAAAAAATAAGAAAAATGTAGTTCTCCCTTCAGGGACTTGAAAGTCAAACCAAGTCATCCATCCCTATGCATTGTATTCAGCTAGTTGAATATGGATACTGCACAGCTTGGATTTGTATGTTGAATTATATCTGTGGTTTTCCAAATCAGCTTGAATCAGTTGCTAAACAACCCAAGAGCTTTTCTACAAAGATAAGGAAGATTGCTTGTTTAAACCAGACACCTTTTTTGCTTTTGCAATCTTGTTTTACTGTTTAAAATAGAAACCACTGTGGATCATTTTTTGTAGTAATTTTATCCTACAGTTATTCACATAAACTGGGCCATGTTGTCAAACGCTTTGTTTTGTAAATGAGTGGAACTGAATGTTTCTTAAATGCAGGCACATTTGATCTTTTTACTCATTAGGATTACTCCATGAACTTTTAATTTATTCAACAACAACTTTGCAGAAGGTGGGGAAGACAGACCTTTATAAAAATGTTCTGTGTTGAATTCAGTAACCTCAAAATGAAATGAGACCAAACAGAAAAACAGTTGATTTTTTTCTGTTACATTATTATTGCTTGAGCTTCAAAATATTAATTTTATTGCTAGAGTGAAATATTTCATTGAAGCAAAGGAAATCTATAATAGTTGCCGGCAGATAGATATGATTGAAAGTTGCTGGTTCATTACCCAGGAGGAATGTGAACTTCTGTGTCTCAGACATCTAATCTTCTGAATTTTAACAAAGACGGTATGTGGAATGTTTTAAGAATGAGACAAGGGCATGATTCTTCAAATGCATGAGCATGTTTCCTTGCTGTAGATGTTATCACTGATCAGTCTTTACCTATTTGAAACCAACTAGACATCTAGCAGAGTACACAGTGGATACTGTGGAGGGTGCACTTGCCATGCCAAACACATTGGCCAAAATCTCATTTCCCTCTTTGGCAGCCATGGTGCAAATCAGCTGCATGAGGTGGAGGAGGACAGACTTGACACTGTACAAAGTCCCCGCTCATGAGGTCTGTTACAGGGGAATTACATAAGGAGATTACATTGCTTTACAGGTAGTTTGCACTGTTTGTAAAATGGGCTGTGCATTTGTTTCATGGTCTGTTCTAGCCTTTAAACTGCAAGAACAGCTATAGAATGAGTCTGGTTTTGCTTTATCACCCTGAAGAAATTAATACCCTTTTCTCCATATGAAGGTTTGACTGCAAGAACTGCAAGAACAGCTATAGAAAGAGTCTGGGTTTGCTTTATCACCCTGAAGAAATTAATACCCTTTTCTCCATATGATAATGCTCAGCACTTCAACCCCCAGCATGGCCCCACAGCTGGAACACGTGTAAAGGACCAGGGTTTGGTTCCAAATTAATTGAATTCTTGACACTGCCTCAGTAGACAGTCATTTTGCTTAGAACTTAATTTATTCCAGGATTCTTTCAGACTCCATCAGAGTCAATGGGTATTGTGCCATTGACTTAAATAGAGCCAAGATTTCACCTGTAGTAAAAGAAGGAACTACCTAGAGTATACATATGCAGTGTAAGGTTAGCTCAAATTTTCCTAGACATCAAAATACATTTCAAAAAGGATTTTATCTCCTTAAGGGAAAAAGAGGAAAAGAAATGAGACCCATTTCACTTCTGTGGAACAATATGGAATCTACCTCATATTACAATTAGAAGGCTGTCTGTGGCTTTCCTATAATGATTTTCATGCTCTTTGTTCAGCTCCTGGTAAACAGAAATTCACATCACTGTTGGAGATGTCTGTAAGTCTAAGCAGAGATGTCAGAGATTGAAAATTCCTGAAGAGGTGATCCTTCCAGATGCAGGTTTAAGTATATTGACCTGCCGCTATCCAAATTACATACACTGCGTCCAGAAGCAGTGGCCATCAGTTGCTGGAATTATCAGTCTCATAGGCTTTCACTATGAACTTCACTTAAAAACAAAAACCCTTCCACATAAGAAATTATTTCTATGCACACTTTATCCATGAAACATTTTGAAGAATTAATATTTCCTGTTCACTAGACAAATATATGAAATGAGGTGATTTGTTTTGTAATGGTTTGTAAAGATGGGAATGTTGCTTTGCCCTGCTTCTCTTACTTTTTCCATAACAGTTTGATATGTACGTGCTAAAACAGATTGATTTAAGGAAAACACCCTCCTTGGAATTTGGGATGATGATTATTTTTGCTTATCTCCCATATGGATTGGCAGAAGGCATTTCACTCTCAGGTATGGAGCAAAATTAATACATGCAACACTTTGTATTTGACTATAAGGGGTTACAGGAATTAAAATTTCTAGTGGTTTTTTCTTTTTCTGCAGCCTGGCAAGGTACATGAGGCACTTATGAGCACTGATACTAATAATTATAAGCTTTTCCATCTATAGCACTTTACAAAGTATTCATTAAGTTTCCCATGCTTGTGAACAGGATGATAATCTGATTTTAGATGCGGGAAACTGAGTCACAGTGATTCATCCAAGATCACACAGCAAATCAGTAGCATAGTTGATTGTGAAAGGATGCAGGAGCAGTAGCCAATCTTTAGTAAGCAAGAAGGGAACTATAACTCCTTTCCATTGTACGAGCAGTCTAAAAAGAGGCTAACAGAAAGCCTGATAAGAAGCCAGGGAGAGGATGTCTCAAAAATGACACCTGTGAGTATAGAGATACCCAATCTAGTTTTATGCAAGCTAGCTCGGGTATTAGTAATGGAGCTCAGCCAGATGGAGCTCAGTATGATCTAATTTACTCTGCTGAGAAGGATGTAATCAGCATGTGGAAATAAATTAGACCACGCTGATCTCCATGCTGCCACAGCTGGACTGCTACTGCTAACAACACTATCTAGGTTAAAGCTAATTAGGGTACCTACACTACACTGTAACTGTTTCTGTGACTGCAGTGTAAACATATCCAGAGTTTGATGAGAATATCTGTGAGGGTGAAAAAATAAGAGTGGTTTTGCAGTTATTTGAATAGAGCTGCAGCAGTATTATGGCTTGGCATAAATATTCAGTGTTTGTTATAATCAGTTTGGATAAGAGGCTTTTATGGTAACCAAATGTTGAACATCTGTGCAATTGTCCCTTGCCCTGTCTTTCTCAGACTAGCTCTGTATCTGCCTTGTAGCTCAAAGATTGGTAGTTTACAGCCCATGGCCTGCAGAGCCAGTTTATTTGGCCCTTAAAACTGGGGGGAAGGAAGGGGCTTAGGGCATTTTGGCAGTAGGGGATTTTTCCCAGGCAGTGGGGAGAAGCAGTGACAGTTGTGGCTGTGGCTCCAGCAGAAGTGGTCTGTTCTTGGAGATAAGCTTGATTAAAGTCCCCCTCTTCCCTCCGCTTTCCCCTGCCACACACACACACACACACACACACACATACACACACTCACTCACTCTCTCTCTCTCTCTCTCTGCAGTATGTTGCCAACCCCTGGCTTGTCAAGGACGTGCACCCAAGTGTACCTCTCTGCCAGTGCACATCTCAGCGCTTTATTAAAGTTCCCATTTTCTTGAGCACTGTGATAGGCACCTTGATAAACTTATCAGATTTGCATTCAGGGAGGTTTACCATAAAGCCAGGTGCAGTTTTTTTGGTAACAAGCTCCTGTTCAATAAAAACAGCACCGCTGTCTGTATGTACTTGCAAATTTGGTGGCTATTAAAGGTCTTTTCTCCAGAAATAATGATTAAGATACTGAAAGTCTCACAGCAATGGATTTAACTCATTGAAATATGGGTGTGCGGGCCGGGAGCGATCCGAGCCCTTTTTCGCGCCGCGTGGGCTGTGGCCAGCAGCCCGGGCACGCTGGGTCGGAGAAAACAGGCGACACGCTAGAATTAGTCACAGACGCATAATGGTTGATTTAAGATTATTTACTTACACCGAAGATGGTCGCGGTGCAGGCAGGAAAACTTGCTTGAGTTGCAGTTACAGATAGAAAAGAAGAGAGGTGGACTAGAGTTCCTTCCCGTGAACATTCTTCTAGCCCATCCGGTTGGAGGCTCTAAACCGCGAGCCCGTCGCGCCAACCGAAGAAAGTACTCGAAGAAAAGAGCTCTGAATAGACTCACACGAAGTTTGCTAGGCTCCGTGGAACTTGTGCACGCAGGGAAAAGGGATACGTTGAGGATTTCGAACGGCGACGGGGAGAGGCTAGAGGCTGATCAGGCGGAAACCGCTCAAGCTTTTTATACGGCTAGCAAGCCAATCACTAGCCGCCACGTGGGAATAATTTAGAACTAGCCAATGGTGGGGCACAAATTTGAATACGAATGGCGGGAACTCCTTGCAACGTGCATTTCTGTGCTGCAACAAAGAAATGCACCCTGCAAAGAAAGCTACTGGTGGCGGGAATTCTTTTGCACCGGGGTTCTCCTCTGCAGCAGAAAACTCCACCGTGCAAAGAAGCTGCAATTTAGCGGGAACAATTTAGCAGTGCCGAAGCACTCACAAAACAAAAATCACACCCTTGGGTTGTGACAATGGGGAGATAGAATACTGTTCACAAATAGGGATATGGGTCATATTCAGTGCAAGGCACTATATTAATTAATAATAGTTATATTGGTTAAACAGGGAATACTACATATTAGAACATTTGAAAAATAATTGCAACAGATTATAGCAACAGTGAGATTTACTGAATCATTGTCCTTCAGTACAGTTACTTAGATATTTTCTGATCAGGTGTGTGATCTGTCTGCATAATTTTTTCTTTAAACGTTCATGAATTGCGAGTAAAGCCTGTAATGCCTTCTGTTGACTTACTGATATCATAGGTGTTACAGATTCTTATAATACATTTAATATCCTTGATATGCCTGGTGTTCTAAGGGCATTAAAGATCCCTTCTTCCAGAGAACTTATGGTTAAATGGTTCAAAGTGAATGTGGGTTATTCAGTAAGGGTGCAGAGCCATTCATAGAGATCATATTGTGCTACTCATGATACAGTAACGCAAAGTGAGATGAAAGGAATAGGTGCTGCTGGCTGATAGCAAGAACATTTCATCTAGCATATGTCTTGGGGCAGTGAGCAGGTGGCTGGGGAGGAAACTGTTTTCTTAGAAGACCTCTCAAATGTGTTTTCATACAAGTGTCCCCTGTGATTACTTCCTCCTCTCGGTTTCCTCTGGCCTTGTCATCACCAGGAAAGGTTTTCTGCCATGTATTGTTTAACATATGGGAACTAACGTGGCAGATTCCTTCAGGGGAAAATTTTCACAAGCACTTAGAAAGTGGAGTTAAGTATGATGGTTCCCAAGCACGTGTGATGATTACAACCACCTTCTCCACTCCTGGATTTTACCCTGTTACTTACTTGTTAGCTAACATAGGGGTAAATGCTGTCTTTTATCCTACTGTGGACAAACTTTTTCAGTGCATATTCTAATGAGTGAATAAACATTGCTCCTTCTTGGTACTGAGTTAAAATGTGCATCTAACTTGGATATGTCACAACATAGCCTTAGCTGTGTAAGTATGCATAACTCTACCAATGTCAGTGGAGTTCCACTGATTTATGTCAAGTAACGGTGTGGCCTTCCTGGCCTATAATTACTATAATTCTGCAAGGAAAATGTGTAGTGCTAATGCAAATGTCCTAGTCTCTCTATCTGCATGCACAACTACTCTATTTGGACATGCTGTCATGTCATAAGCATGCAAATGGAAACATAAACTGTTTGAACCCAACAAAGTTTGATGTTATTTAATGCTGTCAGTAGGCTTTTGCCATGCATCTGGACTGTGCTTATATACTTGACTTGTTATCTAAACATTTTAAAACACAGAACTGTTTTTATTCCTGGTTCATTTTGGCCATTCATATAAAAAAAACACAGTAAAATATCATAAAACTAGAGTTGCATTAGTACAAGTATATGAAAAATGAGGGTTAAAAATTTTATTTCTTATTAGTTGTTCATAATAAAGACTGTTTTTAGCACAAATGTAATAATAATGGTGTAATAATAAAGCCTATAATTTGCTTGAACTTCAAAAAGTGAGTCATCAAGAGAATAAAAACTTTAAATAACCTTAGTCAGGTCATACCTCTGTTCCAAACAAAGAGTTCTTTTGATCAAACCTGGGATATTTGTTCTTGTCTCTGCCTTCCAGTTCATCTGGGCCACTCCTGTTTGGCCATGGAGCACCAGCCAGATATTGTTGGTCTTTCAAACTTCCTTTGTTTTTGGCTAAATAGGGCTCTACTCCCAAATGTCATCTTGTCCTTTTTATGATCTGCATTCCAGTTAACTTCCTCCAAGAATTGTTTAGAAACTGGGTGAGAGAAATCCATCCCGACCTTGAGGCAAGCCTGCAGAAATACTGTGAGCTACCTCATTCTTTCAAGCAGATGCTGCAGCCCACAGGTTGGAATGGCAGCTGCACAGGTGTTAGGGCAGCTGGATCTTCATAGCCTCAGTGGCTCCCACAGTTATTTGCTAATGCTAGTCCATCTGCTTGTCTAGTGTGGCCAACTTGGGGACCTCTGCAGTGTACAGGGAGTACAGAGGTCACTTTGCACAGCAGATTTATCCTCCTGTCATTATAGGCCCTATGTATTGTACTGTTTGTCCACAGCTAGAGTAAATGTTGCCCCGGGGCCAGAGTCAGGAGAAGATTTTGAATGCTCAGATTGATAATAAATTGCAGGATGTGCCTGCTTTTGCTGTCATCTTACCTCTATGTTTGTAACTGCATTGAGCTTAATGTATATGGCAGTGTGCATGCTAAACTCTGACCTCCATTTCCCATTCCTGTCTCTTGTACAAATATTGCCTGGCAGAGCAGTATATAGAGCAGGGTGACACTGTGCTGGAATCGTGCGGTTTTACAGCCCTATTGTTTGTTTGCTTCCCGTTTTGGTCTCGCCTCTTTCCAGTTCATCCTGCAAGTTAAATTTAAGGCAGGAAAAAGTCCTTGGGTTCAACATGTTGCACACTCCTCTGTCATCCTATATAAGCAAACAAGGATGTGTTGTTTTTAAAGATATGTAGAAGGCCAAATTTTACCCTTGAAAACCTCTGCATATGGATGTTAAAATGCTAGCAGAAACTTACAGCTGATTTACTCTAGAGCTTCCAGTGTTTCTGTAATGACTGGAAATGAACTGGTGCTAGCCACAATGCAAACATTTTCCCTGGAGTAGATACACCCTTCAGCTCTTGCTCTTCATTTCCAGCTGTGGAATGGAGCTAATCCTGCCTGATGGCATTGTGTGAGAAATAATTGAGCAGTGTTTGTTAAGTCACTGTGGAAGTGCTAAAATACAGTTCTCCTGTTTGATTGTTGCTTTGCATCCGCAGGTATCATGGCAATCCTGTTCTCTGGTATTGTGATGTCTCACTACACACACCATAACCTTTCTCCAGTTACACAGATTCTAATGCAGCAGACACTGAGAACCGTTGCTTTTATGTGTGGTAGGTAGTACTCGTGAATTAAAATTCAATTTGTGTGAATTGGTATCTTTGGTGGGGTAGAAAAAGAAGTGCTTGGGCTTTTATAACCATTCGTATGTCAGAGTTACATGTCTCTACCAAAAGACTTACTAACATGGAGGCTGCAAGGCAGCCTAAAGTCACCTTTACTGACATATCAGATAAAATATGCAGTAAATCTTCTCCCTCCCCCATCCTCCAGGCTCTAGCTAAGACTTGCTACAAGATTGATAACTAAATAGATCTCCTTGACTCCTTCTCCCCCTCTCCTCCTTCCCCCAGCCTATTTTTAGTTGCAGGAGACTGAATATGTCTGTATTTTTTAAAAATGTCTTTAGATCTAAAGAAGCTTTTTGGAAAAAAATAATATTTTCTTGGAAACTGGTAAAAATATACAGGAACATCTATGCAAATAGCCCAGAACTGCACTGGCAGGCTGTAGCCTTCTTTTTTTCCTTTTATGGGCCAAAATTTTAGGAAATGATGTGATTCTATATCACTTATATACCCTTATTTTTAGGGACACTTGCATGATGATAATCCATACCTTATAGAAAAAAATAGCATTTACTATCTGTTTCTGCCCTTGAAACAAAGAGCCTGCCTTGTTAGGACTAAAACAGCTGTAGTCTTATGCAAGCAAAGTAAAGCTTTTTAAGCACACTGAGTACTCTTAATAGTAACTGGACCTTGTGCTTCAAAAATAAAATCTTGTTATGAGGATGCCTTAATAATTGTTAGTGGGTGGCACTGTTACACACTTTAAAGCATAGTTTTCAGGTGTCAGAGCAGGAAAGATGCAGTCATTTTAGCGTGCAGGAGGTTATTAAGTGTTGTAATTCAGAAGAGATTAAAATATACAGTCATAGCACTTTGTAATAAATAATAACACGGTGTTGGAAAGTTTTATATAGGATTTTTAATTTTTTACAGGGACTGAACCAGGGTCCATTGAAGTCAGTGGGATTCATTTCATTAACTTCATCGTGCTTTGCATTAGGTCCATCTTCCCCAAGCAAGCAGTACCAGTGCAGATGTTTCTCTCAGTCATCTAGAGCAGCGGTTCCCAATCTGTAGTACAGGTACCACCAGTGGTATGCAGACAACCTGGCAGTGGTACACGTTAACAGATTTATTATAATTACTTTATATGACAAAATTTGCTGGTGGTACTTAAGGCTGTATATATCATTTTAAATTGGTGGTGTGCAATCTGTTAGAGTTTGGGAACCGCTGATCTAGAGTATGGTTCTGACAGCCTGACTCATGCTGCTTAGTTTACCATTGAAGGTAATTAAAATAGTCATGGAATAAGGCAGAAGAGGTCAACCTGTTGCATTCGTGCCACAAGTGGCACAGGCAGTTTCTATCTATGGTGCACAGCAGACCGGGAAGAGTGCAGGCAGTATAGACTAGGGCTGGAAGGGACCTCAGGAGATCATCGAGTCCAGCCCCCTGCCCCAGGGGCAGGAAATTAGCTAGGGTCAAAGGATCCCAGCAAGATAAGCGTACAAACGTTTCTTAAAAGAGTCTGGAGAAGGTGCTTGGAGGAAGTCTATTCCAGGCCTTGGGGTCTCAGACAGTAAAGAAGTTTTTCCTTATGTCCAGCCAAAAACGGATTTGGGGGAGTTTGTGGCCATTGGACCTTGTCATCCCTTGGGGCGCTCTGGTTTCCCCAGATCCTGATGTACACCCCTTATGTAGCAGCAGATAGGGCAGGGAGCAGAAAGCAGAGCAGCAAATCAGGCAAGAAGCACACAGTAAAGAGCAGCAAACAGTGCAACAGATCAGACAGAGATCAGAATAGTGGATTGGGCAGAGGAAGGGGATCGGAGTGGCATTTGGAGGTTACAGGACATATTGTGGAATGCCTGCCATAAAGAGTGGCCCTCACTGGAGCACAGTTATTCAACAAAAGCAAGGGTGGCAGAATCTGACCTCTTGGATCATGGCACCTAGTAACTAGACTGAGTCAAAGAAGCAATAAATACATTTTTATCCCATGTATGCAACCACCTATTATAAGGCTAGGATAAGACCCGTGTAACAGATTGATGAAATCAGCAGTTTCGTTTGAATGATTTTTGATCTCTTTCTTTTTCAGAAACATGTGTTTTTGCATTCCTTGGTATGTCAATTTTTAGTTTTCCTCACAAATTTGAAATGTCCTTTGTCATCTGGTGCATAGTAGGTATTTATTTTCCTCTGAAAGTTTTCAAATATCTCTTATAGTATTTCTAAAAACACTTTTTACAGTATGTTACAGTATTTTTTGTATTCCATAATTGTTTGCAAAAACCTGTAGCTTTAACTTGTATAAAATATATTCTGGTGTTTTGTGGGTTGTACATGTTTAATCCCCATTGGTAGAAACATAACCATATCTTCTGATTCTCCACAATAGTTTCTGCCTATGAGATCATTTGAAAAGAACTACAGAAGCCCTATTTGAGTTGAATGTTCAAATACTGTTTTCAGAATCCCAAAAGCTGTTGAGATTGTTGTAGGGAGCAGATATGCACACAGAGTTCCTGAAAAACACTTCACAATTTTTTACAGATTTTAATTAAATTGAAGAGAAGAGAAGGTTTTGGATCTTTTCTACCAATTTAGCATGAAAGATTTTAAGAAACCAAAAGTATTAGACTGCATTAATGCAATCTATAGAAACAATGTAATGCAAAGAATTCTGCCTCACTGCACACAGCCAAAGTATCACAGTTTCAAATAATTCTCTCCCACATATTTTTTTCAATGTTAGCAATAAAATTAACCCATACATGAACTTTTTACACTCCCACTCACCTCCCATAACGAGAAATACCCTTCTAGACCTGCATATTTTTCCGTTTCTACTTATTCATTTCTACCCTTTCCCACCCCCACCCTTTTTAATTTTTCTGTGTTGTGATGTTGTGAACTGTTGCTTTTAATTAATGGCACTTTGAATTGTTTCACAGAAAGCTAACACGTTTCTTTTAGCATTAGGAGTATAATATTAATTTACAAATACATAACATTCACATTTCACAGAGGGAAGAAAATGAAATATGAATCTATCCCTAGGCATGCTGATCTAGAGGGTAGCACCAAATGCTGCTGCATTTGAACCAGGAGTTCAAGAGTAACCTTGTTCAGCTGCAAGAGATTTTGAGGTGTTGGTGTCTGCTGTGGGACCTGCGAGGTTGCTCTCACTACATTACCCTTGCACACCTACCTCCCCCCCCGAACAGATGGCTACTGAGTGGAATTTCATTATCACTGGAATTTCCCTCGCAGCCCTGAGGCAATGTAGCAATTATGGCTGACTGCCAAAAAAGGAAAAAGGCACAGCCTTCATTCGGTCTAATAAAAGATATCACCTCTGTCCATGAGCCCTGATGCTTGGTTGCAGTAATTTTGAGACAGAGAAAATAGCCATTAGTCTCTTAAAGCTACCCGCACATACTGCCATGTTCTTTTACCAAAAATACTCCGGGAAGTGTTGAGGGGCTGAATTGTAGCCTGCTTGCTTGGATTTTGGTCTTTTTTCCTGAGGCATTGAGGAATTTTCTTTTTGCCTCTGAGTTGTTCCACCAGTGGGAATGATTAAAGAAGGTGGACTGCTTTGGGGCCGCCATTGGAGGAACTAAACCTCTTCTCAGATTATTCCCTGGGTTCCTTGGGATGCCTGCACGGCTTTCAGTTCAGTTGTCATTAGTAAAACTGTGTCTGACAGCCTTCAATTATGTCTATAGTTTGTGTAGTAATGATTCTGGTTTGGCTACATAGGCCCGGTGTTTAAGCATTTCAATTCTACATTAACCTAAACTGTGAGCTGCTTTAAATTGAATTACCAATGTGTCTAGTTTTGAAGAATATATAGTGAGGCTACTATGCTCCCCATACTGTTCGCGTGGCAATTGTACGTTGGAGGGCTCTGTACCAGCATTTCTCAACCTGTGGGTTGTGACCCAAAAGTGAGTCACAAGAATATATGAAAGGGTCACAAACAAACTTTAAAAAATGGATTCTTCTTTAAAGGAGAAAAACATGGGAGACTGTGGGTTTTCCATTGCAGGCTGGTGGAGTTCCAGCCTGCAAGGGGCTGCTTGAGGCCCCCTGTACCCTATACTGCCTCCCAGGAGTCAGGGTTGGGAGTGAGGGGCGCTGGCAGGGCCAGGAGGCTGTTTTGTACTTAAATTATTTACTGGGTTGGGACTGGCCATCAGTGTTTACAAATGAGGCCTGGTACAGAAAGGTAGAGAACCATTGCTCTGTAGGGTATGGATATAATGCACTAAATAGCCTTTCACTTATTAAATTACTTCCTTGCTATTTACAGGTGCTTGTCCTGCTTGGCAGAGCAGTGAATATTTTTCCACTTTCGTACCTGATCAACTTCTTTCGTGATCATAAAATCACCCCTAAAATGATGTTCATTATGTGGTTTAGTGGTAAGTCTAAGTGCAGAGTATACATCAGGGGGTGGCAACATATGGCCCATGGACTAGATCCAGCCCACAGCAGCTCCTAGGCTTGCCATCTTCAGTTTAGTCTCTGCTGCAGCAGAGGTGGCATCGCCAGAGTCTTAGCACCTGCTTTTTTTTCTATCTGTTTCCTTCACAGCATCTGCTAGACACTGGGGAGGTGCAGGGGCACAGTCCACAGTGGGAGATGAGTCACAAGTGGTGGCCTGCAGTTGCCAACCCCTGGTATACAGGATTGAAAAAAATGGCATTGTGTTTCATTGTACTAGCTCCTCTGCAACAGATCATGTCCTGTGGGTGGAGCAAAACTAAAGTGAACATTTCTGTGCTTCTCAAACCTAAGTCCAGCAGAACTTATCCTTATCATGGAGGCCCATGTGGAGATAGTCCAGCCAGAATGATTCTGCAAAGCTGCTGCTTTTACAGTACCCTGTTTGGAGATCCAGAGCCTGATAGATTTAATTTATTTAAAGCTCGGTTGTTTAGAAAGCCAGTCAGGTGCTCAGGATGATGGCCACAGTGTAAGGACCTATATGGCCTTAAAACGTATGTTTAGAAGAAGAGATTTCCAATGTGTTAAACACCATGGTGAGTGAAGAAAATGGTGAGAACAAATCCTGAGGTTAATGAATGACCTTTCCTTTGATATATAAACTCTTGCCAGGTTTACGTGGAGCAATTCCATATGCCCTGAGCCTTCATTTGGGCCTAGAACCAATAGAGAAGCGACAGCTCATTGGGACCACAACAATCATCATTGTGTTATTCACAATTTTGTTGTTGGGAGGAGGAACTATGCCCCTGATCAGACTGATTGATATTGAAGACTCCAAAGCACGAAGGAGGAACAAGAAGGATATTACCCTCAGCAAGACTGAAAAGATGGTTTGTTCCTTTCTTATGTTTCCCATGTTTAAAAATGAATTGCCTGGTTTTTCCCTTTAATTTGCATAGTAAGGATCAATACATAGTAAATATACAGTGACATTTTCTACTGGAAAAAATTTAATGAAATAATACACTAGAGTATAAAAATCATCATTTACAAATCCTGTAAAAGCATAACTAAACCAATATTTATGTGATCAGTTCTGTTCATACACAGGGATTTGACATTATGATTGACCTAGTCTAATTTTAAATTGATTGATTGAAAGTACAGCCATCCCCATAAAAACACAGGGCAGAAGATAAGAGAATGGGCTGAGTCGTATACAAATGGAAAATAACTAATAAAAAATATCATAGCTACCCAAAGACCCTTGCCCAGCATAATTGTGATTCACATTCTTCAGGAGGCCAAGGGGCACATTAATCATAAGAGGCAGATGGAAGTTTTTAAAAAACAGTTCAAAATAAATCAGAGGTTATGAAAAGATGGTAGAGATGGCATCCGTATAACTAGAGCTTATTTTAACACAATATCTTGGCTAATCTGAAGTACTGCAGAATTCTGTCCAAACGTTAGCTCTAATTGCACCTAAAACTTCACATTGTCTTTGGCACAATTAGTGATTAGAGAGAGCATAACTGTATCCCAGAAGACTTGTCTCCATTCCCATGCTGCAGCCAACATACATGTAAGTTAGCTGCAGTGAGGAATAATTCAGTCCTGCACAAAATGTCAAGGCCTTTACATTCCTCAGAGTCAGTTGACCTGTAACTTCTGTTTTACTTTTTGAGGAGACCCATGCTACAATGTCATTGTCATTTAGACAGTTTGAGAACCCACTGCGTCATCGCCACTATCTAATTAACATTATAATCACCTCTGCTAATTGTATCAAAGTATTGTAGCTTCGTACAATGAGCTGTTAATATTTCTAGATAAACTTGTCTTTAAAGTTATTTGACATTGCTAGCATATGAGGTTTCCCTTGTTGCACTGTAAAATAAAGAACATTTGAGTCTCTAAAGTTGCAGCGTTAGTGGGGGATGAAATGAAAATTAATCATTGGAAGTGAAGCCTTTCATCTTCAAATCAGTAGCTCACTTCCATTACAAGTCAGTCAAAGCTAAAAGTTGCCTTCTTTTCTAAGCTATTTACTAATTTCTGTGGAAAGGTATTGAGGGTCTCAGTTCAGTTCCTAGAAGATATATTGCCTAGATGAATCTTACTGTTTCTACAAGTGTTTACACAGCTAGGCAAAATGGCTTATTCATAGCAACCTACACTATTTCAGCATTTTTCTAGTATTTTCTTTCCTAAGAAGAAAGGAATTTAAGGATATCTAATTGTCCTGTGATCTTTTAGGGCAATACCATTGAATCTGAACATTTATCAGAACTCACAGAGGAAGAATATGAAGCCCAGTACATAAAGCGCCAGGACCTCAAAGGCTTTATGTGGCTTGATGCCAAGTATTTGAATCCCTTTTTCACTAGGCGGCTCACACAAGAGGTGAGTTCTACTTTCTTGGAAAAGAAACATTTGTGGTAGCATTGGTTTAGCTTTCTCCTGAATTCCATTCCAGACAAATCACAGATGTGTACTGCAGGCTTGGAAATTTTGATTTGGGCAGAGTAATCTGACTAATATGGTACCTGTTCAGAGATAGTTGCCATGATCAAAGGCCTGTCAAATGCAGACCCAGTAGAACCTACTTTCGTTTTCTTGCTCTGTTCCTTTGCTAAACGGCATTCATTTCAGTCTGCATTTCCTGTGCTGTTCTACAGAATTTGGCAGCAGGAGGTTGGCCAACTGAAGCTTGCATTCAGTTTATACCTGGAATCCAGAAGTATAAGGCCGGCTATCTAGGATGCTTGGAGAACAAAACGGCACTCATGGACTCTTGAAATAAAATGAATCACTGAAGCTGCCACTTCCCCCTAGCACATATAGAAAAAAAGATGATTTGGGGTCAGGCCAGCCAAACAGTATTGTGACTGCTGTGTCCCAGTGAACTGAGCCTTCTATAGAACACAGGGGGGGGGAAATATCCATCATCAAAATAATTATAGTTGAAAGTAATCACTGATGGATTGTATAATATTTCAATTAGGAGGCATAATTGTGCATGTATTAGAGGGTGAGAGGTGTGGAAATGAGGAGTATTTTGTGGAGATACACCAAGTAAATGTTCTATAAGGCACATACACTTCTGTACCTAAATAACAGTTGCTCTTATTTTCCTTTGCCTTAGGACCTGCACCATGGACGCATACAGATGAAAAGCCTTACCAATAAATGGTATGAAGAGGTGCGACAAGGGCCCTCAGGGTCTGAAGATGATGAGCAAGAGCTTCTATAGCAAGCTGGAAAAAGAATATAATGAGCTCTGATAACAGAGCACCAAAACATAGATATATGTAGCATAAAGAGTCTGATTGCACAAAAGCTAGGGCATTAAGAACAAAGCCTGTGGGTTTCAGACTTGGTTTTGTGCTGTTGTGCTTAGTGTCACAGAATGGATACGCTGTGTTGGGTAAGATTAGTCATTTGCTGGAAATGCCCTACAGTAGTACAGAGGCACATGGTGGGTTGAGCAAAGAGAACCATCTTTATGTCCTAATTTCAGAACACCTGTAAGTTTCACTCAGCCCATTCAAAAACCAAACCATATGCATTAAAATAATATTAATGTTAAGAGTGCATGTAGGGTGGAGGTTTATTCCCCCTCATGGAATTTGCTGTACATGTACGCTGTAGCGCAGATTCTGTACTATGACTCCACAAAACAGAATGCATTACACTTTACCCTTTACTTTTTTTAAAATCGTTTGCATATAGGGGGGGATTACGGTTTTATATTGTGAATTGTATCAACAATAGTTTGTGAATCTGCCTGGAATCAATTTTGCATATTATGAATCCAGATTTGATAACAGTCACCTGATAGAAAGAAGATGCTGCATGTGTGCAGAAGTATCTTTTAAGCCCTAGGTCCTTCTGCCCCAGTACTAGCCATACCAGCCGCTTACAGACGTTAACAAAAAAAGAAAAGTGCTTTATTAGAAAAGGCAGCGCGTTAGTTTGACCAGGCTCTGCAGTGTCTGTATAGATTGGGTGCTTCACCGGAGCTTTTTGGCACTTTTAGCTAAAGCTTATTCAGTCAGCTATTGGATAAAAGTCCAAAGCCCCACTAAAACATCCAATTTATATAGACATAGGGCTAGCCAGGTCCAATTAATGTGATGTCTCTTCTGGGTATGCCCTTTGTTCAGCATGGGAGCACACCAAGTTTAAAGTAAGGCTTAATTTTGTGGGGTGGGGTTTAACATCTATAAGTAGCCATCATGAAATCTTTTTACGTGACGGGACCTAAACTTCATTTGAAAAACACAGATTTTTTTTCACTATTTTTTTTCTCTCATCTGTAATTTAAAACAATGGAACTTGTATTTTTTTTTAATTGTATTAAGCAAAGGGTTTTTCCTGGCTGGCCCTATGGGCTTCTGATCTCAAACAGCAGCGATCTGTGTTGATGGATTCTTAAATTTAAGAAGCATTAGTAGCAGGCTATCCATATCATGTTTTTTCAGAATTAATATAAAAGAAAAGCTCACAAGACTTTTTAATACTATGCATTGTTGAAACATCTTTTGGGAAATGCCAAACATTTAACCTTCCATTAAGTTGTCCAGCTGCTTTAATTTTTTTGTATGTTCATAGTGCCATGTAAAAACGTTTGGCACCCTAACCTCCTCCTACATGCCATGGTCAGCTTGAAAAAAAACTACATGCCATGATAACACATGCAGTGATTACCACACACTTTTATAGCCAATTTTATTGCCACCTGATCATTACCACATGCATTTTCTGCAACTGTGCGCGCAACTGCTGTCCTCTGTATGCAGATCAGGCATTCAGATGCACATAGAAAATGTGGTATAGCTTTTTTTTCTCCTCCTTTACTGGGTATTTTTGTCACAGATCTATCGTATATTTTTTCCAGGGGATTAAAAGACCTGTCATGAATGTATTCAGAGAGCATAAATTCTGAGTTCTGTGTTGACTGAGTAGTTTTTTATGTGTATGTTTGGAGCCTGTTGTGGTATTTATAAAAATAAGGCAGCAGCTGGTGAAACCTCTGTGAGGATTCAATATGTTCTTCCCACTGTCAGTCGTATCAGATTAAAGTGATTAGGGAAGTGGATTAGGGTTTTAGTTTCCTTTTCTATATACATACTTTGAAACATGCCTTTTGACAGTGCCTGATGCTAGGAAGTTACTCTCAGCTCTAGATTAGCCATGCTTAAATCCTTCAGTGATATCTCATTAGCAGCATCACCAGAGCTATGGGCATCTTTCAGGTGTATTTCATGTTGACAGAAGTTTTGGAGGATGATAGCCTTCTTCAATTGTAGCTGGGTGCGCACTGTCTGTGCATTTTCACTTGCAAATTTCTGTATCTCACGAGAGAAAATGCTCTTTTTCTGGTAACAAGGGAAGGACACTTTCTGTATTAATCAACCATGAAATGCACTACCATCTCTTGTCCTTATATGTAAGCAGACTGTGTCATGCTTTATAGAACTGAAACACGCATTAATGTGAGTCTGCGAAAGAGAAAGAACTGAGCCTTTTTTGGTGCTAAGCACTGAAAAATGACCTCATGCATGCTTTTTAAGAGGAGAACAAATCTTTAAAAAAAATAACAAAGGTTTCTTCATCCTCTTTGGTTACAGTAAATTGAATTAATCTTTTTGTTACCAGTACATACTTATTAGGGGTGTGTGCTTGCACACAGAGAATATGAAAACTGAAATTAGAGAAACATGAGGTGAGAGAGAGAGTGTGCGCGTGTGTGTGTGTGTATAAATTTTGTATAGCTGTTTTTTCAGGTGTCCATCCAGAGCAACTGGCTCCATTTTTTATGGGTTGTTGAATCTGCTCACACAAAGAATAGTCTAAGCCAAGGCTGTTCAACTGGCAGTTAATGTGTGGCCCCTGGGCTCTCACCCAGCCTCTGCTGCCTCTATCACTCTGCCTGCAATAGCAGCCAGAATCTCCAGGCTTCCCTTTCCTCCTCCAGCTGCTGCTTCCTGTCTTCGCAATACAAGGCCTTCACTGGTGCAGCTGCTGGGGCACCTGCCCCCCCATGGGCTTAGGAGTTGGACAGCCCTGGTCTAAGCTATTAGGTCCAGCGGGCCATTTTGAGATCATTTAGGGCATGAGGATTGTTTTCTACTGTGTTTATTTTGTTTGCAAGAGAAGGTAGATGTTATATCTGTAAATAGGTAAACATCGCATTTCAGGCCAGTCTTTCCCAGTTCAAACAGTTGAGCTTTGGGCAGTAGTTTTGCAGGGTGCAGAGTGTTATGCACTAGCAACTAAATGGGAACTAAATAACTGAAGTAAATTTTCAGTCACTGAAGAGTTTTTTTGTGGTTTTGAGATTGGGTCATTTCTGCTTTCTATTAACCACTAGCAAGGCACCCATTTCTGAGAATCTCATGTTATAGGACACAAAGGCAAAGGAGTGCTCAAGGCAACTCATGCCTAAAGCCTACAAAGCCACCTTGAGCCCCTCTGATCTTGCGTTGTCTATGCTGATCATAACTTAGAGCAATCCGAAGGCTTCTCTAAATTTATACCAGTTGCAGTTCCTCCAACGGACTGTTAGCAGACATGGACTTCTGTGCCCCTTTTTCCCTAGCTATTCTCCCTGTTAACAATACTAGATTCTCCATTGCTACACTACCACCCCATACTGGAGAATCCCCTATACTGGTCTGCTTGTCCTGGAGCCATTATATGGGTTTTAGGGTCACTTTGTAATGGGAATGTAACAGAAGGCAGCCAAAGATCAGAGCCACCATTCTCAGTTATTTGATTATTCCAGTGAAAGAAGAGGCTAACTAAAATGGATGAAAGGTCTGCACTAATATAACTTCCTTAAAAGGCTGATCTAGTTCATTCATTCTGTTGAATTGGTCATTTCCTGCCCTCTGCTGGCGATTTGTGAAAATGCATTTAGATTTAGTTCAGGAAGCATTTGCCAAGAGAAATTTAGTATCCATTTACATTTAACTAATGAACTGAAATATCTGAAATTAATTAAATGAGCCTGGAACACTTCATTTAAATGAACTCTTTTTTTTTTTTTTTAATTAAAAGGCAACTATATTAATGCTTTAATATGAAGTTTAATGGATTCATCAAAACCCCCCCAACAAAAGCAAACTTACATTTATGAGGGGAAATGGTTTTGTGGTTATACCACATGGTTGGCAATCAGGACTTCCAGAGTGTCTGCTCAGCTCTGCTTTGGGCTCTGACTCTGTAATGTCAAGCACGATATTTCACTTGTCTGTGCCTCAGCTTTCTTATCCTGTAAAATGGTTTTATCTGGTTTTCATTTTTAGATTACAGACGACTTTTCAGAGACCCTGTACAGCTCCACTATACATTTTTAGCACTGCAGCTTTGATGCCAGCCCCCTCCTCAAGTGGATTTTGGGACAGTAGCTTGTAGACATAGAAGCAAACTGTAACAGCCCACAAATGACTACTCAAATGTTAGGTTGCAGTCTTTCTTCTTGCAGTAGCTGGGTATGTTTGATCCTGTATTATGTTGGATTCAGGTAGAGAAATACCTGGTTTTGTCCCTTTTTTTTTTTTTTGCCAATAACTGATTTTTCAGGTTTATGTTTAAATACTTTGGCTTTCGGTGACACTCGTTACTCTAGTGTTAGCAACTCTCAAATATTTGGGCTTTCTCTTCACAAAACTCTGGGAGGCAAATAAATATGTAGATAGTTACATCTCGTTTTGCATTTGATGATTCCTTTAGTACAGTACTTTGCACTTTTCTGTGTTGAGTTTCATTTTGCTGATTTCAGATCATTTCTCCAGTTTATCAACATTATTTTCAATTCTAATCTTATCCTCCAGAGGGCTTGCGACCTTCCAAAGCTTGATGTTGCTTGCTCTCAAGCAACTTACATGTTACTTTTTGTAAGTGAACACCCTATTCCACCCTCCAAGCAGTTAATGAAAATACTGAATAAAGTTGGACTCAAGACAGACCTGTGAGAGCCCCAGTGATTGTGACAGTGAAGTATGGATAGCAGCTCTTGTACATGTACCTCATAATCATTTCATTTAAGCCATATTTCTCAAGTACACTTATGAGAGTGTCATGTGGGAGGGTGTTAAAAGCCTTACTAAAGTTAAGATACAGTATTTCCCCTATGCACTAAGCTAGTTACCCTTTCAAGATATTGAGTGCCTTTCCACTTGTTGAAGTTAGGTTGATTGATCTGTAATTCTCTGGGTCTTCCTTTCTCCCCTTCCTAAAAACAGGTTTTCTGTTTCCCTGTTCCAGCCCTTCTGGACTCCCCCCATCCTCCAGCAGCTCTCAAGGATCATCACTGGTGGTTCAAAGATTGTTTCAGCTGTTTCTTTAAGAACTCAAGGGTGAATGTCATCAGGCTCTGCTGACTTGAATATGGCTATCTTACCTAAATATTCTTTCAGCTGTTCTTCCTGTATTCCAGACTGTTCTCCTACCCCTCTGTGCTTGATATTGATTGTACTAAGTATCTGGTCACAACTGAAGACTAAAGCAAAAACCCATTGAACGTTTCAGCCTTCCCTGAATTAGTTCTGTAATTTCCTCACTTTCTCCTTCAAATCATGGTCTTTTACTTCCCTTTGTTCTTCTCTTACTCGTAGTGTGTTTATAGAACATTTTTGTATTGCCTTATACCAACTCCCTTGCTAGCTTTCATTTTGTACCTTTGCTTTCTACTTTGGATCACACATGCTTGTGCTCTTCTTTAATTCTCTTCCTTATCAGTACATCCTTGTTTCCATGTTTTGTACATTTCCTGTTTGATTTTCAGGTCACTAAAGAGCTCTGGACACATCCTAATAACTAATATAGAGATTAATCTTTCCTTCCACATGGGGCAGTATTGGCACAGTGGCAGTCTTAGAAAGTGCCAGGTCCCCTGAATTCCTTTTTCCCTTTGAAATTCTTCTTACGAGATTTTACCTTCCAGCTGAATTCTGTTTTCATTTTCTTTTTTCCTAATGTCTTTTCATTAAAAGGACATTAGAGAGAGAGAGCACAGTTAAAACCTGCCTGAACTCCAGTGTTTGCTTGCCTTTGACAATGATCTGCACATGTGGTTGTCTGTTGTTTCACCTTTAAATCATTTGCTGACCTCATATGTTAAAACATTTCTGCAGCAGGTCCCCTCTTCCCATAAATATGAGCAGAAGATCTTGGGGTAAAGTAGATGCTTACGAATGGAGTGGTGTCGGTTGGCACTGGCTGTAGCTGTCCTACCATAGGGAGTACCTAACATACTTGACACAAGCAAGCTAACATCTCAGCTAACAGCTCTTCTTTTGGCTTGGGCAAGTGTCTTTGAACAGCCTATTTTACAGGCCAGAGACAATTTTGCAGCACCAGCAGAAAAATCTTGAGCTAAAAGCCAGGCTCTGCTGCTCCTCTGAGTATGTTCTAGCAGTGTGATGACCTTGAGACTGCTGCTCAGAGTGGCGACAGGCTGTAAAATCACACAGCTCCATAATGAAGACACAAACCTTACAGCTTTTACCCCAAATCCTAATCCTCAGGTTTTTGACGGTAACAGATACACGCTTGTCCTCTTCTCCCATACAAAATTCTGAGTGAACACGGGGCCAAATTTTGCTGGTGGTTACATTGGCATAATGCTATGACTTTGACCAATTTGGGAAGCCGACTTCAGAACAAATGACTGAAAGTGTCCAAACTCAGCTAAAATTCAGATTAAGGTAACATTAACAAAAAGCTATCAGGAAGTAACCACTTCTGTAGTACCTACGTATCAGTATATTTGCAGCTCCTGTCATGATAATAGGGAGGCATCCTCAACTAGGCAAAGCCCCAGTGGGATTGTAAAGATCAATAGTAACTTGTTTTTAGGTGGAAGTAACTGAGAAAGAGGTGCAGTATTTTGAAACCACAGTGAATGAGCACACGTTTGTCAAATTAAAACATTCTTGATCCATTTATTTTCCCTGCTATCTTGGAAGTAAGTGAATTTCCACACGATCCTCACCGCACAGCAGTCTATTGCGTGTCACTTACAACATTTTTATTTAAGGAGGCTTGGTGAGCATTTTGGCTGTTGTATTTCCGCATCAAACATTTCCAGCTGTTCAGAGCTTCCACTTGAATGGCTAAACTGTAGAGCAGTTCATGACGGGTCACTTTAGCTTCTGGCTTTCTCTGGCAGCGAGCAAAGAATGCTGCTTGTCATCTTCCTTGGAGGCGAAGCTGTCCTACTTTCTGCTTAAAGGAGCAGGTTTGGTAGATATTAATCTCTGTGGTAGATTTTTCAAGTGTCAACAGTTTTAATAATCAGACTGAGATTATGATGGATGGCAAATAGGAGGGGTGAGGGACATGGCAAAGGACTGTTTTTACCTCCTTTCATGATTTTTCTAAAGCAACACATGAAAGTTTTTTCCAAAGTGATACAGGGGTATGACCAGCAAGGAATGTGGGAAAGAAATAAATGTAGCATTTACTCTGAGCAGGGTGAAACCCACAGATGATTAATTTATGTTGGCTTAGAAATGTGTGATGCCTCTTTCTTTTTATCTATGCCTATTGGTTTTTGCATATGGAAAAATGTGCAAAAATGATGTTGTATGTTGAATAGTAATGCTGCATTAGAGTTCCTGCTGCAAGCTGCCATCACATGAAAGAAGCCAGAAATATCCAGGCACGACTTTGAAGTGAGTGGTGTTTCACAGTTAAGAATTTTAGTTCCTAGTTTCATGGAGTATGTTCTCACTTGAGAAGCTCAAGGATACCCTCAGAATAAGTGAGCTTGCATCTAAAGTTAGGCTTATCAGGTTCCAGAGCTGCATATACCAGTAATACTTCTACCCACTTCGTTGAGTAATTTTCTGAATACTTTTTCAAATATTTATTTGGTCATAACTCTCCTAAGAGGGTTTGGGAGGGAGCTTTATAACATAATTGTTTTGTTTAGATTTCAAGAGATTGGTAGTACAAAGATAATGACAGAAATTTCACTTTTTAAAATAATTTTTTGCAAAATTCACCTGTTTTAAATGACCGTATTTGCATGCATAATCATGGATTTGTGTGTATATTAATCCCCAAATTCTAGGAATATGGGTCCAGATACCTTTAAAAGATTTCCTTATGACTTCCACTAGATTTCTGATTCTTTCAGTCTTTATTAACAGATTCCTGTGTTTGCAAAATCTAACATTGCAATTCCCTTTTTGATTTGCATTGAGTTCTTAGTAAATGTGTATTGTTGGCAATGGGTATGCAGAATCCAAATGGTTGCATTTGCCTGAGCAATTTAAAGTTCAAGAAGTTGTAAATGGAATAGGAAATTTATTTATTTTTAAATAAAAGTTGTCACTGAAAAAGCAGCAGGTGTGTCTGATTCTGCAGGGTTTGTAACCTGTTGTGGCTCTGCTGGTTAATATTCCTGATTTATTCCAGTGTCTGCACAATTATTCTTTATGGTACCATGTCACTAGTGCCTGTGTGCTAAATAGAGCCCAGATAGTGTGAGATGGCTGCAGCTTGTATTACACTAGTAGAAATCACTGATGGAAGACACCAAATAGTTCACCTTTCTTCCAGCTGAGATTGGTCTATCTGTACTTTTTAGGTGTACACCATGACACTCAGCTCACATAAAGACCCCTTCCCCTGTGCAGCCATGACCTATGTAGTGCGCTGAATTCTAGTTTCAGTCCTTTATGCCATTCCGGCTGTCCCATGAGTTCCAAGCACAACTGCTTAGTTATGTCGCTTTCACATATTCAGCCATTTTCCCTTCCCTCCCCATTTCAGACAGTGTCTTTAAATCCTGCCTGTGTGGCATTAGTTAAAAAATATATCTTAAGTGCAGAAAAAATGTTGGGGGAAAAAATTGAAACAGCTTTAGCAGGGCTCTGTAGTAGGAAGTGAAACCTAGCCCCTTGAGGTCGCAGGTTTGGATCCTGCCCAAGTCCTCATCTCAGTTCTTTGTTGTTCAACTTGACCTGGGTTGATGATCTCCATACACTCGGGTGGGCTGATGTATGCACCAGCAGAAGACAACCACTGAATGAGCACAGAGCCTGCTTTCTAATCTTTTGATCCTGGAGGTCACCCTTTCAGGTCACTAGTGAGGAAATGTGCACCACCACTCTTGTTTCACAGATAAATAGGACACCTAGGTTCCAGGTCACCTATTAGACACTCCTTTCTCCAGACAGCAAAGTCATGTTGATGTACCCAAGTTTAACTAACTCAAAATTTAATTTAGTTAAATTGGTGCAACTTCATTGTGTGGGCACTAAATCATTTTCTGACTGTCTTGTATTAATTTAGTTCAAGTTAGTAAGGAACCAGATATTGTACCCTGAAGACCTCTTATCTGACTTCCCTTAGACAAAGTATAAATGCATTTCTTTAAACACCTGAAGCAGTTGAGAGAAACTGCTGGTTTGGGGCTTTGCTTTGAAAAAAAATGACAGAAGGAATCTTCCATATGTTTTCCTACTTGTTGTTTAGGATAATATTCCTTTAAGTCAGCCCGTTTATGAAAGAAAGTTGAACTACTTTCCTTCAAAAAGGATTGAAGCTTGACCTTCTCTCTTGAATCATGTATTTTTTAAAACAAGAATAATTATTAATTTTTGTATTTTCATAGTATCTAGGAGCTCTGTTGATGGGCCAGGACCTGATTGTGCTAAGTGCTATATAAACCGAAAAAAGACTATAATCCCTATCCACTCTGCATAATAATCTGTGTTGCACATAGGATGCTGCTTTGCAGCTGTAGCCAGGGGTGATAGAGCCCTTTGCAATGCGATTCAAGTTAGCAAATTAAAAAGAATGGCACGCTCCACCTACAAACTATGTAGGGA
>NW_005841895.1:479722-511626 GCF_000455745.1 Alligator sinensis
TTCTGTGGAGCTTCCTTGGATTAAATCATTAGAAAAATTAGATTGTGAAATTATTAGTATGTCAAGGCAGGAGCATAGTGCTATTAACTTGGTTCCTAGACTTGTCACCTTGATTTGGAATTCAACAGGCTTCAAGGTCTTTTGCCTCCCTGGCTAGGGACAAAAGTTACACATAAACCAGTTTAAGTGATCAGAAACTGGTTTAAATTTGTAACAGAACATAAATTCAGTGCACATACACCAGTTTCAAAATGGCCGAAGGTGATTTACGATAAACCTGGTTGAATGTAGTATCAGACTTAACTGATTTGGCTTAAACCAGTTTGTGCAATGTCTGTCCCAGGCCCCTTCCTGGTTCAAGTTAAATCACAGTCCCCCAGCATCCCAGCATGCTTTGTAGCCCTGGGCTGAGCTGTGCTGTCCGCTCCAGAGAGCAGGGCTGCCCCCTCCCTCTGCTCCCTAACTGGAGCAGGGGCAGGGGTGTGGCCAGACACCAGCCTGGCATGGCCCCCTGAGGCACAGGGATCAGGGAGGGGGTTTATTCCCCCCTCTCTCCCTTCTCCCACCGGGAGACAGCAGCCAGGATCTAGCAGCTCCCGAATCAAACGGAGAGAAGGAAGGGGATTTAATCTCCCCTCTGCCCCCATCTCACCAGCAGCTGGGGTCTGCCTATCCGCAGAGCAGCCCCTGTCAGCCATCCCCCTCCCCAGTCCAGCTGCAGGGACAGGAGTGTGGCCAGAGCCAGCTGGCACAGCCCCACCATCTGCGTGCCTCACCTGGGTCTGGGGCTGCAGGGCTGAGCTGGGCCAGCTTGCGGGTGCTGCTGAGGGCAGACACAGGAGCCAGCCTATGCTGGGCCACGGGGACTGGGCCCTTCCCAGCAGGTTGCAGCTCAGCCTGGGGCTGCAGGGGTTGTGCTGCCAGATTGCTCCCAGCTCCCTGCGCCCAGGCCAGATGGGGCTGTCATGTCCTAGTGGCTGCCACTTTGCTTGGGCAGGGCCTGGCCAGGTAGTGGGCTGCGCGGGCCGGCTCAGAGGTGCCAGCGGGCCCCAAGCCTGGCAGCTGCCTGTTGCAGCCACTACTGTGCCCCCTGTGCTGTGCAGCACCCAGTGGTTGCAGTTGCATCACAAGCTGCGTGCTGGCTAGGGCCGAGCGGGCTGTTCTGCCCCTCTTGCCTCCAGCTGCTGCTGCCATGGCCACTGCTGCTGCTGCCCCTGCTGCACGGCACTGCTCTAGGCCAGCAGATGGGAAGCTTCAGCCGCGCAGCTTCTGCCCAGCACAGGGGGCTCCGGCTCCAGGTCTAGTTCCTAGATGCTTTCTGCCCGCTCTGCCCACAAGGGCTGCTCATCATGCCAGGCAGGTGTAGCAGGTGGATGGCAGCTGGACCTGGAACCAGAGCTTCAAGCACTGGGCTGAAGCTCCCCCTGCCCCAAGCAGCACTGTGCAGGGTGGCAGGAGCAGGAGCCAGAGCTGGAGGTGAGGGGAGAAGAGCAGCCCTGCTGTGCCAAGCTGGCTTCCCCACCCCCTCCAGCCCAGCCACCCAGAGCAGCACAGCAGGGGCAGGAGTGTGGGAGTAGGGGAGTAGCTGCTGGAGGCAAGGGGAAGCTGGCTTGGCCTGGCAGGGCTGTTCTGCTCCCCTCACCTCCAGCTGTAGCTCCTGCTCCTGCCACTGGAGCAGTGAGGGGGCAGCGACCCCGATGGGGGCAGGAGCCCCTGTCATGATGTCCCGGGAGCTCAAGCCTCTTCCCAGCGGGGGATTGTGTTGCAGGCGAGGGCAGGCTGATCAGAGCTGCCGTAGTCTGTGTAGAGTGAGTGGTGGCACTGGGGCTCGGAGGGGTGGCCATAGCTCCCCAAGCCCCCACTAGTGCCACTGCTGCTTGTCCCACGCAGTGTGTGGCAGATCTGCAACTCCTGCCCCTGCACACAAAGTGGCCCCCACACCTGGAAGAGGTTCTCACTCCAAGAAACCATGAGAAAGGCTGCTGCCTCCGTCAGGGTCGCTACCCCCTCACTGCTCCAGCAGCAGGGGCGGAGGCAGGGCCAGAGGCTGGCGGGCATAGCCCCTTAGGCGAGGAGGCAGGGAGGAGGGTTATTCCACTGCTCTCCCGTGCAGGCAGTGATCAGCGGTGGCTGCAGTTCCCCGGGGGCAGAAGGGGGAATAAACCCCCGCTGTGCCCTGTCTGCCTCAGGGGGCCATGCTGGCCCACCTCTGGCTGTACCCCTGCCTCCATCACTGTAGCAGCAAGGCAGAAGCACTGGAGAGACCCCAGCTCGGGTCCCTGATGGTGGGACAGGGAGGGAGGAATTAACCCCACCTCCCAACCAGTTCATTTGGGGCTACTGCCTGGGCTGGTCATGCCTCCCCAGCACAGCTTCCCTGCAGCCAAGGGCTGCCCTAGCGCCCCCCTGCAACTGGCTTGAGCCACTGCAGGCATGTGCCTGTATTTCCAGAGTTAACAGTGACAGTCTATTCACTTGAAGATTGGTTCAATCTAGGCAGGTTAGACTAACCTGCAAAGATTGAATCAATTCAGGCTCCAGCTTTTTGAATGTCTTTCCCTAGCCCCTGTGGACCACGCTGCCTTCAAAACTAAGACTTTGTAGCCCAGGGTAAATAAAGGTCCTTTGCCCAGTACAGGTTAAATTTCAGTGTTTAAAAGACAGGTACCTGCCACTAGAGGGTAGCAAGGATTCATACTGAGTGCCTTTGTGTGTGAATGTATGTTGGCTAAATTTCCAGACTTGTAATTCTGCTTCTGGCAGCAACAGAGCGGAGATGTTTAATAACCGAATTGTATCCATTATCGAGCAGTTTGATGCCACACTTGAACAGTAGCTCTCCCAAAGAGAGAGAGAACGAGAACGGGAACGAGCTTACAGGTGAACCCAACAGCTAGATCCTCAGCTGGTATACACCTTCGGTGCTCCATCAATGTATTCTTGATCACAGCCAGCGCTATGACAGTTGGCACCACTACATTGCATTTCAGAGTTCCCTTTGACTTGTCTTTACACTGAAAGTTGTCGAGGACAGATAATGGGACAAAGTTTCAGTTCTTCTTTCAGATTTCTAGGCCTTATGCTGTTATGTGAATCCAGCTTACTTGTGTGTATCCCAGAGTGGGTTGGATCCCTGTGATGTGATGAGGGATGCTCCACCTATAAGCCATGTGATGTGATGAAAAGGTTGAAGTACAGAATTTGTCAGCATCCCATGGTTGTATATTAATGAGATGACTGTTGTAGCCAGGTTTCAGCCTGGACAGAGGACAGCTTTTCCTATCCTTTCTGAAGGGAGATGGATATGTGGAGTGTAACATTAGAATAAGCTGGATAGTGGAGCTTAGCAAAATAACTATAATTATGGACATAGTCATGACTAATTGTCTTAAAGGGAATAAATACACCATCTTAGGTATTAGTATTGAATGCAACATTTGTTCATTACTGATGGTGGCAATTTCTTTTAGGGTCATGCAAGAAGTAGAAAAATAGTCTCTTTGTTGAAGTACTACAGGATGGATTTGGAAGCCGAGTTCAATCATTTTTCAGGGCAGGTGCTCAGCATTTGGCTTGGATGGTTTAGGGATGATTTTACCTTGAGCTGTGGATGACCACCTCCTAAGATACCTTCCAACCCTATTTTTCTATGATTGTACTTATACAACAAGCTTCAAGTGGCCTTGGGCAAATCACTTACATTCTGTCTCTCTCTCCCCCCATTGGGACAAAGACAGCAATCCTTCTTTTCATCTATGTCCAGTCTTGAGGCCTCTAACCACTACAGCAGTCATGTTGTGTTGAATGTCTGGATAGAAAATAGGGTCTTATTTTTAAAGTGAATCAGCCATAGCTGATAGATAGCCAATACTTAGTTTTCCTTGTAGCTAGGGGTGCTATTGAACACACGACCCAAGTCAATTGTGACAACTTAGCAGGGAAGACCCCTGTTCAAGATTTCCCTGATGGCAAATCTCCTTTATAGACAGTTTAATTTTTGATTTAGCACAAAAGTGCACAAGCAAAGGGAGAAGGTGTTTTCCTGATGAAGCACATAAAACAGGAGTTAGCAACATCTTTACCCATATCCCTGTTCTTGGCCCACTTTGGTTTCAGGAGCATTGGCTTTTTCACATGAGTATAACAAAATGAAAGGACACCTTCTGCACAGATGCTTCTGAAATCACTGTATCACTGTCGCATCATTTCTTCTGCAGTTGCTGCCTTTAGACTTTCTTCCTCTTGGTTTGCATTGGTGCATGGAATGAGAACAGATGTTAGAGCAAAGGAATGAGCACAAGGCATCACAGATTTGTAGCTCTACACATGAAAAGCACGTTCACAGTTTCAGCGTGCAAGGGGCTTTGAGAGAGCAAAGAGCTGTTCCAGGGACACAGAAAGAAGGCAGCCTGCTCTCATACCCCAAACTGCCACCACACTCATGATCAGTGTTGGATTCCAGAGCAGCTAATGCAATTTAACTGCAACCCCAAGAGCTCCTGGAACTTAGCCATGGCAAAGGACTAGATCTCCAGAGGGCCTTGATACTATTCTCTGCTGCTGTTCCTTGCTGGGCACCATGAAGTAGGCATGTTTGGTTATCAGAAAGCAAGTCTGTGCGCCAGCTTGAGGGGCACAGCACAAGGAACTGGCATTGAGCAAAGGGGGGGGGGGAAAAAAAAGGGAGCTCAATACATATTTGATGTTCAATCTCAGCATGAATGGAAGTGCTCCAGGCATGCAAAGAAATTGCCATTTGAGCAGCTCTGCTGTGGCAGCACAATTTTTAAGAGGTGGCTTCTTAATTTGTTTAAACTTCGCTTATTTAAAGCTATTAAGCTCTGAACATGCAACACTAGCCTTCCTTATGGGGGTTAATTGCTCCAGCTAAAAACTGCTTGATGTAAACGGTATCACTGGCTGGCGCTCGCTGCAGGAGGAGGTTATGCCAGGGGATTTCTTGGAATGCAACCCACATCCAAGCTGTGCCTTTTTTATTGTTGTTACTTAGAACCTCTCAGGCTACACGCGGTTGGGACCCCGCTGTGGGAGAGAGTGCGCTGGATGGATGTGGCATAGGAGACAGGCGAGCTAGGCACAACTTGGCTTTCCCTGGAAGTTCTCATTTTGGAATGCTCTTGTTCAAAGTTTGCACGATTGAGCGGGCCCCACAGTGGATCTAGTGGACTGTCCCCCAGAGGTCAGCCCTTGTGCCTTTCCTCAAGCAAGAGTTTAGGCAAAGCTATGTTGTATGGAGGAGTTGCAAAACCTGCACTAGGATTTCTGTCATCAGTGTAGAGTGATTCTATGGGGGGGGGAAAGCAATCTGACTAGCAGCATTAGCTGCTCTTTTTCAAGCTCTCTCTCCAGGAAGCAGATGAGTACTAGTATATTAGCTGCAAAAATCATTGGACTATTACCAGGTTCTTATACCCAGCTACTCCTGGAGCCTCTGCTTGGAAAGAGACAGCTGTATTTAACCTTTTAGCTCCTAGGAGGAATGTACAGAACATCAGGCTTTGAAGGTGGGAAGCATCAGGGCAATGCTGAGAGCAGAGTGATGCTGTCTGGGGGAGGCAGGTATACTCCTACCTACCTTGGGCCAGCAACCTCTACCCAACTCTGGAGCCTGTGCTATAAACACAAAGGAGTGTTGACCCCCTTTTTTGCTGCAAAATCTAGTGGGCCCCGTGTCTGAAAAGAGCTTTGGGACCTTGAGCAATGCAACCCTCCCTTCAGACTGAACCATTGACCCCCAGGCACTTTCCTCTGCAGGGGGAAGCACTGATTAATCCTGTTGGTTTGCTGTACAGCATCAGATTAGTATTTAAATTAAGATGCCTGGTAAATTAAAACATCAAAGAATAATGATAAGAAAGCAGTTAAACTAATTGCAGGACACTAACAGCAGAGGCCTAATCACCCCTGCTGGAAAGGACGGAAGGAGGACAGGGGAGTAGCACTTAAAGGGACATGAGGCTGTCGCATCCTGACCAGCACTGGGGCAGGTCTCAAACTGCCCGAGTAAGAGGGCTTGCTCCAGAGTCAGATGTAATGTGGGCGAGCTCCGTGATAGCCATTTTCCTGTCTCCGAGTCGTGGCTACTGGGGGGCATTGAAGTGGAAATGGGACCTTCCTCCTCAGTGTGATTTGATTTTTTTCTTCATTTCCTATTGGAATCTGCCATTCTCTTTGTCTGCAGGATTAGGTGTCTTGGGCTCTCCCTCCCTGGCTCCATCTGGAAACATCCCCTTTAACCTTCACTGCTTTTTATTTAAAGCTTCATCTCTTTAAAAATGCATCAGTGTGGGAACTGTGGCTGAACACAGGGTGGGGGTCAAATTCCTTCCTGGCCCGAGTCCAGTGAAGTCAATGGAATTGCACCCATCTGAAGCAGGGCTGCATCTAGCCTCCCATGCCAAGGGCACATGTGACCTTCCCCAGTGGATCTGATGAATTAGCATGGTCACCAAAATCCCACATCTAGAGGGTGCTTTGGAGACACTGCACAAAGCCTGTCCTCCACTCCTGGGAGTATCACAGCTCCAGAGCTGTGGTCTCTCACTGGGCAAGATCCCTCCCAACTTGTTCTTGGAGATTTTTTAACTGCTGCATGAGGCTATGGTACTACGAGCACTTATGCACACCTGGGAGAAACTCCACCCTGAAGACCCATGTGTGTGAGAAATCTGCACACATGTCTAAGTGCCAGTAGGGCAGGAACTCTATTGTTAACCTATTAACAAGCATCACAACACGGCAGTGCATGCTATGCTTTGGCCACTGTTAAAATGAAGCCACCTCTGAAGTGAAACTCCAGATGTGCTGTTAAACAGCACATATTGCTACTCAAGTGTTTAGGATAAGTGAAAATTGAGTAGTTTGGAGATACAAAGGAAGTTTGAGGTAGACCTGATGGAAGAGCTGTAGCAAAGAGGTGACTAAGGGCAAGGGGCAATATAATAGTTTTATTAACATTTGAAGGTAAACAGCAAGAAGAAGAAGAAGAAGAAAAAAAAAAAAAAAAAAAAAAAGACTGTCAGGCGGGGGGGGGGAAAAATAACTTGATTAACAGGATGAATTTAAACAAAAGAAAAGACTTCCTGGCAGCAAAGTGTCCTGAAAAATGGTAACCATTCCCCTAGTATATGTAGACTGTACCAGACTGAACCCTGGAAAGTTCTCCAGGTGACAGACCAGTATCACTAGATAGATGGACTAAGTGACATAGCAGGTCTTCAGGCCTTACAATTCATCTCCTGCAAACAAGTCAGGATCAGAAACAGTAGTAAAACTGCTGGCTCCCTGCAACAGGTTAGGCTTCCCAGCAGAGGAGGGGGTGGGGCAGGGGGGGGGGTGTTTGTAGCTTATGAGAAGCATCCTTGAAGTTCCTTAATGTTTCAGATCTATCCTTATCCTGCTTTTAAGGATCTGCCATGTCTTGTAAGAACACCTCAATAATATGTATATCAAGCAGGAGACTGTCTGTCTATTGTACTTCCATGTTGGCATTCTCAGCCATCACAGGACTAACCCCCCCCCCCCCCCAAGTTTCTCTCTAGCTAGGCCTACCAGTCTAAACCCACTGGGTAGGGTTTGACTTGGAGGCTCTAGCTCCTTACTCATCTCTGGGCCTATGGTCCTCTTAAAACCAAGAAAGAGAGAGAACAAAGCAGTGAAGCCAGGCCTTCTGGCCCCTTTTCACCCTGGGCACCAAGTTATTGGGTCTTCTGCCTCCTCAGGCTTGGCCCTTTCTTTTATTAGCCAAGATCCCTCCACTGGGACCCAGCTTCAAAGTGCTGCAGCCAGCTCTGGGCTATTGGCACTACATGGCTGCACCCATTAGTGCTTTAGACCCTTTATGATTATACCCCAAGGTGCTAATGAGGCCTCCTCCTCCTCCCCTACAGCCTGATCCACAAGCCACCAGTTTATCAATAAAAATAAATAAATAAATAAATATTAAAATAGTAAGTCCATGAGCTATAACCACAAAAAAAAAATAGAAATTCAAGAAGGCAGTATGCCAACTTACATTTTTTCATGGCTTGGTGCTTCTCCTTCCCCCAGTCTGTGATGCATCTCCTTGTGGCACTGCCACTGCTTCTCTGAGAGTCACCAGGAGCTCCCCTGTTACAGCAGCCAGACCTCTCTGTGAAGCAATCATGTACAACCTCCTCCCCCTTTAGCCACTGCCTCCAGCTGCCACCAAGCCCAGGGTTTTTATAGCTCTGGCCTGCCCCCTTCCGGTCACCTGACTAGCCGGCCATGCTCAGCTTTTAACCCCTACCCTGCCAGCAGGCTGTGCCCAGAAAGTTGTGGTCTTAAAGGGACCGGCCTCCTTTCTGGTAACAGGGCTAGGGTTCCCTGTTACACTCCCCCAAATTGGCCAAGTGCAATACTGGGCCCTTTTCCTCCTCTGCTTATCTGTAAGTGCATTGCTGTCTCATGTGAGCATCTAGGGCACAACAGACCACATGCCCTTATGCGGATGTTGATATGAGACAATAAAGACACCCTGGATTACAGAGTGAAACCTCTTGAAGGGCTAGTCTCATTTCAAGATGAGACTTCTCTGATGCCATATGCTGGGAATCCAGCCTCCTAAAGTAGCAGTCTGTTTTTGGCACCGAGTGGCAGGAGATAAATGACACACAAATGACACCGATTCCCTTGAGATGGCAGGAGATGGATTAAGATTGTCAATATCCTTGAGAGGTTGAATGTACCTGCATAAAGTATTGTTCCTCTGGGGGACACGAACAGCACCTAAGCTAAATGCTCTAAGCAAATAACCCAAGATTTAATCTCACTTGAAGGAGGAAAGGAGGTGCTCAAGGTGTCTAACGAGTTGTCTTGTCACTGTGTGTACTTTGGGATCTTCTGGCATGACAAGAGCGGTAGGAGAGGAGGAAGGGTGTGTGTACGTATGTGTGTGCGTGGGTGCTGACAGAACAAGACAGGCCTCTCTGCATGTTTTATGTCTTGATTTTTGCAACAATCTGACAGTAGTCAAGGCAAGGAAATAAAGCCGGTTGCAATGTGCCTGAGGCAGTAAAGACGGCAGCTGTAATTCATGTAGGCAGCTCCAAGGTGGAGAGGGTTTTCAGAGGAGTTTCACTAGGCCCAAGAGGAAAAGTTTAATCATTTAATTTTAGAAAAAAAGTTGTGCTGCTCCTGGGATGCAGCCTACTGGCTCTAGAGACAAGCTAGTGTCTTTCAGTTGGTCCAGAACCACAGCCCTTTTCCTCAGGGTTAGTCCAAAACATGCTAAGTTTTGAAATAAAGCCCTGCAGGTCAGAGTGGAACAGATAACAACTATCTGGAGGGACAAACTCCTGTCCAGGCAACCAGGAGGATCAGTTGTTCAGAAGCAACTTCAGGCCTGGTTTCCTTTCCAGGTATAAACTTCGACTAGCTCGGGTGAGAAGCTGAAGTGCTCCCGAGTTGCTTCCCTGGGGTGAAAAGGGCCTGACACACTTTAGGAGTCCTGATTAATGTTGCCTACCTCAAAATGAGCAGCATATGCCATGTCCATTAGTTCTCTAATTGCAGACCTGAAAATGTGGCTTCTGTCATCCCATCTGCCTTGGTCAAAATGGGGAGAGCAGATCAGTTGTTTCCTTGAGAGCAGAAATGTTGGCTCATAGCTAGATCAACACTGTCCAAACTAACAAGGTGGCCGAGTGCACTGGCTGGGAGAAATCAAATGGGGTGAGAATCGGGCAGAGGGGAGAAAATCATGAGGAGAGACCATCAGCTATGGAGCTATCACCACCGCAGCAGTATTTTAAGAGCAAACAGTTCCCACCATGGTTTGTGTTCGGTGGCAGAGTGAGCGAGCAGGCAGCATGGGGGGCAGAGGGAAGAGACAGCAGGTAGGCACCACGGTCTGCTCCAAAAGGGCTGTGTAAAACAGGCAGTTAAGCAGAGAGAAGTAGCAGTGGCCGGTCCCAGCAAGGGGCTGAACCCTCCTGCCAGACAGCCAATTCTGCAGCTCTGCAAGGGAAACTCAACTAACCCCTCTCACCCTACGGGTTTGGACTTGTATAACTCCGGGTCTACTAGAACCAAAAACTGCTCTCTTCAGATGCAAGGGCCGCAGAGGCCCGGATTCATTTACTGCTGGGGACCATGACTGAGAAAATAGTGACAAGCTGAGTCATAGACTAGGAAAGGGGGGCACCAAGCACAGAACTTAGTGCTAGGTGGTAAGGAACAACCCAGGGCTTGGAAGGAAAAGGGATTTGTTCCAAGGTCCTGGTCTTCTGTAATTAGCCTTAATTACCAGCATCTGGGAGAAGAGCAGCAGGCAGCCGGTACCAGGCACTCCAGCTGCTGTGCATTTATCTCAAATGAAGTTTAGTTAATTGTCTGGCCAGAACAGAGCCCAGAAGGAAAGAGGTGAGGTAAACTGGAACAAGCCTGTGGGAAATGAAATCCTGTTATGGTCCCTGTGGGATCTGGAGTCCAGCCAGCATCCCTCCTCAGCTCTGTGCCCTTGTGCTGAGAGCTGGGTCATGTCTTCCTTCCCAGGCTGCTTCCAAGAGCCTGCTTCATAGGTAGGACCAACAAGTAACCTCTCTGAGAGCAGAACTCGGGTGACTTCAGCATGTGTTTGTGTGAATAGCATCATGTCCTGGGAGTTGTGCATATCAAGGCACATGGTGAGGAGGTGAAAGGCTATGAGCCAACTCACATTCCCCATCTCCTCTACCTTTTGGAAACAGCAACAGAGCCACCCATGGGAGTGTTCACAGAGCTACACCAAGTGTGCACTGCAGTAGGCCTGGGGTCAGTGGTAGCAGATGATCTCCCATTCAGGCCCATCACACCAGATGGCCTGTTCTGCTTGCTGGTTCAGAAGATGGTAGGAAATGCTTGTGTCTTGCCCCAAAACAAAAATGAGTTGTCAGCTCAGGATTGTTTTTCCCCAGCCTGGAAGGCGAGTGGGGGTCCTCAAACATATACACATCATTGATCAAGGGCACTTGCAGCAGCAGCAGCTGTGAAAGGTCCGGTGTAGCCAGATGCGACTGATCACACAGGGGTGGCCTAGAAAAGGAGCTCTTTTTCCAACAGTGAAGCTGCTTTATTTTAAGACAGGGTGGCATAGAGATGCTGCAGCCTAGCGGTGAGACCCCAGGCTGAGACTAGGGAGGGCAGAACTCTGCTCCCAGCTCTACTGACCTGCGTGGGGTTCACCTCTGTTTCTGTTGCCTCTCCCTCCCCTCATAAGCTCTTTGGGGCAGGGGGTGTTTCACTGCGTTGTGCAGAATCCCATCAACCGAGGCCCAGGTCTTACTTGTGATCTTTAGGTGCAACTTTAATAGAAGGAGCTATTAAGAGTAACATATGCAACTACCCCTCCCCTCCTTTCAGAGTCCTCATCTCGCTGGCATCGCCGCATTCAAAATGAGCATGCTTGGCTCATTCTCAGCCCGTCTCTGCTCCCAGGGAGGGAGCCCAGACTTGCTTCCGTGTTGCTATTTTAGTCTGAATATGAGGAGCTATTTCCTACTGGAGAGATCGATTGGACAGTGGAGTAGTCTCTCTCAAGGGAAATGGGTTAGACAGAGCCCTGAAGAATAAAATACAGGGAACGATCCTGTATTGGTCCACCAGAATTCAGGCCAAACCGAAGCATTTGGTAACTTAAGCGTTCCATTGTCTGAAGCGTACAATGCAGTTTTATGTTAATGGACCTGATTCACTATACTGGTGGCACCCCTTGACTTCACTGCAGTTTTGTCTCAGTTACACCGATGGGAGAATCTGGCAAAGGGTCTATGGGGATGCGGTAAAGGGTGAAACTCCCTTCTAATGACCTGACTGGGGATCTGGCCTTTCTGTGGGACTGAGATTTTAGAGAAGAATTGAATTCCTCTCCCACAATTCCTTATACCGTTGACAAATGCACCGTTCCTACCATCTTGCTGATACATCAGTATTAACCCACAAGTCTGAAATGTTTCCATATTCACATGCCTGGGGGGATGCGCATTAGCAGCTATATTAGTTTAGCAAAAGATGGAGAGCTCTCTCTTATATTGGCTACTACCAGGCTGACACTTAATTGAAGTGAGTTTAATGCAAGTTTTTCATGAGCAAATTTATTTTAAAAATGTACAATTTCTGCAAGACAATGAATATTTAACAGAGAAGTAGAGTATTTGTTATTTCCTCATGTGCCAGGGGTACAATTGTAGTGTGGGCATTCACAGTGGTAGCCCTAGATATTTGTGTGGAAATTGGTGACTATGTCTTGACCTGGCTTGAATGGGATTTTCAGTCTTGACTGGTCAAAGTGTCTAACACTTATAAATGTTTGCAAACATTTGAAACTTGTTCTCTTTGTTTTGTTGGTTTTGTTTCTTTCACTTGCTGCCCTGATTTTGTTTTTGCAGCTTTTGCAAATATTGCAAGGTTTTTTTATTTTTGCATAGAATAAGTTAGAAAACAAAGCCCAGACTTCCAAAAATTTTGCACCTAACTTGACTTCACAGTTATTGCTGTTCCACAGTGCATAAATCCTGTTCTCTAACTGATCATTTGCACATACACATCCTGTGCACATACATGATATCACAGTGTCTGGGGTATAACAGTGCAGCCAGTTCTGAAAATCTGAGACCCGTTCCGGCTCATAGACCCACTCACATCATGGGGAAATTGCTAGAAGTGGCTAAGTAGAGACCACTAACGGACAAAAGCATGAGCTACCTTTTACATGACAGTCATGCTATCACATGCTAGTTATATTTACGCAGCAGTAGCTGATAATGATCATACATGTAGAAAGCACCTTCAGTCTAGCTGGATCCCAAAGTGCTTTTACAAGCCTTGCTGACTAGATTGACTGGATATACAGTCGTCATTTTGCCTGCCGCAGAAGTGCAGTCACCTCTGGGTTAAAGTGCAGCAACTCTTCAACAATCCATAGCAACACTACACAATAGTCTAAGGAAAGGACATGAAGGGTACTATATTTACTGGGAGTTGCCAAGGGAATAAAGGTACGAAGAATATAATGACCCAAGCTGGAATGGGGCCACACCACTGGGGCTAACACCCTGACTCTCAAATAGTGCCTGCCTATGTCATCCTCTTCAAGCCTCGAGGAGACACAGCCTCTAGAAGATATGCAGTAGGGAACTGTTGTTTATGGGTTTTAGAGTGGGAGGTATGGGGTCAAAATCCCAACCCCATCAAAGTAATGGGAGTTCTGCTATTTGTTTCAGTAGGGCCAAGGTGCTACCCTAGGTGATGAGGAGTAGGTGTCTTCTATCCATCCCCCCTGTGATCCTATTCCCTTGCACATTATCTGTTCTTGGCTCCAGCCCTCTGTCCCTTCTGGGAATGTTTACAGCTTGTACAGTATCTGGTTGACACATCTAAAGTGTTATCGCTCTGGATTTTTCTGTATAAGTCGCTTGTGCATTTGCATATTGCCTTGTTCTATATTCATTGAAAAGGGGGCGGGAAGGTGTGTCAGTTCTGTCAAGGATTGAAATGACAAGTGAAGAACTCACAGAAGACAGTGAAGATGTTTGGGCCCTGGAGGCCGTTGCAGATCATGACGATCTGCTTGGTGGGGTGAGGAAAAACAAACTGATTGCAGCTCAGTCAGGGGCAGGGCAGTCGCCTGAACCCCCTTTTCTCTCCTAGGCATGGGAGGATCAGAGGTTACCCTCTGCAGCCGTCTAAATCAACAGGTGTAACTTTCACAGCTGAATTTCTGATACCAGTTTTCATTTAACCAACTATTTCCAGAGGTCTCTTCATCTTGCTGCCTTTGGATGTTGCTTTCCTTGGGATGATATTGCACTGATGCAAGAAGCACTGTTGAAGTGGGTGAGATTATTTAGTGGAAATTTTGCACCCACAGATTTCTCTTGTGCGAGACCCACATCCAATATGAAATTAAAGACACTTCTGGATGGTATTTTATGTTACCATTGCCTCCTTCCTGTTTTCCACACAGAAAGTAATTCCCTCTCAGTGGGGATGTTTGACGTGGTTTCCTCTTCGATCCCATGGCCGTTCTTAGCCTTAGAGATTTAAGGCACCTTTGGATCAGTATTTTGAACTTGAACAGAAATATGGTCAATGCACAGAGCATGGAATTGGGAGGCCGGACTTGTATTCCCAGCCCTGCTGTGTGATCTTGGATGAGTCACTTCTGCTTCTTGTGCCTCAGTTGTCTATAAATTGGGGAGAATACTGTTCTTTCTTAAGGGAGTCTCAGCAAATTAAATAATTTTAAAGTGCTTTCTGCTCTTTGAGTAGAAGATACTGCTATATGAGTTTTAAGTAAAGACAACAATATTTCACTGCTCACAAAGTGCCTACTAAGAATAGTAATATCTGTACGTGGAGAGTCAAATCCAGAAGAACAAGATAAGAATCTGATTGCAGAATACAGAAGACAAGTCATTTATTGTGCACTGTGGAAGGAATACAGAGCAATATGCTAACACAGTGGCACTGTCTATATGAGATGCTCTTTTCCAGTAGCTCAAGAGAAAAAATAGTTTACCATTCTGCTTAAGCGCTTCAGTGGCTGAACGCCCCTCCCTCCGCCATACTGCTGAACAGACTGCGGAGCCGTGTAGTTTATGAATGATATTGAAACATGGGTGTGGAAAACTACTGTTATGCTTATCTCATTACCTATAACGGGGAAAAACATGCTCCAACTCTGCTCCAGGGAACTGGGGTTTATTACTCTCTCTTCTACTGCTCTCTCCATGACGTTAAGCCTGTCCCCTCACCTCTCTGCACATCTGTGGATGGGTGTCACAATCCTCGCTGACCTCACAGGGTGTGCTGAGACTCACTTAAAGACTGACTGATTGCAAAGCAGCGTGAAATCTGTGAGGAAAGGAGCTGTGTTGTTCCTCCCATCGTGATTTCCATTGTGGGTAAACACGGTGTGAGAGCAAAGGGGGCTGGATTCTGAGCAGCGCAGCTCCCTGACCTTGAGACTGGCTTCACGCTGACATCTGAGCATCTAAAACAGCTTCAGAAACAGTGATTGCATCCACCGCTACCCTACAAATAAAGAAACTCTGGCACAGCGCAGTTTTGTGACTCTCCCAAGATGATCCAAGGGCTGGAAATAGAAGCTGCAAAGGGGACTCCCAGTACTGTGCTCTATGTTAAAAGGCATGAGAGGGGAGAGAATGTTTTAATCTCATTTAATTGCACTTGGTTAATGATTCTAGAAGCAGCTTCCATATTTCATGGGGGTTTCTTAGGCATACAATTGCCTGCATATCAGTGCAGATACTGTGAGCAATTCTCGTCACATCAGAGATGGTCTGGCACTCCAGTAGATGTGACAATTTGTTTACCGGGGCCAAATCTTGCCCCCTCTCGCTCACATTAAGTAGAACCTTATGCCATGCAAAGCCCTGCTAAAACGAGTGGCTATGCTGTTACTATTCAGTGTGAGCCGGGTATCAAATCTGGCCCTTACCTGTTAAACATATTGTATCTTTTTCCATTCTTCCTTTCTCTGTCTCCTAAACAGAGTATATTTGTTGTCTATCTTCCAGTATCGAGGGGGGGATCTTCCAAAAAGTATTGCTTTCAGTGCAGCCAGAATGTGTGTGTGTAGTCCCCTCATGGTCTGGTGCAGCTCCAGCGTGTATTGTTCTCTCTTGCTCCTCATTTGTTTAGCCTTCTTGGGAACCAGTATGTCTCTATGGGGTCTTAAAAATGTTTTCCGTATCCTATCACACTGCATCTAGCGTCCAACATGTTGCTCCTGTGCATCCTGGGGCATTTCCTTTGTATGGTTTATTTTATGTGGTGGGATATGTAACTCCAGTTGCCAGTGGGGCATTGATTGTCTTCTAGCTCTTCACTCTTCTCTAGTCTGGATTTTCTTGGACATGGCACTGCCAGAATGGTACATGCAGAGTTTCATTTTTTATTGTGAATTTCCTCAAAGGGGCAGGATTTTTTTTCTCTGCCTTGGTGTGTCATTTTGTTTAGGAAGTCCTGTACACTAGGGCTGTGCAGAATTTCGCCGGCTGTTTTGAATCAACACTGTTTTGACTCATTTTGAGCTCGAAACAGTGAAATCGAATCGAAACAAAGGGCTTCAAAACAGCCTTGAAATAAAATGAGGCTAGTTGAAATGCTTTGAAACTTTCGAAACGTTTCGAGTTTTGAAGCCAGCAGCAAGGTGGTGGGAGATGGGAGAACCAGGGCTGCACTCCCAGCAGCAGCCGGGAGCACAGCCCTGGCTCTCCCCATCTTCTGCCACCGGGCTGCAGGAAGTCGATCACAGCACAGGGGAAGGGAACTGAGCCTGGGCTCAGTTCCCCTCCCAAGCGCTATGATCAGGCTGGGGATGGGAAGTCAGCCCAACTGGCCTAGCTTCCCATCCCTAGCCCGATCTAGCATGGGGGACATCCTTTCCCTAGTGCGATGGTCAGTCGAAACATCGAAACAGCATCGAAACAGCCTCACCGTTTCAATGAAGCGAAACAGAACAACCGTTTCAACTCGAAATGAAATTTGAAACAGAATGCTGTTCCATTCAAACCTTGAAACTCAAGTCGAAATGGAACAGTGCTATATCGCACAGCCCTACTGTATATATCCAGATATTATAGCAGATTGTTTGCCTTCCGGGGCTTTTTAGAGGAGTTGTTATAAATTTGTAGTGTCTTTGTGCCTCTGATGCCCATCCTCATCTTCCAGAGAAAGTGGAGTTTTGCACAGCCCTAATGTACAGGACTTCCCAAACAAAACAATAGGACAGTGCAGGGTGACCAGGCTGAATGCATTGGCCAATACCCCCCTGGCTTCCATTGCCTTCTGCCTAATATATCGCCCTATGACAGGGCCCTGCATCTAGTTAGAAATAGGGATGGAGAATTGAGGGAAAATCTTTCCATTGATTTTACTAAGCTTAGGAGCAGGGTCTTTAATGACTTTTTTGCTCTCCCCAGCCTAGTTGCTTCCCCTAGGGATGTGCTGCCCACACAGTATTCTTTAAATGAAAACTAAAAGCTCAGTTGACAAATACACCCCAGATGTTTTTGTCACTATAAACCCACCAAAAAAGGATGCTGTGGAGCCACAGTCACTGCTCCAAGGGAGCAGCACCTGGAACCTTGCATTGAGATTATTTTAGATCCAAATCCTGCTTCTAAGGACAGGCCTCTATTCTATATTATAGAGTGGTGGTTATTTGCAGTAGCATTGAGGGAATGGGGTAATACAGCTAAGTGCAGAGTAGCGTCTCTTGAGAGATCTATAATGCTTAGGGCTTTTCAGATTTATAACCCTTCACCAACACAGACTTGTTAATCTTACAACCCTCAGTGAGGTAGGTAAGTGGTGTTATTCCCCATTTACAGATGGGAAAACTGACTTGCCTAAGGCTACAGGCGTCAGTGTTGGAGCTAGGATCATAGTTCAAGACTTCCTAGCTCCTAGACCTTTGTGCTGGACAATGCTTCTCAAGAGAACCAAGGTCAGGCTTGGTCGTAAAAGCACCATAATATGGGGTGGAGGGAATCTAGTGCCCTGAGAGCATATTTCTTGGAAAATGCAGCATGTAATTCTACCAGGGCGAGATTCTTCAGACACTGGCATCCATTTTTACTGGTGCAAGTTGTGAGCACAAGTTGCAACAGCAAAAATGGAAGGCGAGGTAAGGCTGCTTTTGAGTTTGCTGTATCACCTCATCTGCAAAACATGCTTTGGGACCCATCAGATGAACACAATAGAGATTCCTGAACTGTTCCCAGCTGGCTAGTGCCTGGAGACCTAGCCAAGCCCAGGAGCTGTAGGGCTCTCTGAATGCTCAGAGAAGATCTTTCACAATATCTGAAGGCAGGACTTCTCCTGCTACATTCATTGTCCCCATGCCTGACTTCTTCCTTGTAACCAGAACCATGACCTGCATGGTCCTTTTCAGAGCTGGCTGGCAAGTACCCCCATCTGTCAGGAAGCTCAGAGGATGGTGTCTGGGCATGGCATTGGGGCTCTGGGTGAATTGGTAGCACCTGGGGTAGTTACGGAAACATTCAAAGGTGTCACTGCAGTTCCTGCAGGGCCCTTGGCGGTCGGCGAAGGCCGTGGAGAACCGGACGGATGTCCTGCCTTCTCTGGTGGGGAAGGACTGGAGTGTGACGATGCTTTGGCGGCTGCAGCAGAGGATGGCGCGGATGGCCTGCAGCAGCGACAGGTCTTTGGAGAGAAATTTCTGGAAGTTAGGTTTGAAGAGCAGATACACCAGAGGGTTGTAGAGTGTGGAGGACTTGGCAAACACAGCACAGATCACAAAGGCAAGAACCGGGACCTGGCTGGCATCTCCGAAGGCTGCCCACATGGCAACGATGGCATAAGGGGTCCAGGCAGTCAGGAATCCAGTGCATACAGCAATGCTTAGCTGGGAAAGAAAAATGACATGGCATGGCCGTGCACTGCAGTGTGCCCCAAGCCAGTTGTACACACAAGTTACAGTCAAACCACCGACCTGAGCGCATGGAAATGCTACAGAGGAGGTGGGGCTTGCAGTTTGAACCTGGACCCAAAACCAACTCCAGCCCCAGCGCTTTATGAGCTGAGCTGGAACCTCATTCAAATCATCCAAGCTCAGCACCAGGAACTCTTGCACGTGCCCAAAACACAGTCATAAGGAATAAAGCTTATAGATCTGCATTCTGCACTGAGCATTTCAGGTGCTTTCCTTCCTGCAGCAACATAGCTAATAGGGAAGGGGCTGGGGGAAATGAGCCAATAGTGAGTCAAGACCCCTGGCAGCAAAGTTAGGTAGGTACCTCTTCATCAGTATTCCTGCTCCAACCCTACCAGGCCAGCCACAGATTTGAGTGACATGCCACTCCTAAATATTTTTGTGGGTTCAGGACACATCACTAAAGAAAAAATAGTTCCTGAGAAAGACTGTGTGTCTGAAAATAAAGTGTGGTATTTCAATGGGTGAAAGATTCCCTGTTTGCTCCAGCTGACTGTGAGGTCTTGGTGACACTTGGAACTTGGAATACAAACGCCCTGAAATGGTGTGCCTGACCCCCATGGTTTGTGGTTTGGAAAGCTGTAGGATGCTTGGATAGGGGTACAATGCAGCTTTTACATGGTTAAACTGGTGGTCAGACACAGGAAAAATTATGTTCTAGCTCAGTTGCATGAAGCTTTCAGTTGCTTCAGCCATGTCCCGTCCTATACCATGCTGAAAACGCAGTGGGGAAAGGTTAAAAAGCTTGAGACTTTCCTTGGTGTTTTGAGCAACAAAGACAAAAAGCACTGGGGGAATACATGTGATGAGTGGGTTCAGACAGGGATGATTAGCTGTTAATCATATAATGGAAGCACCAAGAAGCCCTGCCTGAGCTCAGGGCCCCATTGGGCACAGGGAGAGACAGCCCCTTCCCCAAAGAGCCTGCAGCACGCCAGTCTTGGGATTCTACCTCCATCTTTCTTCACTGATGCACAAATGCGCATACACTTGTTCTGAGTTTATGCTGGAGTATATCTATGCTAATCTATATCTTCTCTACTTTTGACAGATTTTTGTTAAATTACAATATTGGCTCACAGTCTGGGGAACAATGAGTCATGAAGGCAGCTTTTATTATTTCCAGTGTAATCTGAAACACAAGCACGTTCATCTGATGGCTTTAAATAAGGAGGAGAGATGTATTATTAGCAGCCCAAGTGTAAACACCTGGAGAATTAATCCAGCTTGGTAAACACCCCCTCTCCCCCCTTCCAGAAGCCTTAAAACAGTCTCATCCTTTGCTACAAATGCTCATCATAAATGCTACAAATACACTATATCGATGCAGGTTCAAGATCCAGGTCTACATCATCAACCCTACTCTCTGCTACGGATGTGAAACGTGGACCTACTATCCACCATCTCAAGAGCCTAGAGAGGTATGGCCAATGATGCATCTGGAAAATCTTCCACATCAAGTGGGAAGACTGCCACACAATGCCAGCAGCCTCACAGAAGCCAATGTTACCAGCACTGAGTCAGTGATCCTCAAGCACCAACTCTACTGGACTGCACATTGTGCATGGATGCCTGACTCTTGACTCCCAAAACAAGTGCTTCTGCTTATAGATTCATAAATTGTTAGAGGCTAGAAGGGACCTTGCAAGATCATCGGGTCCAGCCCCGCTGCACTAGGCAGGAAAGACAACTGGGGTCAGGTGACCCCAGCGAGGTGACCATCCGAACAGCCTGAGGTCTCTCAGTGGCAAAAGGGAATGCTACAAGGGCACACTGAAGGAGTACCTCAAGAAAATGGACATTGGCATCAAGAGCTGGGGGAGCTGGCTGCGAACTGACCTCAATAGTGCTGCTACCTCGACCAAGTGGCAGCCCATTTTGAGACAGCACCCTGCCCTCAAAGCACAGAAAAGAGTGGAGGAAGAAGAAGGAAAGGAATCCCAGCCTGCAACCTACTCTCCCCTGCAGAAAGGCCTGCAACTTCTGTGGATGGATCTGTGGATCCAGACTGGCCTCTTAAATCATCTCAGGAGACATCGGTGAGCTGTGATAGAGATTGTGGCAGAATGCCATCTCTGTATCTCCCCAAACTCTGCTATTAGGCGGATGACCAATCTGACAATTTGGTTACCATGGTCACTGCAGAGGGCAGACAGCTCTGGCCCCATTAGCTTCAGGTAACCCTGAGTTGTAGCCTGAGCTGGATACATTCCTGGGGGAGGGAGAAACCTGCTCCTTCTGCCTACATGACTGGCCTCACACACCTGGGTGGGGGTTTAAACTCCCTATTGTTCTAAGCAATGTCCTCATGACGGGGAGGGGGCTAGAGATCCTGCCAGTCTACCTGGCAACCAGTGATGCATTTCAAATTGGTTGACTGGCAGCCAACAGCTGCTGGCCTTCATTGGATCAGGTAAATGAGGCCATAAGGTCTATATAAGTTAAGGACTACCTAGGAGATGGGGCAGCAGCCATGATAAAAACTCTCAGAGAAGCTGGACCATCTGAAACTTGCTCTCTGTCTTGAAACTCATGTTCAATGATCTGCTTTCCTCCAGAGGGAATCTCCACCTGCCTCTGGGTGGTACTTGTGAGTAAGCTACTTGAGATCTAACTAGATATATAGTTTGCAGTAACTCAGATGCGTGATCAAAGGCTGCCATGCCACTGTTTGCTCTAAGGTATTTCTCTGATACTGCTCTACCCTGTACCCTATTCCAAACCTACTCCTTGTAACCAAGAAAGTTCTCCTCTGTACCTAGCATGAGAGACTTATTGGGAGAGGGTCTAGATTATGCCTTTGGGTCCCCTTGGTTCGGCTGACTAAGGGAGACCACTATTTGTGCCTCAGACTGAGAGAAGCATGCCAAGTTCTTGCAGTGGGTCTAGTACCCCTCAAGGACTACTAGGCCTGTGTTTCCCAGGGGGTACAGAGCCAAGATCAGTTCAAACCCTGGGTGGTGGCGGCATTATCTCCAGGCTTGCGGGTGTGCTCCAGGAGGGGGGTCAGCTGGATGTGAGGCACCCCCTAGGAGGCACTCGGAGCCTGGAAGGTGGTCAGGTGCAGTGAGGTGGGTGGCTTAATGCAGGAGCACCCCCTACTGGCCCGCCACAGAGATCATCCTCAAATCAAGGGATTGTCGATCACAGATGCAGCTTCAAACAGGTGCCTGGCTCGGTGCTTCAAACAAGTCAGCATTTGAGTCAGTGAGCAAGACCTTAGTGTGTGCAAGTATCACCCCCAGGAAGCAGCCTCCATCTGTCACCAGTGATGGTGGCTTTGCCAGCCTGACTCCAAGTTTCTCCAAAATAAAGGACAATGCTCTTCTTGACAAATCAAGGCAGCTCTGGAAGGAGCCTGTCACAGAGCTGTCACAAGATAAGCTGGGCTTCCCAACCTTTGACTTGTACTTTCCTTTTATTTTTATATATAATATGCTTTCCCCGCATCATGTCTTGTGCCTGGTTAATATCAGAGGAGAGGTGAATAGCCTCAAACAAGATTATTTGTTATACATATAATGAGAGATTTGTACTTGTCCTGATTCTGCATGTTTCAGTCATGTGTCACTGTGCAGGGAAACGGCACTATCTGTCTCTCTCCCTTTCCTATTTTCACATTCTCAATTATTTATTAGTTGCACTTTCCAAATCCTCAGGCGTCCTTCTCAGCTGCCAAAGCATTTTGGGGGCGTTTGGATACTGATATATGTATTTTTTTCCCCTTTTGGAAATGAAAGAGATGGGACAGAGCTGCAAAATCTGGATTCAAGTGCAAATCCAGTTTTAACAAAAATTTGGAATGTGGCATCTTCAGCTTTGGCTTTGGGCCCGGTACTAGTGAGGAGCAATCAGTTTCAGCTTTTGTAGCCTTCTACAGCTTTTCTGTTGAGTTTTTGGGGATGTTCTAAGATGAGATTCTGTGCCTGTAGATACTGCGTCATTTGTAAATATGTGTGCATTCACTGCACGTGTGCACCTTAACCTGGTAATTATGTGCCTGACAGAATCAATCAGCCATCTGCATATGTAATTGCACATGAAAATTTGGCATGCATTTGTACATTTAACTTGTCCCTCGCACCCTCCCTCAGCAGTGGTGGAGGCAAATCACCTGATGGCGCCTGGCATTGATAAGAGGAGGGTAATGAAACCTCATATTTTTGGCAATCGCTGGTGAAGTTTGGAAGGAATTGCCTTTGTGCGTGTTGCTTAACTGGGCATGTACAGAACTGGGTGTAGCATCAGATACTGCCTGCTGTCAAAAGAAGAATGCTAGACTTGAAGTGGCAGTGACCTGATGCACTAAGGCAACTAATCCTGTGTCATCTCTAGTTAGTGACTGGGGTTGGGAGTTCAGCTCCTCTTGGAGATCACAATAGTGAGAGATGGCCTCTTAGATCACCTACCAGGACCCCAAGCTCAGAAGGGATGTATTGAGCATTAAACTAGTGGGTGATCAACAAACAGGGGAAGGAAGATACAAAGTGCATGATGCTTTCTGGTGTTGCTGCAATACCAAGGAAACAGGCTCCTCACCTATGTCTCTGCTTGTACTAGAAGTTGTGCTTGAGCTGCAGAATTCTGTTCCCAACTGGCTTGAAATGTGAACCTCCCCAGAAACTCGTCTCATCCAAATTCACAGCTACCCCCAGCTGCTTTTTTATATTTGATCAAACTTGGTGCTTTACACACAGATCTCAAGGGGCTTCACAAAAGAAAAGAAGCATCCTGGTCCCCATTTTCAGTTGAAGAACTTAAGGCAATGAGAAGGATAGGGGCCTCCCTCAGGTCAGAGGAAATCTATGGCTGAGCTCGGAGCAGAACCCAAGCGTCCTGCATCCCAGGCCAGTAAGCCTCTCTGCATCTCCTCAGATAAGAGTCTTCCCACGTGTGGTGAGACCTCTCCCAGCAATGCCCCCTGCCCTGCCCCACTTTCCTACCTTTACAATCAGACTGTGCACACTGTTGTTTTTGCTCTGTGCAGACATATGTTGCTTCACGGCTCTTCTGGACACTTTCACAGTCCAAAGGATGAGCGAGTAGGAGACGACAATCAGGAGACAGGGGATGATGTAACAGAAGATGAAGAGAGCCACGACATAGACCATTGCCTCTCTGGTCGAAGCTTTCCATGTAATGCAGCAGGCTGTTCCATAGGGCTCTGGTCCATAACTGCCCCAGTCAGCTAACGGTGCTATAGCAAAGGCAAGTGCATAGGCCCAGACGCACAGTAACAGGATGCCAGCATGGGTGGGAGAGAATTTATTGCCTGCAAAAGAGGGAGATACAGCTGAGATAAGGAGAGGCAATGTATTTCTTGCACCCTCATTCTGTGCTCTTTGATGCAGGTTGCTTTCCCTCCAGGCAGTGAATGCGCTCTTGACTGTTGTTTTAAAAGACCCAGCTACCCCCTCTCTAACGTTTTCAGTTTTCATTTGCAAAGGAACTGATTTGAGAAAATGTGGTAAATGTGCTAAGGGTTCAGACAAAAGTGTGAGTTTGGGGTCCTAAAAGTTGTGGTTTATGGTTCAGGTTTTCAAAGGGCTTCTGGAAATGCAGGTTTTTGTGCACGCAGTTCCTTTGAGGAGCACATATGCACGCAGTAAATGGTCTGCACACAGAGGGCTCTTTGGGTATGTACGTACGTAGGGTTTCATGCAAACAGCTGCAAATCTCTCTTGGAAGCCCTTTAGTAGGAGTCCCTTAAGGGCAACGTCAGTGGAAAGCTCCAGCCTGGAGGGCTGGATCTGCATGTTTCAATTTTAATCTGCTGTTGATTCATCCATACGCTGATTATGCCCCCCACGCATACTTCCAAAGTAATACTATAGCAATATTGATTGTAGTAAGAAAATAATGTGACTCTTGGATATCTGCCATGTACAATGAATGGAATTCAGAATAGAAATCAAATGTGCATGCCCTGAAGGCTGATACTATGTGTACCTGCAACAGATTGTTTTCTGGGGTTTTCTGTATGTAGGACATTATTTAATGTGTTTTTTTAATTTGAGTCTTTTTCCCAGCTGACTAGTGATCATCACTGTTTGTTCAAGACTGGTACAAAACAGATTTGTAGATATGAGGCCCATATTTTCAAAAAAAATGACGTGGTTGCACACCTAATTGGCATGAAATCAACATGAACATATACACTACCTTGGTCGTGTGGTAGTACCTCTAGGTTCTTAGCATGAAATCTGTGGGCATCTTCACATTCTCCAGTAAGGAGTTCCATAGCCTTGGCCCTATTGCCAGCCTCACCCTGAAGTCTGACAACTTCCTAGTTCAGGGAGGAGTACAGCTATGGAGGGAGGGTCATTGTTACAGAGAGGCATGCTTGGAGGTATCTTGGGCAGTCTCTGAAAATTCAGAAGGCAAGGTGCTCCTGGCAGCTATTCAGAGAACAGTGCTGTGTTCTGGCATTACCAAGGCTCTTGTGATGTTGCATAGCTCATTTGCAGACCCTGCGAGGGGCAGACACCCCACCTGGAGGCACAGGACAGTATGATCAGGCCTGCTTGATAAGGTGGGTCTCAGTCTTCTCACTACTTGTAAATGAAAGAGAACAGTTTTCACACGCATTGTGATGTACGTGTTCAGTTCCAGTGAGGGCTCTGCGGGAACTCTGTATTAGCAGCCTCCTTTAATTCAGCGCACAGTGTTAGTGGCAGCTAGGTTTCTAAAGTATTTCCATCTTCTCACTTAGAAAGTTCATCACTCTAACATCACTTTTACTTTGGCTAGTTTCATCTTCATAAAGGTGTTTGTCTCATCTGGGCAGAGGGAGATGGAGTTTTTCTCATCAGAAGAAACGATGATGATTAGTGACCTACTTAATTCACAGTTTTCACGGAAACCACAAAAAATGGCAGTATGTGCGATCACCAGGAAATAGTCCATCAGCTGTGATTTCCCAAGAAAATTCCTGCAGATCAGTGCGGGAATACAGCCCTAATTTTCTGTGATTCTATGAAGTCAACCCCCTCCCAAAAACAGCGTATTATTCATATAACGCTCTGTTTTAGAAACTCCCAATCCTTACCCTGATACTTAGACAACACCGCAATCCCTGCAGCCATTCATGTGCTTGAGACTTACTGACTGTCTGCAGTGATGGCGGGGCCACTCCGCCAATCTGCAGCGAGGGGCAGGGCTGCCAGAAAATGCCCGTGAAATTGGCCCTTCCTGCTGTAAGCAAGCCATGAAAATGGCTTCACCTTGCTGCAAGTGAAGTAGGTCCCTAATGACGATACCCTCTGCACGTTGGCTGCTGAGTCCACGGCATCTCGAAGCTCTCCTCAGCATCTCCACGTGGTGGGAGTGAGCTTTGGGAGAGAGAATCCATGGGTGAGCGGTCTGGACAGAGAGCAACAGTCACCCCTCACTATTTTCTGCAAGCATCCAGGACTAGAGTCATTTCAGAGTGGTCTTGTACCAATTGAGCATCTTTCCTTGCTGTTTAGGTGCCTGTTACACATGACACAGTGAGTCAAAATGGGACAGAACAAGCTTTCAGGCAGTTAGCTGCTGAGAACTGAACTCTTTCCACTTCACTATAGGCAACTCCCAGTGAAATGGGATGATGGAAACTGCAAGGCTACAGGCAGCCCTGCTGAAGTGTCAGATTTTGGGCAAACAGCCAGCGCTGCCTGCCATTCACCCGTGACTTGTGTCCAGCCAGGAGGATGCTGCAGCAAACATGCATGGCACGGCCTTCCTCAGCAAGAGCAAAAGCAGCTGGCTTTAGCTCAGAAGGGAAATGCTGGAAAAGAACAGGGCCTGATGTTCCTCAGAGGAGCCCAGAGAGTTGCGTGAGCATTAATTAATAAAACTCTGTGAGGCTCCTGGGAGATGTGCACACACGTACTGCTGTCCCCAATTGACAGAGCTGAGAAGCAGGGAAGAGAGGGAGGCTAACTGACATACACAGCAAATGCCACAGTCAGTTCCAGACTTCTGCAATGGCTGGATAGCCCTGGCTTCCTCTTCGCTCCCAGAGTCCATGTAAATCAATGCCCAATTACCCCGGTGACTGCGAAAATGGGCCTGTTCAGCCTGGGGTTTGTATTGTGCAAAATGGAGGCACCCCAAGAATGAGCTATACTAATACTTGACTTATAATAGTCTTACAGGCATCAGCGTTTGGATTATTTAACACTGGGCTGAACTCTTGCCTACCCTTTGTCTGTTAGAGGGACTGTCTTTGGAGTCAGGGCAGCCTTTGAAGTCAGAACTGTGACTTCCTTTGTCCATGCGGCACCAATTATTGATATACCAAATACTATCTTCACTATAGATGATGCTGATAATGATATGGAGAACGTGTTGAAGTGAAACCCTTTCTATTCAGGCCCTCATTGGCCCCTGGGATGATGGCTTGAACTCTTTCCAGTTCCTAAAATGTTGGGCTATTCAGGCGTTTATAGGACGAAAGATGCTGAGAGCCCCTAAACATGGCTGGAAAGAGGGATTAGGGAAGCAGGCAGAGTGATATTGCATCTGGGAACGGGGAGAGGGGAGCAGAGGAAGATTGGGCCTTTTTATTTCAATTCAAATCAGCATCATAATCAGAACTGCTTTCATAAAAGCCAGATTGTTCTGCACAAGGGTGGGTTGGGCTTTTTCTCGCTGTCTCTCAATTCTTCCCTCCCTCCCTTAAATCCTACATCCTCTGTTCTGCCAAGAGCTTAATTGTAAAGAGCTAAATCTTCAGACATATGTAAGAATAACTTTTATTTTGAATCTATGCAATTAAAAATATGCTGAGATTAGTCATTTCCTAGAGGAGAATGCACAAGTGCATGCCAGGCAGATAAGCTCAAGATGCCATGCAGGCAGCACTGGAAAAATCTCAAGAGTGGAACCAGAAATTGCAGAGGGAGATGGTGCTAGTACCTGGCTGCCTTTTCATGTCCAATATTATTCTTTATCTTTCCTTCCACCTTTTGTGGTATTTTTTGCAACCATAAAAAGGAATCCCAAGAGCCTGGTGCTGGCTGCAGCTGAGATGACTCCGTTCCAATGCCAGCTACAAACTGGACTGTCATTAGCCAGGGTCAAGTGAATGTTGAGGTGGCCACCACTCAGATTCCTGCAAAAGTTTGCAGGCAAATCCTTATGTCCCAGCAAAATTGTCTTCTTGAATATGCAGCTGCAGGGTTAAACGTGGCAAAACAGGGGTTTGAGCTCTCCCCCCTGAAGGTACAGCCTCCCAGAGAGCTCAATCCTGCTCTCGCCGAAGTCATGAACAGAATACAATAGTTCGGGATCAGGACTCAATTACCCTTTGAGAAACTGCTGTGTAAACTAGCCTGGGTGTCCCTTCCCTGGCCCACTGTATTAGAAATGCATTACTGTGTTCTGAGCATGGTTAAATCACTAGTCTGTCAGACACCGTCACAAGATGGATGCCCGTGTAAGGGGTGACTGAAATCCTGCTATTTTGGGTCTTACCATACTCACTCAGCATCCATTCTGGGCTACAGCAAAAGGAATTTATGGGAGAATATATCTCGGAAAATTTGTCTGCAAATCAAGTTAATATCTTTCATTTTTATGATATTTATATTTCAGCCTGTAAGCCAAAAGCCACTGTGAAGATATATGCAGGCGGGCAAGTCCAGCTGTCTAAATAAGACAAAAAAAGAGCAGTTCCTGCAGGAGGAGAGCTGAACACTTTGGCTGCAATTTCAGAAGCTCCCTCTTTTGTGGGTGCAGTTTGTACCCTGTGTTTTCTGCTAAGTTTGTTTTCAGGTAAAAATGTGGTCTGTGTCTAGGAAAATAACTCTTCCTATTGCCAACCTGATCCTAGAGTATTGATGATTTAAATAGAGTCCAATAAATACTGTTTATGGTGGATCAACATAAAAGATCAGGAGGTTTGCATGTCTGAATAAGATGCATGCAAACCATGGCAGCTCCATTTCTCCTGTTTTAAGAAGCTGCACACATGGAGCTCTCCCTGCCATGGCACTGAGGTGGAGCTTTTGCCCTACAAGCCCTGTCTTTTGGAGTTTCTATGAAACAACTGACCTTGCAGCTCAACAAAACTTTGCACCCCTGGTACTTCCTGCCCTGCACCAGCTCAGCTCCTAACAGACCTCTACCTCCTAGCAAACTGTAGGGCCTGCTTCTGTCCCAAAGCTCCCAGTAGTTTCATCAAGGCTGCTTGGGGTGTTGGGATGGGCCTCTCTCAGTAAAGACACACCTTGTACTGTGACCTGGGTCATTTCAGAGATCAGGAATTTTGGTGGATTCTGAAGGTTGAAGGACTCTTGAAGATAATACAGTGCCAACAATGCTTCCTTTTAATACAAGAGTGACTCAGCTGGACCACATCTATTGACAACATGCTGTACTGCCTTGGCTCTCAAGGAACATGCATGTTTTCTCTAAGAAATTTCCACAGTGCATATGACTTTCTTGCATATATGTTATAGATGCATCAGTGAGGATGAAGATAAAAGCCCAAACATTCAGAACTGAGTCTACATCTGTGCGTGCTGCTTGAGCCTAAGTTGAGTCTGCGATTATCCTCCAAATGCCTATAAGCTGACAGTAGTGCAGGTCCAACCTTGTTAAGTATGTGCACAAACAGAAACTACGTGAATATTTTTGCATGTACAATCTTAGGAAAGCTGGCCCTGACTCACATTTCTGATTTGCTACTGTGCAGTAGGTTGGACTAGACAAGCTCTACTTACCAGAGGCTGCAACTGGCTTTTCTTTCAGTCTTGTACAACACTAAGCATAAGGCTGATGTTGATGATAAGATGATACTTGCATCTGAATGCAGACTTGCAGCCATAAAACAAGAAACTTCCCAAATCGGACACAGGCAATACGGCCACTGGGTCAAGACAGAGTGAGTGATAGCTGTGTCATAAGCCCATGTTAAATAACTTCCTTCAGCTGCCAGAGCAGGTGCATCTACACGTGCAAATAATCTGGGAACAGTTTACTCTTGAGGCACATGTCTACATGTGCAGAGATGCAGGAGGAGATTTGCTGCTCTGAGCAGCAGACTGCTCCCGCTCCCTGCAGCCCTACAATGGGCCCCTGCAGCAGCTGGAGGAGCTCTAGGCTCTCCTTGGGTACTAGTCCAGGGGCCAGGAGAAAGCTGTCTCCTGGCAGGGGCTGGGATATTGCTCCCTACCCCTGGGAGCTGCCTGCTGCTGGGGTGGGCTCCACCACCAGAGCATGGGTAGGGACAGTGTCCCTCTGCCCCAACACCATGGAGCTCCTAGCTCCCACTCCGCGATCGCAGAAGGATCTCCTGGCACTGGCCCCATGACTGTAGAGCTGGCATTAGGAGAGAAGGATCTCCCAGCCCGGGCCCTGTGACTGTGGGAGATAAGGGTCCTCAGCAGCAGGCAGCTCCTGGGGGCAGAGAGCAATCTCCTGTCTCCTGCTGCCCAGCAGCACATTTGCTACCAGTCAGGTGTCCACATGTGTGCTACTACGCAGTAAGTAATCTCAAATAAATTTGCTATTTGCATTTGCAGGTACACAGATACTTACTGCACAGTAAAACATCTCATGTAGATGCACCCAGTGACTCTCAAACTGGTGTAAAATTCTTGCCTACCTCTGAGACCAGCCGTGAAATCCTTCCCAGCCTGATCATTACACGCTGAAGCTGCATGAAGTAAGTATAATTAGTGCAAATGCCCCAGCACACCTAGGGAGTTGTTTTTGGGAAGTAACTTCTGATTCACAGAGCCTATCAATCTCTGGATTGCTAGAAGACACACTCGTGTGTCCAGTTGTACACAGTATGGGCCCGGTGTCCTAACTCATTGCTCCATCTAATTTGGGATTGTGAAATAAGACATGTAAGTAACTAGCTCGCACCCATGCTTCCAAGGACATGCTGGATTGATTTGCATTGCATGAACTAGTTGCTGGGATAATGATACATTTACATTTTGCATCTTACAAAAGAAAAGCAACTAGCTGCAGGAGCACTGTTTGTGGTAATTATTGTAATCTTTAAAATGTTTGATTAATCCGTTCCCTAATAGAAAGCTCTTAGAGCAGGGAATTGCCAAGGGATTTGTGAGTGACTGACAAAATGTGAAAGACTGAGGGGAGCTGAGGGCACATAGGGAGGGAGAGGGTAACATATCTCAGCACTTACCATATGTTGGGTAACAGACCTTCAGGCAGCAAACTGTGCTTAGCACTGTGAGACTGGTTAGACTGCACAGGCCAAAGAACACTCCACAGAAGGCATAAAACGTGCACATTGCATGGTCAAACAGCCACCTGGAAGGAAAAAATCATCAAGTCAAACCAAGCCCTTTGTGTTCATATAGCATGTTAAGCTGAGGCCTCCAGCTCCTTCTCTGCATTTCATTGATGCAGTCTTGCTCTTCTGGCAGGCTTGTGACCTTGTCTCAGTTGTAGGGAAGTAATAAAAACAGCTGTCATGTCCTTAGTACTTCTCATCCAGATCCCAAAGCTCTTTTACAAAGGTCAGTAAGGATCATTGTCCCCATTTTATAGATGGGGCAACTTTCTTTGGGGCACAAAGAAGTGAAGATATTTGCCCAAAGCTGTGCAGCAAGTCAGTGCCAGAGCTAGGAATAAGAATGTAACAGGTCTGTTTTGGAAGGACAGTGCATGTAGCCAAAATATCTGTATTAAAGCTTAGTTTGGAGATACACAATACTTTAAGTTACAAATCCTGCTGGCATAACATCCTGCTACGGCATAAAGCAAGGCATCTACAGTTTATGACCTGTAAATGGCTCCTTTGGAACAACTCTGGCTTTTTCTACTGCCTCAGTGGTGCCCTACAGTGTCACAGGGATTTGGACTGTCACTCTCAAAGCCCTACAGGTCCACCCCCTGTTGGGTAGTAGAAAGACAATGTGCAACCTGCAAATGATATGCTGGCAGCAGCAAGCCTGATGGCCAAACCAGGATCAGCAAGGGGAGCAGTATGAGTCAGCAGAGGGAATGAGAAGGGAGCTATGGCCAGAGAAGAGCACACATATAGTGCCCATAGCAGGGCCAGCAGCAGCTACTTGTTCAGGAGAGTATTGGCTAGGGAAGAGGAGGGGACAAGCAATGACTACTCCCACAGCTGGGGCCATATCACATTACATTTAACTCACTCTGTTGAGGATAGTTCTTAGGCCTGGCCCTGGGCATAACTTCCTATTGTAGAAGAATTAACACCATATTTTCTCCCCATTCACACTGGATTAATTCCATGAGATTTACTCCAAACAACCCCATGCAACTGTGCTCTGAATTTGGCCCCCCTGAGAATTCATCAGGTCAAGGTAGGCCCTTCAGATTGGCATCCAGAGAAACCCACTTGAAGTGCAACGACTTTCAGCTGAACTACCTGTGTGCAAAGAATGAGGGGGTGGCCAGAGGGAAGAGC
>NW_005841895.1:511657-535188 GCF_000455745.1 Alligator sinensis
CTTCCGATAGGCCACCAGCAGGAGCAGGGAGTTCCCAAAGAGAGAGACGATGCCTGAGAAAGTTAGAGAGAAACCAACCAGTAAATGCTAGCCCAGCTTGCCAGCTGCAGGATCAGTGAATGACTGGGAGTGGGATGCATCCCTATAGGCAGGTATGCGTTTTGCTGGTCACAGGCCATCTCACTGTGGGGTTGTGTTCACTTAACCAATCCTCTATGTGTACCCAGAGGCCAACTCTTCCCTGCCCGTCCAAATGTGGTGAGGGGAGAACACATGCACCTCACATGCACAGACCTTGGGACTGGCCTTAGGATTGGTATAATGCTCTGAATAACATATCTTCTTAATTCTTAATCAAGGGGGAACTGAGAAACGGGGGAATTTGGGAGTATAGTGAGTACTTTGGGGATGCTCCTCCAAGACGGGCATGATCAGCAAAGCTCCTAACTACGCACCTCTCCTTCATCTCAGTACCTTATGCATTGGTTAATGAGTACTCAGAAATCAGACTGGTTGGAGACAAGATATGGGACTGCACTAGAATTCAGTTCAGTCTGTCTGCTTAGCCTCTTGGAACGAAATAGTTAATACTGGGTGTGCTAGGGCAGGAGTCCTTTGTACTACCATAGCTACATTATCTTGTAGAGTTGCATCTGTTCTCATATTAGCTCCCCCTACACCTTGCTTTAAGGAGCACCAAGTAACCAGCCAGAGCCAGAGAACTTGAAGCTGTCTTGGATGCATCATCTGAAGTGTTTCAAGGACAGCAGTGTCTTCAGACTGTTCAAGGTCTGTCGCACCCCAACACGTGACATATTTCTTGGACATGCTGGTAAAGAAAGTGGCTTTAAATAGTTCAGCGCAGAACATCCATGAAACTAACTCACTATGGCATCAGGCTCTGAGGGTGTTGAGAGCAACTTTAAATGTCATTACTTCCAATTGCTGCTAGAAATGCTTCAGAACACATGGGCCCAGGGTGGCAGGCTGATCACCAGGTAGGCGCATGCAGGGCACAGAGTCCAATACAAAACTTGCTTCTGATGACTGAAGAAGAGACAAGCCCGGCCATTTCCACGTAGATACATGATGTGTATTTTGCTGCTGCTGTTGCGATATGATGCCAAGTAATTAGGCATGTTTGTTTGCCAGGAAGAAATTAAAAAATCTCCCTAGTGTGAGTCTGTGCTGTACAATGTTGGGCTTACAAAGTAAACAAGGAGGAGGATATCATGAAGATTAAGGGAAAATCTAGCATAAACGACAGGGAAAAGCTGGTGTTTTCTTTTCAACGTATTAAAAAAACCCAGCAGTAATTAAATTGTTATGCCCAGGGTTTTCTCATGCTACTAAGCAACATTAGGTTCATTTAAAGTGTGTTTTTATGTATCCACCAAGGGGCCCCCAGCTACTCCTGGGGCAGGTTACATGGTACTGGAATTACTTCCTAATGGATTAGGCTGTAAATTAAATATTCTGATTACAATTTGCATACGTAAGATGTATAATGGCTAATACAAAGATGTTTTCCTCAATACATTAGCAGTGGGGCTTGCTTCTGAGTAAACTGCTGGCCAGTGCTGTCAGGGTCACTTGATGGAAAAGGTTTGGAAATATTTGTTCTTGTTTCCAGCCCAGTTAGAGCTCTGTAAATCTCTCTTGGCTCCTTCCCTCACATCTCATTTTGCCAGCTTTAGCATCTTCTAGGATCCTTCATAGCCATCTAGAAGGACCTGGCATTCTCAGCTTTACCATCTCCAGCATAGTTGTGAGTGGAGTGCAGACCTGTTTCTTTCCATGTCTGCTGTTGTGCCGATCTCTTGGCTGGGATGAGATAGGAGGTCATCTAGTCTCAAAGCAGGACCATCCCCAACTGACATCCCTTCCAACCCTCATTTTCTATGATTCTGCTCCATATGGGTGCTTCTGTGCACTCTTTCATACATGTATGACCAGGGGTGCATATGTACCCAGGTCTGTGGTCTACTCTATACTACATTCTTCCAGATCTTTGAGTGTGTCTACCTCAGGTTCCTCTGTAGCAGCACACATGCTTCCCTTTCTGCCAGCAGTTACATCCACTCTCCTGAGCTAAAGTAGGCTTCTGTTGATGCCCAGCAGCAGGAAGGGGTAAGTAGACACTCCCATGCACTTTCAAGGGTGCACTTTGTGCTCCAGCAGCACAGCGGATGCAGTGGAACCATGGATGTGTACACACTTAGCAGCCACTGCTGCCAACCCACCAGCCACTCAAATTTCTGCCAACAAATCCAGTTCTGTATGTTTTTGCAAGCGTGTATTCTTTGTGTGCATTTCTGGGACTGTGTGGACATGCATTCATAGATTGGCTGGATGTGCAACCCAGCATTTGTAGTACTTGCACACCTTCCAGGTTGCAAAGACCCTTATGTGGGACATAAATGTGGACCAACGTTCCTAATTAACATACGAGCTCAAGCTGTATAAAACAATGTAATATCCTTGTCTTAAGTGTCATAGAATCATAGAAAATTAGGGTTATAAGGGACCTCAGGAGGTCATGTGGTCCATCCCCCTCCTCAAACCAAGACCATCCCCAACTAAATCATTCCAGCCAGGGAATGATCATTTGTCAAGTCAGGCCACAATTCCAGATCATTTGTCAAGCCAGGCCTTAACCTCCAAGGATGGAAATGCCAACACCTCTCTAGGTAACCCATCCCAGTACTATACCACCCTCCTAGTGAGGTTTTTCCTAATATCTAACCTAAACTTCCCTTGCTACAACTTGAGACCTTTGCTCCTTGTTCTGTCATCTGCCACCACTGAAAACAGTCCAGCTCCATCCTCTTTGGAACCACCCTTCAGATAGTTAAAGACTGCTATTGAATCCCTCCCATAGTTTTCTCTTCTGCAAGCTAAATAAATCCAGATCCCTCCACCTCTCTTCATAAGTCATGTGCTCCAGTCCCCTAGCCATTTTTGTTTCTCTCCACTGGACTCTCCCCAACTTGTCCACATCCTTTCTGTAGTGGGGAGCCCAAAACTGGACACGCTATTCCAGATGTGGCCTCACCAGTACAGAATAGAGCAGAATAATTACTTCCCTGAATCTGATAGCAATGCTCCTACTAATGCAGCCCAGTATGCTGTTAGCCTTCTTGGCAACAAGGGCACGCTGCTGACTCATATCAATCTTATTGTCCCCTATAACCCCCAGGTCCTTTTCTGCAGAGCTGCTGCTTAGCCAGTCAGTCCCCAGCCTGTCCTGTGCATGGGATTGTTCTGTCCTAAGTGCAAGGCTTTGCACATGTCCTTATTGAACCTCATGAGATTTCTTTTGGTCTAATCCTCCAATTTGTCTAGGTCACTCTGAATCCTAGCCCTACTCTCCAGTGTATCTAATACTCCACCCAGCTTGGTGTCATCTGAAAACTTGCTGAGGGTGCAATCCATCCCATCTTCCAGATCATTAATGAAGATATTGAACAAAGCCGGGCCCAGGCCCGACCCCTGGGGCACTCCACTTGATACTGGCTGCCATACTGGAGCTCTGGGCAATCATACATAAGGTGCAAGTCCTCCTTCTCTTTTCCCCTCCCTGTCCTTCCTGAACAGTTTGTACCCATCCACGACAGTGCTCCAGTCATGCAAGCTCCCACCAAGACTCTGTTATTCCAATCATGTCATAGTTCTTTGACTGTGCAAAGACTTCCAGTTCTTCCTGCTTGTTTCCCAGGCTCCGTGTATTTGTGTGCAGGCACCTAAAGTAACCAGTCAATTGCCCTGCTTTCTCAGGAATGAGGCCTCCCCTGCTGCCTTCTCCTGCTTCTGCTTCCTCCAGGTCCCCCACTTACCTCAGGGCTTTGTTCTCCATCCCCTGGCAAACCTAGTTAAAGCCCTCCTCTTCACTAGGTTAGTGAGACTGTCTGCGAAAATGCTCTTCCTTCTCTTTGTCACATGGACCCTACCTCTTCCTAGCAAGCCTTCTTCTTGGAACATCCCATGGTCAAAGATGCCGAATCCCTGCTGGCGACCCCACCTGCGCAGCCATGTATTGATCTGCAGGATCCGTCCACTCCTGCCAGGGCCCTTCCCCTTGACCAGAAGGATTGATAAGAACACGACCTATGCCCCTGTCCCCTTCACCCTTGCACCCAGAGCCCTGTAGCCACTCTTGATCTGTTCAGGGTTACCCCTGGAAGTATCATCGGTGCCCACATGTATGAGCAACATGGGGTAGTAGTCAGATGGTTGGATAAGTCTCAGTAATCCTTGTGACATCTCCAATCTGTGCTCCAGGCACGTAGCAGACCTCCTGGGACAACAGGTCAGGCTGGCAGATGGATCCCTCCATCCCCCACAGAAGGGAGTCTCCAACCAAGAATCAGAACAAGACAAGTACAGGAACAAGATTTTCTGTGCTCCTGGGTTTGTGATGGGTGCTGCTGGGTGTGCTGCTCCTGGGCTGACTTACCTCCAGAAGAGGAAGCTCATCAGACTTGGATAAGAGGAAAGTAAGTATACAAAATGCAGATCATTAGCAATAAGACCCCTTGAAAATCACAATGCTGATTTGGAAAATCATGATATTTAATTATAACAGCCTGGGTTCTCTACTTTTGTCTCATGGCCCTAGAGTCTTTAAGAAGTTGTTAGGTTATATCTGTGGAGTAAAAGCTCAGAAGTGTAAGAGCTAAAGACTTCAGTCATTGAATGCTAAGATGCTCCTTTATTTATGTGTCTGCAGGAGTTGTGGTTTCATGAGAAACATAAGATTCATGATAAAATCATAAGAGCTGCCAGCACAGCTATTGGGAACCTTTCAACATTACAGTGACCTGTCGCGCACAGTCCCAGTTTACTGGAAGAGCATAGAATGAAACTCTAAGGATGTGACCAGCCTGGCTTTCAGCTATGAAGGTGAGTTCAGAGGTCAGGGCAGGCTCCCTGGTTTGTAGGTTTTGGAGATGGTCTTACAGACATTGGGTGAGTTGTATCTAGTTCAGGAGCCCAGGCCTGATCAGATGACTCAGGTGATCCCTTTATTCAACAAGCAACTTTTTTCCAGAGACAATCAAGTGATTAGTCCAGTCTGTGTCTGCCAGGAGACATCCTTCTGTTCCAAGCAACTTTAAGCATCTTCTGGCAATATCTACCCTGCCTTTTAGTTGGTAGAACTGACACGGATTAATTTCCTTTGCTCCCTATTGAAACCCACAGGAGACAAGTCACATGTAAGACAGACAGCTGCATGGGACTGTGCACCAAAAGTCTGTGCTCGGTTACACCAGTAAGTATTATGACTGCAAACAAGTTGCTCTAGATTTACACCAGTGTCACAGAGCAGGATGTGACCCTGTGAATACTGGGCAGCCCTGGTGCTCTTTGTAAAGAGTCCTTCGCTTTTGTTTCCTGGGACTTACTCATCTCTCTCTATACCTTAGTGTCTGCCATAGGACTCCTCTCTCAGCTCACACTTTTTATTGGAGCTGAGCAGAGAAAGGCTGACCATCTCCAAAATCTGAAATGTTTACAACTTCATTTGGTTTCAATTAGGGGGGAAAAAAAAGACATTCAAAATTCCTTATTGAAAAGAACGAAGTCCTGGCTGTGGGCCAGTTCACTGAAGCCACAGGTCCTGAAAACCCTGAGGTCCCTGGCCCCAGATACAGTGGGTGAGTCTATACATCACCCTATGGCAACATAGCAATTGTGTGTCTATACATGATCAGCTACATCGCCATAGTGGCACACTCCCCAGGTACAGTGCACTGTTACAGCAATGTAGCAGCAAAATGTATCCGTGCGCGCAGCACAGTAATCACCCATACTGCACCATGCTTTTAGTACTTCCAAAAGGAAGTACTAAAAGCATGGCACCATAACAATATCGCTATACGGCAACGTGTAGACCAGGAGCGGGCAATTATTTTGGACAGAGGGCCGCTTACTGAGTTTCAGCAAGCCATCGAGGTCCACATGACAGGCAGCCCAGGGCAGATTAATATTAATTTTCTAAATGTTTTAGGGGTCCCCCGGGCCAGATAGGATGGTCCGGTGGGCCACATCCAGCAACCAGCCCTCATTTTGCCTACCCCTGGTGTAGATGTACTTGGTGAGCTGTGTCTCTACACTAATACCCCACACCAAGCCATAAAACAACTTTGAAAGTCTGAACATGTAATTTTGATTTTGCTTTAAAACCTTTCTATGACATTTTTCTTTAAGTTGCATTTTGAAAGATGTATATAAGCTTTTGATAGTGTGATCTGTGTCTTGTTTAAAATGTTCAATAGAAGTTTTTAATTGGAAGTTTTTAATGCTATAAATGGTAGACTACAAATCTAAGGAGCCTTAATTCAAAAGGAAACTACCAACAGATTGTTTTTATCAAAAACCAGGACACAGCAGTCTGGCATAAGATATCACATGGACTAGGCATGGTTTTATCCTAAGCAACAGGCTTCAAAACATATTTAGGTTTTAAAAAGAGGCTTAAATGTCTTAAAGAATGCTTTATTTAGGAACTAACAGGAATGGAGAGCATGTTCTCGGACCTCAAAGTAAGCTCTGAAAGTAAGTTCTCCTTTGCTCCCTTCCTGTACAAGAACAAGCCTGTAATTTAAACCTACTCAAAAGGTGCTAGATTTTTTCCTTTTACAAATAACATCTTCCATGAGCACTCTAAAAATCTTCATTCTTTAAAGTTTAAGAAAACCATTTACGGTTAGAAAATGTCCTACAGTTGGTTAGTTCTAGCTAAGTCATGTTTCCTAATGGTGTAAGTCTTTGTTTAGTAATTAAATGTTGATATAAGTTCCCTTTGTGATGCTGCAAATATTTTGTAGCTAAATCTCATCTAATAACTTCAATGTGGTATTGCGACGTGAATGCAAATATAATGCCATCACTTTTAAATGGTAGTGAGAGTAAATGCAAGGAATCCAAAAAACTGCAACAGGCATTTCAGTAGTCTGTGTTGTCCTTGATGAGGGTGGGCATGTGACTGTACAACAGGCAGTCTTTCCTTACCAAAGAGTGAATAAAGGGTTCCAAAAATGAGGTCTTCTTGCTCTGATAAGGTGGAAATGAATGCTGAGGAGTTGGAGGCATTTCCCATCTGCAACACAGGATGCAAATATAAGTGAGACTGATTTTTGGTTAATTAAAGAATGTTCAACTTCCCAAGGGAGGACTGCTCTTGGAAGACGCACTTTTGGCCCAATGCCTCCCTCAGGCTGCGGCTAGAACAAAGCCAGCTGCCAGAACCGCACACACATCATTGGCGCTGTGAATAAAGGAAGTGACACAGTTAATACAGAATGTGGCAACGAGCTAACAGATTGTGCACTGGGCTGATAATAGGATCAGGCTGGACTGCATAGCTGCTGGTAATCTCACTCAATTACAGTATGGTGTATTTAATTACAGATTACACTGATTAGCTGCACGGTAATGCTTTTTAAACCTTCCAGCTTGTGTACTTTACATGAGTAAAAGGCCACTTGCCGATCCAGCTGTCCCATGTTTCTCACTATGAATGACATCCTAGCCCCATTTGAGTTAAAGGCGGGGGCTGCATGGAGGATTTTGCTGACCATTCCCTTCTGCCTGTGGAAGATGCACGCTCACGGAGAGGGTGGGCTCACACCAGTTAAACCTAATTTCTGGGGACTAGGTTTTCAGTCAAGCTCAAGGCATCCGCATTCAGTTTGCATTTCCATCCTTCTGCCTGATTTGTGCTCATCAATAGCCATTTGTGTACAAAAAACAATTGTAAGCACCTCTCCTGGGCCAGTCGGTTCCACTCACAGAAGCGGGCAGGCTGAAAACATGTCCCTGATTTGCTGGCAAAAGTCAGACCAGTCAATGATTGCTTGTTGTAATAAATACAAATACCAATGCATGCCTTTGAAAGGGGAGGAGAAATATATCACTTCAAACCTGGGTAGAAGAAAACTCTGCTCTGCCTCCTTTGGCTCTTCACTCTCCTGTCCATTTATATTTCAGGAATTCCATAAGAAATCAAGCTATGCACTTGAGCAGTTTATTTGCTGTTTAAATAAATTTTTCGGTTGATTTTACAGCTCTCCATCCTTTCTGAGAAAGATAAGCTGAAAAGGCAGCAGTTTTCCATATAAAACTCTTTCAGAAAGAGCAGCAAACCTAAAATTCTGTGCCTTCCCTCTCAAGACTATCTGTGAGCCCAGCTGCCCTGTGGGTAGACATGACTTCCACCTGCAAAAACAAATAAAAGTTGCAGGCAGCCAACTGCAGGCTCACTAAAGCTAGACTCATAGATTGGCATAAATCAGATGCATGACAGGCAGCGTTTGCATCCTAGGCAGCAGTGGTGGCGGGGCTGCCAGCAGCTGCTGCCAATCTTGCAGGCCCCTCTACATCAGCTCCCTGGGCTGGTGCCTCACTCACCCACCCCTAGGTAGGCAACTGGTGCAAATGTTAAGCCCACACATTTTACAAGGACAAAATCATGCCTGCAAAGAGGACTGTGACCTGAAATTCTCCCCCAAACCGAAAACCATCCCTGCCCAAGGAGTTCACGATCTACACTGAAACCAAGGATCGGTGACTTGAATAAATGACTTCACTGGGATCAAAAGCTTTCACCCGAGATGCTTAAGGGGACTACTCAGAGGAAGAAGTTGGTTTAAGTTTTGATCCATATGGAGTCCTTCCATTGAGACTCCATCTCCAATGGGATATGGATCGCACCCTTTCAGAGGCATAGATGAGCAGAAGGGTTGTTCTCTTTAATTAAGTAAACTAACAGGTCCAAGTTTGCTGGCTTGCTGGAAGGAAGCGGGGGGAAAAAGACAATTTACATGGTGTTTCTCCTTACCCAGACATGCCCTTCAACCAACCAATCAATTCCTTATTCAATGTGAGAGTACCTCCTGGATCAAAAGGCCAAAAAGCCAACAGGCTGAAGGCAAATGAACAGCAGCTGGTCTTGAGTCCAAGTGATCACTACTATATAAAACTTCTTCTGTTGATGGTATTGTTTGGTGAATGTCTTTTCAAGTACTTGCATGGTGAGCTCACTACAAGAACCAACCTGGAAAACAACTTTCTGTCCCATCCATGCTGCTGCTTGTTCATGAACTCGGCTTATTTTTAAGCTGGGCCAGCTCCCCAGCTCCCTCTCAATCTGTTTAGCTTCATGCATATCCATGAAAGTAGGCCATTTCACACCAGCCAGAACCAACCCCTCCTCCAAAGATTTTTACTCCAGGGGACAAGCTGGGTTCATTCTCTCTCCAGCAAACAGCTTTTATTTTTGCGTTCATTTGGGACAGTAACATGCCAATAAGTTATGTAAACCTTTTGCATCTTCATTCACCCCCACCCTTCCACAATCCCTCCCCATGGCTCTCAACCATTTTCTCCTCCTAAGCCCCTCTTAAAGACTCACTTTATTAAGTTAACCCTCTGGCATTGCCCTCCTGTCCTGCTTCCATCTGTTTCTATCCCCAAATTACCTGCTGTATTACTAAATAAATGATGCTGTTTTAATCTCACACAATTCTCCCTGGTTTGTTTTTTTTAAAGAAACTGATTGGCCTCTGGTCACCCCAGTGAGTAGGAAAGAGAAGTGGGGAAAGGCTGTGAGGTACATAATGAGTGAACTCCCACAGGTGCAGCTACCATGGCTAGCAGCTGTGGGTGCTCATCATCACCACTGAACACCCGGCTGCAAGACCCCTGAGCATTTGCAGCTGCCGTGCTGCAGTCACGGTGAGCCGGATTCTCAATGATCAGTGCAGATGAAGGGAAGCACTCCTGCTACATGCCTGCCCAACTGCATGTAGGCGTGCACCTAACTTAGCACATCTGGGGCTCTATGTTTGTCTTCCAAGTGTTGGACAAAAAAGCCAACACACGGGTTCAACAACAAGCAGGGCCAGACTGTGCCTGTCCTTTTCCAGAGATACATTATGAGGCAGGAGGAAGATGTAAGGGGTCCCCCCACACATTTCACAGTGCATTAACCAGGCATAACTGCAGTGCTGTGATTGAGAGGAACTCCAGGAGCATATCCTCCTCCCTCCCTTACAAAGCATCCATGTAGTCCCACCTTCCCCTTCCTCCCCAGCTCTCACAGTACAACCAGCAGGCAGGGGCTGGTACTAAGCAGCCCTTCAAAATGTGCAAGTGCTGAGACATTCATGCATGCTATGAAGTTTGATGGGACATTCTGCCTCCCACTGCTGAGGCTGTAAGGGCAAGACTCCTCCTTGCCTCCCTGAAGCAGGGACACTGGACTCAAAAGTGGGATAGATAACGGCCAGTTAGACTCTGTAAAGGTTTTAAAAGCAGGAAGCATTTGCTAAAAACTGCTCTCACCAGGTTGGTCACACCACCAAGTTTGTAGCCAAGCTATCTGATTCAAGCTGCTAAAGAAACTACCCACATGGCTTCAAATCTCACCGTTGACACAAGGGGTGTACACAACCCATAGGCACTCTGTCATGTAGTATTTCTTGTATGACATGCAGCCCCTGAAGTGCAAAGAGGCTAGAGAGCCAGCACAGTGTTTCCACAAAACATTTTTGGAGGCATATGATGCTTTATGCCATTAAAAAACCTGCTGGAACCAACAGTGTATGGCTGCATCTCAAAGATACACTAAGTGCCAACACTGGTGCATCTGTCTCATGGTGTTTTCTTTTATAATGATGTCCTTTCCTATGCAAGTCATCTCATTGTTATACTGCAGTAACAGCAAATTCCCAGGCTACGGCAGACTGCTGGATTTTCTCTTTGTCACCTAAATTCTAGCTGTAGATGTGTATGAAAGGGGGAGTTGTGAAATGGCTACACAAAGAGTATCACAGCCACTCCTGCTATATGTAGCAGGACTTGGATTTTATAACCACAGTGTATTCATTGACTGGAATGGTCTACTTTATGTTATTGGACACCATTTTCGAAGTCTTGTGATGTCTTTTCTCCTTATAAACCAGGGGCAAGATCCTCACTGTTGTTGCACTGGAGTCAGAGTGACACCAAGTTGCCATCATCTAAAGACCTGAACTCAGTTCTTCATTCTGTGCTACAATGTGAAGCTCCTGAAACTCATCTGCATAACCCTTGAGAGCTCTTCTGATTTCCATTGCCAGGTAAAATATGAAACGGCACAAGAAGAACAATGATACAGACACACCGTTTTTTGAGAAACTGCTGAATCCCATTCTGGAGGGGACACCCAGGAGATGCCATCGCTGAAAAGAATAGCGAATTGTCATCCCCTTCCAACACTGCATTGCTGTTTCTCATAGGTAATTTGTTTGTTTGTTTACTCCAGTAATTCCTCATTAAATTTCCTGCCAGGGTAGATCGCAAGAAACTAGCTTGCTAATGTCTGTATATTAAAAAAGAATTTAAAAAGTTATGTTCACTTTCTCAGGGTGCCTGACTAAATCACTGTGCTTTATTGGTCTAATTAGTTTCCTTGCTATTTCATGAAGCTGGGCCAAAGGTTCCTGGGTGCTTAGAAAGTTAATAGGGGGTAGTGGAGTGGAACATTTGAGGGCTTTCAGAATATTCACTTCTTCAACTGATAACAAATAAATGGAAAAATATTTTGCTCCGTTTAAAAACAAAGAGGGGGAGAGAAAATAATGGGATAATTATATGTTTTAATAGCTGTTAGCCTGCTTCTGGGATATTTAATGCCTGCATTATTTCTCTTCTTTTTCTTCCACCTAAGCATCATGTGGGCAATCTAATAAGTAAGATGCAGGGCACTGAATAATAAAACAGCAGGCATTGCAAAAGGAACACAGGTGAAGGCACTGTGTAAGAATTGTCACCATGCTCTAAGGAAGACCGAGACCAACAGGACAGATGTCAATGGAGAGGACAGATCCCACTCAGTGATGAAGTGGGAAGACAGGTAGGGTGTGCTCAGTACCTGCTCTGAGGATCTGCTTGGTAAGTGGTTGTAGGAGCCATTCAGGATAGTAAGTTGTTGAAGATAGCTAGACCCAGGGAACAGCTACAGTCATAATCTAAGAGCTGAGAAAGCAGGTGAGTGAGCCATTTTGACAGATGCTTCTACCCTAGATGCAGGAACAGTTTGTCCCTAATTTGGATACAGTCATGAAAGGGATTAACTATACAGACCTAGCCATGCACAGAGAGGAAGTGAGAGGAGCAGAGGTAGGCTAGCACTACCTTCTCTGCAGTTCCCACCAGTTTGGGAACAGTTTGCCTTGCCCACTAGCAGGAAGGTCTTTTCCAAGACATGAGCCACCAAATACAGTGTTTGAATACAGAGCTTGAGGCATGTGCAGGATCTGAATGCTTTAGTTAGGGGTCGAGTGATAACAATTTGGCTCCTTCTCTCTTTGGATCTTGAATGATTTAACAGGCCCTGAGGGGGTATAACCAGAAGGAACATGATGGTTGTGAGAAGGGAAAGATGTGGGTAGGATATCAAGAAGTTGACAGAGTGTATCAAGTGCAAGATTGTCTCTCATCAACAAGGGTGGAAGCCCCAGTATTTAGAATTTTAAAGTTAAAATGCACCAAAGGGATCATTAACATGCTGCGGAGAAATATCCTACCCTGCTCTCGGAGACCTTAGCTGAATTTTTACCATCTCCAATTTCTGTGAATTACTGAGCGAAGGAAGTGTTATTCCCACCTCCTTTTTGCAGATGGAGAACCTGAGCAGTGAAGTGATTTGCCCAGGATTACTCAAGGAGTCAGTGTCAGCCTGGAGTTCAAGTTCTCAGGTTCCTGGCTCCCAGGCCTGTGCTTAGCCCACTAGACCACACTGTTAATCACAAAATGTTATTGAATTGCTAACAGACCTTTAACTGCAGCATCTCAATCAAGACATGAGACTACTTAGTGGATATCTAATGAGCTAATAGCTTTGGGGGATATAGTATTTCTTTCCATGAATACTGATGACTGGCTCTCACAAATGGAGCAACCACAAACTAGTATCTGTACATAGGTAAAAATGCCAGACAGGCCTCCAAAAACAGCACTCAGACAGATGGAGCTAATTACTTCAAGTAGCAACTAAATTGGCTTTGAGTGTAAATGTATTTTAAGACACTAATTGGTGTTAAACTGCCAATACAGCCTGCCAATAGATCTTAATTCCCCAATTACTTCCTCCTGAGCACTGCTGTTCCCTGGACCAGGTTGGCCTGGTTCATGACACTCTCAAGACACTGGGTTGGTTCTCTGCACAAGTCACTGGGTGTTGGTTTTGGGTAGCTTTACCTACCAGTGATTGAGGGGCATCCTGTAGGAACATTTCAAAGGTATTGCTGGTGGAAGTGAGGATTAAGGGGGAGCCAAGCTATATAAGTGCTTCAGTGATCATATTGCTCCCAATGGTTTGCTGTCCAAGCATCAGAGCGCAGCCTCAAGAGATTAGACGGGAGAGGCATCAAGTTAGTTGTTGTGAGTGCCCTTCTACACTGCTGGTTTAGGAATCTAGATCCCATCTACCAAGCAGCTGGACTCTCTAAGGAAACATGGGTTCATATCTTGGAGCCTTTCATCCCTCCGTGGCAGATAAATTGACCACACTGCAGGAAGTACGTGGGGGCCATATGGTATTTGAAGGGCACCAATGCGAATTAAGTTGCTGAATCATGAAGACAGTTTCTAGCTCTACATTAGGCTGAGATTAAGGCTTAGAGTAGTGGTTCTCAACCTTTTCAGATGTGAGGAACCCCTCAAAAATGCCAGCAATTCTTCTGTTGCAAAGAACTCAGGAAAGACCATATATCAAAATATTTTGGATACTATGGATTTCTATTTGAATCTCTGGGTTTATCTTCTGAATCATGTTGTCCCACATAACAGTGCACCCTATGCCACCCTTGAAAGGATCTCAAGGCTCACCAGGGTGCCATGGCTTAAATCTTGCACTGAGATCCAGCTTTCAAATTCAAATTTGAAGATTCAAATTTGCTTACAGGTTGTGCTTTGACTCTTAGAAGGTCAAAAGCAGTGATGGATAAAAGGAAATTTTACCCCTCCGTTCCTTTTTGCTGAGTACTCACCATGTTGGTTTTGATGCTGGGTTGCATTTATAGGTAGACCACAGGCAGAGGGGCCTCACCAGATTAACTGGCAAGATACCCATAGGTATCTAAAGCATGCAATCCCCATTCCCTGCAACTCAGGATTCCCTATAAAACTGGACTCCATAGGGTGCAGCTTTGCCAGGTTCCCTCCTCCTCCTTTTTGTGCAACAGACCCTAGCAGTTGTCTGCTCCCTGGTCACAGAGGAGGAAAACACCTTCAGCAGTGCCAAGGGGACAAACTGCAGAGGGAATCCCTGGGTTGCATGAACTAGTGTAGACATCTGTAAGCCACCTGTCCCCCTCCAAGATGCAGAGCACCCATGTCAGTGGTGGCGAAACCAGAACATAATCTTAAGGTGCTGCAAGTTACCCTCGGACTGCTTGGCCCCAAGTCAGCCTACAGAGTAAGGTAAAGACCTTTCTACCTCCACACCAGGTCCTGTACTGAGTGGAGCTCTGCTTCCTGCCATATTCCTGCTTCAACTGTAAATGTTAATAAAAGAAGCAAAAATTCTTTCCTCTTACCTTTCATCCAAAGCATTTCCAACCCAAATCCCCTATGGAGCTGCCATTTCTGCACAGAATACTGCTTAAGGTTAACGATTTCTAATGAACAAAGAAAAGCAGGGAACAGTAGAACTGAGCCACACAATTTTGGCCATCATACTTGGTCATGTTCCAAAGAACATGTACAACACAATCTAAAACATAGGGAGCAACGACAAGCCAGATTTTGGCTGCTTCTGCACACATAAGACAACTCTTGTGCTATTGGCAAGCCTTCAGATCCTCAGGACCTGCTTCATCCCCGCTTTTGGATCGGCAACTCAGGTGTGAATGTGATCTTAAGTCGAAACTCCTTGATGTTCATCCTACTGAGAGTCTTGTAATCCTGTCACACACACTTTCCTTCATTCCCCCTCCTTGACCTCCTTGATAGGGAGAAAGGAAGAGAATTGTGTGTTGTATTAAGGACTGTTGCATCTTCCTGAATGGGCTTGAGTGGTATGGTGTGTCTGATTAAAAGATGTTCTTGGGCCACTTGTGATCATCTGCAAGATACGGGTCTTAGCTTATTTGTTCATGTTTCCCAGTACAAAAGAGCTCTCCAGTCAGATTACTCTATTTCTGCAAAATACCATCTGATTGTCTTGGAGAATTATTTTTAAAAAGCTTCAGTGGAACAAGATTTCCATTGTAAAAGGAAAAATAAATCACTACAGGAGGGTGAGGCTGTTTTAATGCTGTAATGGAAAGAGGCAGCCAGAAGCCAACATCAATGTGGGTCTCCTGCTTTCCAGATCAGGGCCATGTCTGCTGGCACCAAAGATCTGTTAAATAAAGTGATCCTGGCTAAGTTCAGAGTCACACAAACGCTGCAGCTAGCTGATGCATGTCTGGTTTATGTTGAGACAAGCTTTTAATCCATCCTTAAGCTAGGCTTTGATTTTCTGCACCCAAAAACCTACATTTGTCAAGCAGGCAAAAATGCTGCCTGGTTGAACAGTTTGAGGTGACTATCTGTTTGTATGTACAATAAAGGTTCATGGTTGCTTTAACAGATAGAAACACCAGTGTGCACATAACAAAGTGTAGATAATTAAGAGGAAGCCTGAGACAGAAGCAATGGACCATTGTAACATCCACTGCATTTTAGAGAGAAACTTTAGGCTTCTGCTAGTATTATCCAAGACTACTGCTCTAACTACAGTCTACTAGGCATTGATTTTTAGGACCATGAATATACAGCTGTGCATAGGAAAAGACACAAATTAATGTGATTATACATGCAGATTGCTAGCTAAACACCTACTTACCCATCTGCATGTGAAAAATAACCCTATTTTGTCATTAATTGCATATACAAAACAGACACGTGATCATGTACACTTTTTGACCTCCATTTACATATGCAGTTTTGACATTCAGGCTTAAAATCTCAGTCAGTCTGTGTAGTAAAAATATACAGTAGTATATCCGACAGTACTAAAAATATACAGGAAAAAAATTGAAGTTAAAATCTGCACCTTGGAGATTTTCCACTATAAAGAACACAGAGCTGATGTCAGAGAAGCAACCCAAATACCCATTAGTTTTTACTTACTGATAAGGAAATTGCTTTTCAGTTTCATGGGCTCATAGCTAATATTATCCAGTTTTTCTTGTGTCTTTCTGTTTTATAGGTGTTGTTCAGTTTGCTTTGCAATGGTTATTTTGGCATTATATTAAGTCTTGCTCCAGCCTCCTATATTTGAATATCCTAATTTACAGGGTGATTTAGCTGCATTGATTTTTAGACCAGTTGTAATTTGCAAATGTTTGTTTTATCCCATTTTCAGACCCCCTCCCTGCTTTGCTGGGGCTTTTCTGTTTGTAATGCAGAAGAAAATGTGTCTGTCACCACTGTCTCAACAACAGCAGAATACATTCATAAGAAGGTTATTGTAAGTCTATGCAGCCTCCGCCCACTCACTTCAGCTTTATAGCTTTGCAGGAAGAAAGGAAACTCCTCAGTTCTCCTTAGGTAATTTTAATGTAATATAATTACCAGGGTAAAGTAAGAGTCCAACTTGTGGAACAAGGTGCAAAAACCTGCCAAGAGCTAAATTCACTAAATTGAAGAACAGGATTGAGATGTGATAATTTCCTATGTCAACTTCATGGGACTTCACATTCATCTTTATCTTGGCAAATCTATCTGAGGACTCATGGCACTCAGGAGAGGTCCCAGAAGACTGGAAGAGGGCCAGTGTGGTGCCTATCTTCAAGAAAGGGAGAAAGGAAGATCCAGGGAATTACAGGCCAATCAGTTTGACCTCAACCCCTGGAAAAATCCTGGGGGAAAAAAAAAATCAAAGAATCTATTATTGCTAGGCTAACTGGAGGCAGTATTCTAAAGGACAGCCAACACGGCTTCATTGTGGACAGGGCATGCCTGACCAACCTCATTTCCTTCTACGATCAGGTAACTTGCCACCTAGATAAGGGAAATGAGGTTGAAGTCATATACTTGGATTTCAAAAAGGCTTTTGACTTAGTCTCCCACAATGTCCTCATGGTAAAATTGGGAAACTGCAGCCTCAACTACTTTTACGATCCGGTGGCTAGGTAACTGGCTCTGAGATAGGACCAGTAGCATCCTTCATGATTCAGTACTCAGACCAGTGCTTTTCAGCATGTTCAATTATTTGGATTAGCGTACTGGCAAAGTTCGTGAATGACACCAAATTATGGGGGAGTGTGGTCATGCTTGAGGACAGGCTGGCAATACAGGCTGACCTGGACAGACTTGCAAGGTGAGCAGATCAAAATGTGATATTGTTTAAAACAGAGAAATCCAAAGTGTTCCCTCTGGGGAGAAATAATCTGCAACACACTTACAGGCTCGGCTGTGCTACACTTGCCAGCACCACAACTGAAAGGGGCCTGGGGGTCATCGTGATAGACCACAATGAACATGAGCCACCAATGTGATGCCGTAGCTGGCAGAGCTAATCAAACACTGGTATGCATCTACCAGTGCATCTCGAGCAAGACTAAGGATGTCATCCTCCTGCTCTGCTCGGTCTTGGTGAGGCCACAGCTGGAGTACTGTGTCCAGTTCAGGGCACTGCACTTCAGGAAGGATGTGGAGGAGCTTGAGGGAGTCCAAAGGAGGGCCACACACATGATTAAGAGGTCTAGACACCAGGTCATACGAGGAGAGGCTGAAAGACTTGGGACTGTTCAGCCTGGAGAAAAGAAGATTTAGCAGGGACTTGGTGGCAGCCTGTAAGTATATTAGGGGCGTACAACAGGGAGCATCTGTTCACCAAGGCCCCCCAGGGGAAGACAAGAAACAACGGACACAAACTGCTTGAAGATCGTTTCAGATTGGACATAAGGAGAAACTTCTTTAGGATTCAAGTGCCTACGGTCTGGAACAGGCTCCCCCAGGGGTGGTACAATCACCTGCCCTGGAGATCTTTAAAAAATGACTGGATGCACACCTTGCAGCGGTCATCTGACCCTAGCAGTCTTTCCTGCTCAAGTGCAGGGGGGCTGGACCCAGTGATCTCGTGAGGTCCCTTCCAGCCCCTAGCATCTATGAATCTATTAACACACACTAAATCACTGAGGAAACTAATGTGCTGCCCACTTTCCATATGCACACCATGCTAAGTGCGTCTTGGAGAACCTAGTTTGCCCAGCTCGCAGCCTTTGGCTCTCAGATGTATACTGAGGTTGACTGTCCCCTCTCTGAGCCCTCTGAATACCTGATGGATCCTAGCAAGCTTCCCCACTCCAGAAAGGGGAGAATGCCCTGTGGCTTTCTAACCCTAAAGGCTTTTTAGCCCTTTGCAGGGTTTAAAACCTCCTGAGAATCGAATGGGTGGAAATATTTATTTGAAGCCTATAGCCCCCAGCATGAGTTCTAGTGAAAAAGCACACAGCATAGAGAAAGAGACTGGGTACAATGGTGGCTTTAAACTGGGCTTATGCACCCGTGATCCTGGACTGGGCTGGGCCAAGCTGAAGTAGACCTGGCTTCCAGCATAAGTTAAAGCAACTAAAAACCACTCAGGCAGCCAGTTGCCACACGGACCCATACCTCAGCCATGCCCCCTTCACTTTACCATGTGCCCTTTGTTGGCCACTGGAAAGGGCCTAGGAGAGTTGGCAAAACTGGTTTAGCACCACGAGGCCAATCCTCCTCTTAGCTATACTCACTTAACATCATCCCAGTTAACATTGTCTTATTATTACATTGCTGATCTATTAGAGAACAAACTCGTTTAAAATGTGCAATGTTCAGTTATAACATTGTTCAGCCGCCGCCTGCTAGTAGATAACTACTGTGATGTAAGTGGGTTTTGCTTAAAGTCATATTTGTCAAGAACATAAGTACGAGGTTAAGCGAGGAGTAACTGTACTCCTCCATGAATGGAGCGGCAGCAGCCCAACACAAGGGAATATAGCTCATTGTATTTAACCTGCATTCACAGCTCTGTTGTTTTTAAAAATGAAATTTCATTTTAACACAGACATGGTATTGACTTTGAGACGTGAGCTACTTGCAAACACAGCAACTGCTTTTGCACCAAGTTTCCTTCACTTAAGAGATTCAATTTCAGCTGAATTTTGCCTTTTATTGAGTGTCCTCTTGGTTTGTTTTTCACGGAGTTTCCATAAAGGAGCAATGAAACCATGAGGATGAATACAGGACAGCCGCCTCTGCTGAGGAAGGGAAATGTTTCCCAAGTTTTTTCCCCTCTGCTCTGTGCAAATCCCAAACATGCACAACAGATCTGTGTAAAGAACTGTAAAACCAATAGGGTTTGCACTCAATTTTGTTTCTTTGTGATGGAGGGGAAAAAAGCTTTTTAAAAAATGTTATCTATTTTTTCCTTGGGGGAAAAAGGATGCAAAAAGCTTCTCCACAAAAAAAAAACTTTCCCCATCATAAAAGGGCAGACACCCTCCCTTTTCTGCTCACATTTAATGAGTTTCTGCAATGCAGGAGTTCTCTACAGCACAACTGGGCTCTCCTCGTTACCTGAGCACATAGAAAGGAGCACAAGAAGCAGGATGGGAAGGTGCTTTCATCATTGCCAGAGTGAAAAAGCTGCTTCACAGTATTTAATTTCACAGCTAACAAAAATCCAATTTTGTATGATGAATGTCCCCAAGAGCTCACCTCTTACTACTCTTTTGCATTTAAGCATTTTAACTAATGCTAAGGTTAAAGTTATTAGACAACCACCAAGTTATTAGATCCAAAGTGCCAGTGTGGAGACATAAGAAAAGTAATGATTGGGGGGGGGGGAAGCTGTATTATTTTGACTAATTACATATTAATCGTTTTAAATCTTATTTTAAATTTCTCTTCAGAATTTTTTGAGAATCTGATGTGGGGTAGATGTCCCCCCTTCCTCAAGAACATAACAGAAAATGTCTAGAACATCTAAACCCATAATTGAAACTGGTGCATTTATGCACTGGGGTGAATGACTACATAAATAAGCAGTTAGACGTGTAATTGGCCACTCATTACATTACACCACTTGTTCAGACAAATGTATATTCTGTTTCGTTGGTGCAATTGTGCATGTACAGTTGGGAACATCTGGTCTTGTTTATAGCCTTCAGTTAGCATGGCTTAACTCCCGACCAAAGCAACCTTCAAGCACCCAATAAACGTATGTTCTTTCCAGAATCTGAAAAAAACACACAACTTTTGGTGAGCCCCAGCAAAAAAGATACCAGAGTAGCATACTGCTAGGGAAGAGCCAATTGGACCACTACTGTTTCATCAGGCCAACTAGGAAGTTTGATGAGAAAAAACGGGATGCTGTTGACGCATTTCCAAATCCCCACTGCATAAGACTGAACCATGGTGGACTGAGCTAATGCCACAGGATGAAGTTTGGTGCAGGCGACAATGAATCTAGCAGACAAGGAGGTTGCTACAATACTTGGCACCTGCAGCCTCCCTTGTCCCAAGGTGAGGATGAAGGCATGGCACTGGAGCGCTCCGGGGAATTCAGAACCCCCCCTGGAGTGAATGCCTCTGGAGATTGAGGAGCTTCAGCAGCACAGGGAGTATAATTTATACCTCCTTGTACCAGCTCCAGTGAATCTGTCCCATAAAGCCCTTATGTAGCTTCATTAACCTAATTGGAAACCACCTTTATTTAGTGCTATGCAAGTCATTTCTGAGCCTCTAATTATGCACGATTCTCCTTTGAGGCCATATTTCATTCTTCCTTGGGAGTGCTGGAATGGGAGACATGCCATCTCCAGCACGTAACTGCATGGCTGAAACTCTCCTATGGGGTGCACAAGAATTAAGAAAATTCCAATGAAGAGCTTATTTAAGTAGGCATTATGGAGCCTATTGAAATATGAAGTGAAAAAGGAGGGAACTTCATTATAGCTCTGAAACAGAAACAAAACCTGGTAAAACAGCAAAAAAAGGTCAGATCAGCTGTGGAAGTGAGCTGTTTTCTTTTCTTAGCATGCACAAGGAATAAGAACTTGGCAAAGTTTGCAAGACTTCATTATTTCCTTCAGTTATAAGCAGAAACCTGTCAGTGATCCATCCTCTAATACATTAAGGTGCAGGTGTCATCATATGAAATCAGGATGTCAAGAAAATAATCCTTGAGATGTGCTTCTATTTCTAATATATTAGGTAGAATACAGCCTGTTTTTATTGGAGTGCTTGAGCCATTTGTAAACATACTTTTATCAATTCCTCTATTACAATGAGGAATGTATATGTATTACATTGATAGATGTGCTGAGATCACTGACACTAAGCTAGGCTGACTGCAAATCAGTGTGGAGAAATGTGGAGATTTGTCAGGTTTGCGTCTCAAGATAGTCAAGACGACACTAAATCCTGTCTACTTACCTTGCTGGTGAGCCTGGGCAGGGTAAATTAGAATCAGTGAGGATATCATCATAAAAAAATATCCATCTCTTTCATGCGCTGTCTTCTTTCTGGGTTCAGGAAATTTCTCCCCATAACAGATAAATCAGAAAGGAGTTAATTTGTTTTAGCTCATTAAGTAGATGGGATCAGATGGCTGTAGAGGGATTTATCCTGGATTCTACAGACCTTTTCCTCTCATCTAGGGGTCCAAATCTGGCCTGAGGATGTACTGAACAGAAGTCATTACTGTCTTGTGACTGTGTGAAAGGAGGTGGTGGGTTTCCATCCCCTTCCTATGCATATGTTAACATGAAAAAAAAAAATCAACCCCAGCACCACTTACATTGCTGGAAATCCAAGGAAAAGATGAACACAGCAAGCATCTCTCCCTAGAGGTACTCCACCAGGTAAGGGCTGAAAATATGGGAGCAAGGCGGTAAAAGGGAAGCTTACACACCTTTTGCTCTGTAGTAGAGAAAAAGACTTCAAGCTGCAGGAGTGTCCATCACAAATGCTAAATGCACTTTTTTTTTTTTTTGACAGCAGTGACTGCTGCAGTTTTGTCCCTCCTCAAAACGAAAAAAAAAAAAAAATGATAAACTCTACTTGAGCAACCGTAAATGTCCTGTAAGGGAGGGGAAGGAGAATCCCCTCAACCTGTCCTAGCTGACTGCTTAGCCATACTCTTCAGAGGCCCAAAGCTGCGGCTGAATTCGATTTAAGCTCCATTGCTCAAGGTCTCTTCTGAGAAGAGGAGGACTGTAAAAGCTCCTTTCTGCTCAGTTTAATCAGATTTCAAAATGAGAGGAAGTTTTCCTAGCAGCTGCAGCAGCAGTACCAGAAACCCCCGCGTCCCACATTACAGACCCTTTCATTGCCTTCAGAAGAGCAACAACTCACTGACCCCAAATCATATCCAAGACAGAAACACAGACAACAGCTTGACTGGAATTCAGAGCTTGCCCTGCGGCACCCTCTGTCCATTCCCATACCCCTAGTTTAATTGTGAATTACTGTCCGGTCTGAGCTAGTCCTCTCTGCACTTTCCCAGTCTCTTCCCCGTTCCAGCGGGCCCACAGCTTCTCCTGCTGGGGGTCGGGAACCCGCTGGATCCAAGCCCCTACAGACCTCCAGTTCAACCTGCCCCACCAAACAGCAGCAACTGGTCTGCGAGGTTCCCAGCGCATGGGAAAGCAACCACATAGCACAGGAGCCGGAGAGCCAGGAAACCTGTCCATATGCTTAATAAATACGGCAAATCAGAGAAATGCAGAGAAGGACGATATCTTCCCAAATGCTACCCCCCGCTCCAGCTGGGGGACGAATGAGCATTTAGTGAAGAGAACAGGGGATGGTAAGGGGGCGGGGGGTCCCCACCACTGTGAGCTCTTCAGACACGACTGGTTTCCTAACTTGGGGCTCCCCCACAAAGGAATAGGGCCAGGCTGGTCTCCAAAGCTACAGGACCCCTGCAGCCTCCGCCCCCACCTCCCTGCCCAGGGGTCCCAAACACACACAGCCCTGCCCCAGGCACCCTCGCCTGCAGGGGGCTTCCCCTCCCCTTACACACCCAGGCTCTGTGCGTGTCTGGGGGGGGGCACTCATCTCTGGCACACGCAGCTTCACATGAGGGGGCCCTCACACGCTTGCAGCCTCATTGCTGGGGGGCTCGCACAGACACAGGCCACGGCTGAAGCACTCGCCCCCACTCCCCGCCCCAGGCAGCCTGAGCTGGGGCTAGGGGCTCCCTCGCATCCTGGGGCAGGGAAGCGCTCAGCCCTCCACCCGTGGGGTGGCACCCACAGGGCCCTTGAGTCATGCGTGTGCGCGCATACGCCTGTATGCGAGGGCAGGTGTGCATGCGTGTACATATATGCATGTGCACGCATGTGCAGGTGGGTGCATGTGCATTTGTGCGGGTGGGTGCACGCGTGTGCGGGTGGCTGCGTGTGCACATGTGCATGCATGTGCAGGCAGGTGCGTGTGCACCGGTGCAGGTGGGTGCCTGTGCGCGTGCAGCCGTGTGCGCGCACCTGTGGCGCAGCCCCGCGCCG
>NW_005841895.1:535346-547382 GCF_000455745.1 Alligator sinensis
CGCTGGCCCCGGGCTGGGGGGAAACTGAGGCAGGGGGAGTCCGGGTCTCACGTTCCCCAAGCCCGGGGGTTTGCCTAGCTCTAGCTGCCCCTGCCCCGCTTAGGCAGGGCCGCGTGTGGCACGGGGTGGGCACACACGTGTGCGCAGCGCGGGGGAAACGGCAACTATTGCAAGCCAGAAAACAGAAACCTGCAGCTTGGTGGGAGCAGCCCCCCCCATGGCCACCTCCCTTCCCAGCCTGGGCTCCCCCAGAAACCCGGGAATCAGCAGAGGCGCAGGGGATCCCCTCTCTCCGGAGAAGGCATCCATCCACAAGATGACCAGAAACAGAGCCGCGCACAGGCAAAAGCAGCCAAACACACCAAATCTAAGACGACCCTGAATTTAAGATGACCACCCTCCCCCATCATTAGATTCGAGGTCTGGACTATTTATAGGCACGATGGTTTTGCAGGTCTAGAATCTAATTATTGGCCGGTCACCTTGAATTCAGCCCCTTTCCCCCCCGCTGCTGCAGGGGAGAAGGCAGTGGGGAGGGCAAGTAGCTCAGTTGTGCATGCCACCTCCGCCTCCTCCCCACTTCCCCTGCCAGCCCCTGCTCGGGGCCAGCAGGTTCAGCCCCACTTCTAGCCTGGGGCACTGAGCAGTGGGCTGCACACTGCTGCTACAGGGCTGGGCTGGGGTGCTCAGCACCCCAGGCAAGAGCAGGCACAGTGCAGAGCAAGGGTAATGGGAAGGGAGGGAGAGGGGCAGGCAGGGCAGCAGAGGCTGCATGCAAGGGAGAGATGGGGGAAGAGGCTGCAGGGGGGAGATGGTGGGGTGAGGGGGACAGGCAGCAGCTGGGGCTATGGCTCTGACCCTTGACTAGAGGCTGGAGCTACCCCCACCACCCTCATACTCCATTCTAAAATGAGGGGGGTTCCCCTCATCCTAGAATCAAGTAAATAAATACAGTATTTCTAAATTTCCAGTCAAGTTTGGGGCCCCATTTTGCTGATCATTTTAGGCAGAGTAAACCACAGAGCCTGCAAACTAACAAGAGAAAACATAGGACAAAAAGAAATGTTATCCCCATTTTACAGGGGAAGAACTGAGGTGCAGAGAGATTAGGGGCTGCAAGGAAAGTTTAGAGCAGAGGTGGAAACACAAGTCCCAGTTTAGTGCGTTATCCACATGGCCTTACTAAGGTACTGATTCTAAAGTATAGAGAGGATTTTTTCAAGAACTGTTTCCTTTCAATATGTGACTGTGTGTACGCAGAAAATCGCATATTTGTTTTTTGGCAAAAAATGTAGGCAGGTAGTGATACACTGCTTTATCTGAATATTTTTGACCTGTTTAGATCGAAGAAGACTTTAATCAAAATTGCTTTTGTGAGAGAGAACAAGAAAAATATTTGGAACTTTTTATGATGACTTTTATTTAGGAGATTAGTCGAGCACCAGATCCAAAGCCCCACCAAAGAGAGACATTGCAGAGATTCAGGTATTGCTTATGTTGGCTCATACTAAAGTATTTTTTTCTCCTTCTTCAGACTCGAAGACAGCAAAAGATGATTTGATGTTTGCAACTCCAAATCCCAGAAGAGACAATACCCTGTTGACAGAAAACTATCATAGGATCCTGGAAAAGTCATAGAAATAATACTAGAAGAGACTGGACAAAACACAGCACGTCAAATCAACACCAGGTAAGCTGTGTGTTTATGGGTGCCAACAGGGAGAGTTTAAACTTGAAGAAACTTGTGGTACAGGTTATAGCCTAAGACTGGGAACATAATACAAAGACCCCTTTTCCCCCTTCAGTACAGTTGCTAACCTTACCCCTATTAAGCAATGCTAACTTTTTGAAGTTAGCAGCAAAATCTTTGTCAGGTCTACTGAAGCAGGATCAAATTTTAAATATTTTACAAAAAGTTAGGCTTGTTTTTTCCCCATGCGTGAAGTTTTATACCATTCCCATACCCTGCAGACATTGCTTTCTAGCTAGACCCCAAGTGCACCCGAGCACACTTTGCAAGTGCAGCTCAGCTGTGGTGTAAAAGGCTTTTCACTATCTTAATGTTGCCCAAGCCTAGGAAGAAGTCTAAGGTTAATTTTGCTCCTGGGCACAAGCTTGAATAGTCCCAGAGTCAACTTGTACCGGCTGGAATAGCCCTGTAGATGGCATTGTAATTGCCCAGGTTCACCTCAGTACAAGGCAATCCTGCCAGATTTCTAATACCCCCCAGCAAACAGAACCAGCTAAAGCATTTTTATTCCAGCTATGTCAGGGGTATAGGTTATAGCCATGTTGGTCTAAGGACATAGGCAGACAAGGTTCTTTGGTAAATCAAGTATATTTTATTAAACCAACTAAAATAGTTGGAAAAATTCTTCTTTGCATCCATCCTGGACAAGCACAGACCAACTACAAGCTTCCTCAGCCTAAAGAAAGGTGCTTGCACCTGAAAGCTTCCAAAGAAGAATTTTTCCAACTATTTTAGTTGGTCTAATATTGTATTTGCCCAAATAACCTTGTCTACCTTATTCCAGCTAAGCATTTCCAAAAGAGGAGCCAGGATTTGGCTCCCTATTCCTAATTATTCATATTCTTCTGTCAAAATGAAATAACTCTTTCCTGCTAGAAAATATTCTCTCTCCATATTTTGTAAGTTTCCATTAATCAGCTCAGACAAGCATTTATCACCATGTGATTAAGAAGACTTTGTGTTTTTAGCCTAAACAGATGAATGGGGAACTGGCAGCATAATTGCAGTAAACTGTGGTGATGATGATCTACTGATAGCACAGAAACTCTTCTGTTCAAGGGCTCATTAACAGAGCCAGCCTCAGGGATTTATAAGCAGGCATCCTATTTCGCATCTTTAAAAAAAAATTAAGTTCATAGTCCTCTTCCTAGCAAATATCTTGAAAAGCCGCACAGAATAAACAGCTGAATAGCAATTGTGGGGGTTAAAAGGAATAAGCATCCAGACTGCTTTTGCAGGGAACTTTGATCACTCTTATGTGCCCACCCCACCTAGTAGCTGCCTGAAGAAGTCATTTAAAGTATAGTGCATCCCACCAAATCATCTTGCACACCTCTCCAGAAACCCTTAGGCCTGTTTTATGCAAGATGAGTGGGGGGGCAGGGATGTTGTGCTGTTTTCCAGGGCCATCCACAAATTGCTACATTTGGGACTGTTTGTTACATTTTGTAGCCCTCTGCTTAGGTGGCCCTCTGCTTAGGTGACCTGAGGAAACTGGTGTGAAACAGGAGTGTTTGCCAGGGGGACACACCCTGCATCCACCACCAGCACTGCTAGAAGTACATACAGACTCTCATCTTTATATCTCCAGCAGCAGCTCAGATCAAATGAGCCACTATCAAGTGGAGGCATCTGAATCCCAAGACCTCTGGGCTTAGGCCTGCGCATAGGATGCCTGCCAATGGATTTGGGAGTATCTAAAGCCCTGGGTGAGAGCCTGAGACAGAGGATGCTTGCCAGTTGTAGCACCATACCTGGTGTTTAGAATGATTGAGGTCTGCCTGCTCAATTGATGTGGTTTTTGGAATGATCGAATTCTGCTCAGTCGATATGATTTGGAACTGATTGGGCTTTTTTGACCTGGAACATGAAATATATTAATAAAAAAAACACCCCTGTAATTTTACAGCCTTGCATTGCTCAGAGTTTGAAGCCCTAGTTCTAGGAGTATTGGTCTTCATTTTCCCCTAATCCCCAGTAAAAGGCATTAATTTTATCCCCAGCTAACTGATAACCTTTGCTCTTGGAGAAGCCAGTGCTTCTGGGAAGCCTGTTTAGCTCAAGAACAAAGAGGACTCCCAACTCAGTACCAGAAGGGACCTGACACATGATGTTTTTGAGAAGGCTCTTGTTAAAATGTTGGCAGCACATCACTAATAGACTGGCAGCCATGGGAGATTTTGGGGATAGAAAGGTACACGGTGTTCCCGGGATTTTGTCTTCGTTGAGTATCAAGGACTTACCTCCTTTTAGTTATGCTGCAAGACAAAGAGGGCAAGAATTTTAAACAAAGTAACTACAACGGTGTATGTTAAATGCCTATATAACTGTGTACCTAAATTGTATGCACAACTAATATAAATATCCAAGGAAACTAGGTAACTCTATTAACAAAAAATTAATTATAAGGATCTTTGTTCCCAGTTAACTGATCTATGCAGCAATTTTGAGTGCAAATTAGGCATACTAATCATTATTATTACCATTTAGATCAGAGCCTAGGAATTAAGATTCCTGAGATCTGTTTTTGGTTTTTCTGTTGCGTTTTTCTGTGACACTGTTGTATGGATGGGTGTCAGTTTTGATCTCAATCCTGAAACACCTGCTAAGCCAATAAAACTGTCTGATAATGGGGGCACCGAGAAGGCAGCAGATGTACAGGATACCTTTTGAAGAGCTGGAACTTGGGGAGGGCCAGAGAAAGGAGCTGCTCAGACTTCAGTCTTGTTAGTGCATGCCTGTGAAGTGGAGACCAAGTATTAATTGGGTGAAAGACAAATCTGAGAATGACGCTAAGATCAAACCAGTAATATGCACAAAGGTAACTAGCAGAAAAGAGATAAAATACTGGGTCTCCCCTTATGTTGTCACATTCCCCCACGTTTGAAGTGTGTATTAAACTGACTAAGTCAAATACACTTTGGCTATTTTTAAATGCATCTTGGATTACTTTTAGCTACAGCATGTTGGCTCTGACCAAGGGACTCCAGGCTAGAATAATGGAATTTAGTGAAAGACAAAGATGAGACTGAAAGGAATTGATCGGTCTGAGTGGCACTTGTATAGGTGTTAATAGGTTTCTTTCTGGATTCTCCATTTCTTTAGATACAGACAACATTTGCAGAATCAGACAGCAACTATTTGCAAACAAAGGTAGCTAGAAAGAGAATAGCAAGTACACATTTGGGCATGTAGGAAAGGTGATCGGTTGGCTAGAATATTGACTGGCTTCAGGAAATCAGGGCTCGGTTCCTGGCTCTGCCATTCATTCCTTGTGCTACCCTGGTTTGCTCTTCACCATCAGTTCCCCACCTGTAAAAAGAAGAGCCTTTTCCCCTATATTACAAGAGCATTGTGAGTAAAACCCCCTGAGTGATTTTGAGATGCTCTGATACTATTACTAAGAAGGTCATGTAAGGCTTGTATAAAAACAAAGTATTGAATGGCCACAGCTCAGGTCACTGAGATGCTCTGAATAAAGGCAGGGAATGCTCTGAATGGCCAGAGTTGCCTGTTAAGAGGTATACAGATTCTTGCTACTCACAGAGGGATGGCAAGCTGGCTGTTAACAAGTCCCAGAGATTCATACAGGACTTGCTACCAGCTGACAGTTGAGAAAATAATTAATATTGATTAGGGGCAGGATGCCCTCTGTCAAACACAGGGAGCTCCCCAATGGCAGAAGACAATTCAGGAAAAAGATGACAGAAGCAGAGCTCTAATTGGTGTGACAGGGAGTTAATTCAGATTTTAGCTCTATGGTGAAACAGGTGTCTGAGAGACAATTCAAGTGCAGGCAGACTCATTAAAGGAAAACTCCAGTGTAATAGACAAGATATCCTAATTGCTACATCTAATTAGGAAGAAGAGTAAATTGCTATGAGCAAAACTGTGCATCTGATAGAATATAAACAGATAATTGACAATCAAACAGAAAGCAGCCATCCATCTACATGGACTAGCGATGCCGTGTACAAAAAGAAAAAAAACAGAGAAGCTTTTAAAGTTGTAAAGATCCCCTAATTTGCTAAATGTTATCATAAAGGGACAATGTCAACTTAAATTGGATTCACACTAAAACATTTGGTAAAAAAATACATTTTATAAATTTGAAGACCAATAGGAATATTTTCTTATTTCTTTAGAAAATTCCAATGAAATCATCTTTTTAAGAACAAATAAGCTTGTGTCTTTAAAGCACTCTGACCTGACAATAAAAATGACTATTAAAAAGTGAGTTGGGTGTTCAGCAACCTAACTTAGATAGCTGAAAACAAATGCAAGAAGTATATTCCTTACAAGTGACCTGGATGTTTAAAATTCTTGGGTGTTTAAAAATAAAAAGCATTATGTGCCCTTTCACAGAGAAATATGGACATTAACAAGCTATGGGATCTGATTGGATATAAATTGGCATAATTCTATGAAGTTAATTGGAAGTGTGCTAATTCACACCACCTCAGGATCTGGCTAAGGGCTTTTAAACTGACAGTGTCCCTTTAACCAAGAATGCACATGGGCTTCTTGGTTTTTAAAATAGACTTAGCCTCCCAAGAGCTCGCAATATCCCTGGCCTCTCCCAGGCATTCAAATCAGAGCTGTTTTTGGAGTCCTGTTTTGCATTATCAAGCTGGACCTGTTTCTGAGGAGCATCCATATAAGGGCAGCTTCTACTGAGACAGTGAGGGATCGTTTTTAATATTAGAGATACTGAAACAGGAGCAGATACTTCTAAAATAATTTTATAAATAGATATTAGTAAATATGTGCCTGACTTGCATGCTACAGCTGGCTGGCTGGCTTCTCTTTTGATGCTTCACACCGATGCCTGCCCTCAAAGTCCATCTGCACAAAGATCACTGAAGGGAGAATATTTCCAGTTGCCTTTCTTGCCCCAGTAGGACTGTTTCTGTCACTTTGTCATGTTGAATAGTACCATACTTTGTAAATGTTCCTCCTGAAATAAGTGGGGGCTCTTGCGAAGTATTGGAGTAGTGTAGTGTGCTGCCCAGCACAGGGAGGAAAGGGATCAAAGCCTGACTGAATATTATTTGTCATGGGACATGCCTGCAGAATACATTCCTCACAATTGTGCAGTCAAATCACTTGGAGTGTCGATGTTTGACCAGCTTCTGGGTATAAGTAAAGCCAAGGAACGTGTGCACTGAACAAACCGAGAGTGAGGCATTTGCAATTAAGTGGAGTGCTCATAAATGCATGGGTGACAGCTACAGCCCTGGCTTTGTCAGTAAAGGCACAGGTGAAAGCTCCTGAGTCGGAAGCATATGCCAGGCTTTAAGCACCGGTTCCTGTGCTTTACCTTCTACATCCATCTCTGATCCTGCATGACAATGACAATGCTAAAGTGGCAAAAAATATTGTTTTCCTAAGCATGCATAGCAGGGATACTATAGGCTAGATTCTTTGCTGGTGCATTTGGCATAGCTCCCCTAAAGATATGCAGTTGTACTGACCTCTACTAGCTGAAATCCTGGTCTCCCCTGTGAAGTGGTTGAGGTTTACTTGATTAATTCACTTTCACAGATCATTCCCCATAGTGTTCCTTTAAACTCTGGCCAAATGCAGACCAGGTACAAATGATGCAGCTCCTTTGCCTGAAGTAAAATTGCATCTCCAGAAACCAATGACTTTGGCCAATGATACTTGATGCTGTTAAAAGGTCCTAGAGATCAAAGCCAGACATCTGAAAAAACTGGCTGACAGGCCTGGAGATGGAAGGCCCCTATTCATTCCCACCACAGCAGCAGTACAAGTGTCCCTGCCTGGGTTCTCCAAAGGGAACTATCCTGGGGAGAAAGCGATCTCAGTCTTTCTGTTTAAATGGCCACCTATTGCCATTTATAAAGATATATTTTGTGATATGTGTATACAGAGCACCAACAGAGGATGATGTCTGAGCCAGACTGACTTGTACTGGTGGTCCATAAGCCATTATCAATTTCTTGGACCCAGCCAGTCTCTCCGATGAAACATTTTCTAAAGGGTAGAGACAAGATCTAGATTTCTGGGGCTGACCCTTTCTTGCAAGCTTTATTTCCTCATAAAACAATCATGTTAGCAGCCTTGTGACAACAGGGTATAGCGTGAATTACAGCCCTAACTAGCTCTTCATGAGTTTTGTCATTCAGTGAGTGAATTAACCAACCATTTCAATCCACCAGGGCTGCTTAAGTGACTGAAGCAATGTTTCTGGCTGCTTTATCTTGAACTGAGAGATCTGTGAATGCACCCCACACAACCACAAGTCACTCCAGCTGTATAAAAATGCTGTTAGGTTCTGTGTGCTATGACCCCTCTTTGAGATGGCTAGTTCCAGCTCTATTACATACATCTCTTGCCTCCCTCAGTTTATTACTGGATTTAGAATTTTATTTTAAGAAGGGAAAAGGTGAAGGAGTCCAGAATTGCATTAAGGGATTTTATAGTGTTATAGCTAAGAGGTAATTTGTGAATTTATTGCATTTCAGTGGTTTAGTTGTACACATGTTTTATTTCTAAATTAGATGAGGTTAGCTAGTACTCCTCTGTGAGTACTTTAGTCATTCTTAAAAGCATTGATTCACTTCAAGTCAGAAAAGGTTGTACATTATGGCTGATCTGTTAGGCCGAGATTAGATTGAAATCTATAGATCTCCTGTGTCTTGGCTTGTTAGTGATTGGTAATGGTATTTGATTAATCACTACTGATGTTTCTTTGACTGTTGAGGGTTTGTTAGTATGCTTGTTAATGCTGTGAATTTAATTGGGCTTTATCAGAATATCTCAATTAGTCAAAGGTGTTAATATAGCCTACACACAGCCCAAATTGCCATTATATTTTCTAAACTACATCTATTTATTTACTTGTGGCTTGTGGTAATGTGTTGCAGTGTGAACATGAAGGGAATACCCTGGTTTACACAAAGTCTCAAATTTTACTTACATTTTTACTTAAATTTTAAAGTAAAATTTTTAAAAAATTCATCCCATATGGTAAGCACCTCGTGTTAAATCTAGGAAAATATAATGTTGTAAAAGTGGCTGCTACTATTTTATCCTGTAAATAGTCCTGTACACTCACCTTTTTTAACATATTTTCTGATACAATAGCTAGGTAAATGTGTACAGAAAATAAACTTTTTTACTTTACTGATCTGCTGTTTGTGGCATTCTTTCCTAGGCCCTACCACAGTCCTAGAAGCAGTTTCCTTGGTCTATAGCAAGAGGACAATGCTATGTATAGGAGAGATGATTGATTGAAGTTTGTAGAAAGCTACGTAGATGTGATAAGGATGGTTGAGTTACATGAATGGCAATATCTAGCACCTACACAAACAACAAACTAATCTTCACTGTCCTTCAAATTTTGGTACTGGAGAAAGTCAGGAACAAAGGATTAATGAAGGGTAGGAAAAACCCCCACAAATTTTGAATCCCTATTTCCTGTCATAAGAATTAACCTGCAGTTTTACATGGTCTTAATGTATGAAATCATGGATATACTTTGCACCTGCATACACATGCTGATGTGATCTCCAAATGTTAGCTGAGATTCTCAATACATATAAAATGAAAATTAAAGCAAAGATGCAAAGAAATCCTGTGTCTTTCCTGACAGCATTCCTTATAGACTGCCATTGCAAGTTATACAGTGCAGTAAATCTGTACAGTACGTTAGAGAGAAAAATGAAAGATGTAGCCCAGGCCCTGAGGTACTTACAGTTTAGGATAAGTCATGTGTATTTGAATAATTTCTTTGTAACAAATTGATGATGATAAAAACATCCAGTGTTGGCCTATGTCTGTACTTACCCTGCAGAAGTCTTGGCAGCAAGTAGCAGGCACCCCTGCCAAACTACCCATGTGCTTCTGGTGGCTCCATGCAGGGGCTGTGCTAACAGAGGAAGGGCCCTGCAGCAGCCAGAAAGAGGGGGAGCTACTTGGCAGAGACAGAGACTGGCAGAGAGGAGGGCTCTGCTGCTGCAGAGGAGCTGTGAGTGTGGATGTGCTCAGAGTGTGGCTGTCAGAACACAGCTTTGCTGGTCACGTCAATTAAGTTTTGCACACTACAAGGTAACTTGGATCCAAAGATCCAAGAATACCTGTACAGTTCTGCAAATGAAGAGTGAGTGAGTGAATGAATGAATGAATGAAGCTCAGATCTTGGCATAACTAGACTCATCTGATCAGATGTCTTAGTTCAAAAAAGGAAAGTAATTTATTTCCATTAGAAAAAATTGTCAAAAGAAAACATGTTTTTTCATATGTGACATATCTTGAAATTTAACTCTTAGCCTGCCTGGTGCCTTCCAGGCAATCCAAAGATTTGAGTGCACCTGTGTGTACATAATCTATTCCCCTATCTCCACTGTCTCTCTGATCTTAGGAGTTAAATGCTCACTGTAAAACATTAAACAATACTTTAGCAGCTACAAAAAATGGAAAGCGGCTAAGGGAGTAAACATGCATCTGGGAGCTGAGAACCCCCGGGGTCTAATTCTGCCTGTACCATGGACTCATGTCCATGTATAAAATACTAAGCCTCTACCTCACTTCACCACTCTAAAATGAGTATGATACTTCTCTACTTCGGGGGAAGTTTGGAGGATTAGTCATTGCAGAGAGATTAAAAAATGTGAAGTTGTTGCCTTCTAAATAAACTCTCAGGGCTGAAAATTCTTCATGTTACTCTTGGCATCTAAGCAAGAGCCTCCTCTTAAACACATTGAGTGCTGAGGACAAGTATATGAAGAGAATGGCAACAAGAAGTATAGTACACAATAGTGTACTACGAAACTTGAATAAAGAGAAAAAGTCTGCCTGATTAATCAAGGCTAAGTGCTAATCCCTACTCAGCACAAAATACTGCTGCACCAGGAGTGTTGATCAAAAATCTGAGTTCCAGGGAAAACAATGCAGATCTGAGTTGGGGGACTCTGGAAGAATTTTTTTTTATTAAGAACTTATCTATCAAAAGGAATCTCTCAGCTAGCTGCAGGAATCTGATTACAGAAAGCATGGGATTTCTCTTATGCAAATTCACACCTGCTATAAACTTGTAATAATGTACAAAAATATCCCAATGGTGTTTCAAATATTAAAGGCTCAGTAAGAAGGGTTTTTAAAAAGAGACACTTTACCATAAATATTATCAATTTACCTCTCAAATATTATGACAGTGGATAATTTAGGTGGTACTCTAGTGAAAATAATTGTGCTGGCAGTTTTTTATTTTGAGAACGTGAAGTTGAGTAGTTAGCACAGAAGCCAGAGCTCTGGTGTCTATTCCTGACTTTGTTTCTGATTCATAGTGCACCTTTGAGCAAGTTAACCTAAAAATGCACTGGGGACTGGAAGAACTCAGCAATGAAGAAAGATTAAAGGTACAAGGGAATAAATCTGGTTTTTGTTTTTAGTCTCTCTGGCACAGAGAGAATAAAAATGAGCCACAAAAAGTAGGTGAAGAAACCCCTTGGTCCTGGAGCAGTGCCTACACTGATCCTAATGAAGTCTGCATACACAGTGGTTTGTATCAATTTGTAGAGTGGTCCAGAGGCAGAGAGATGCCAGGACATGTTGGGGATGGAAAGGATGTGGTCATCCAGTGGAGACTGTGGGATGCAGATCAGCCTATTGGCAGCCTGGGGTGGGCCACTGTAAATTAGCAGAGCCCCCAGTATGCTGCATAAAAGCACAGCTAGGATTGTAAAAAGATGGAATAGATGCTTAAAACTAAACTGGACAGACCACTAGCTAATGTCCTGTAAAGAACAACCCTGCATTGACAGAAAATGCAGGAGGAGATGTAAGGGGATTTGCCTTGAGTGCCGCATTATCATCATTTGTGACAAGGAAAACCTGTATGACAGAGGAGTTGTGAAGCTTAATTTACTGCTTGTAAAGTGTGTGAAGATCCCTAGGTAGAAAGCTGCTATTATTATTTATTTTATCATACTACATAAAAAATACCTAGTGGCACATTCAAAATGAGCCATCAGGAGACCCTACTAGAGAAGCAATGTTTAGGTTTTACATTAAGTATCATTGACAGATACAGATTGGGAACATGTTCCAGACATGAGCAGGAAACCAAATTGCAAGCTGAGGAGGTAGTGAAGCCTGAAAGAACCAAATTTGTTTATATGCAAATGAGAGAGTTGTTCACAGAAACATGAATCAATGACAGGACATGTGTACAGAGACTAGGAAATGTATTACCCAATCTCACGTGAAGAGGACAGGGATACTTACTCCTCTCTCTTGTGTACACCTAGTTTGTTCCTGCT
>NW_005841895.1:547413-564807 GCF_000455745.1 Alligator sinensis
GCAAATTGTTCTCATCAATAATCAAAATGGGAGAAGCAAAATAATGTGACAAAGTGGAGGGACCCAGGTCTCCTGTGTAAAATTGCTCTGGGGATTTTCTACTCAAAAGAATGTGATCTTCAAGCTGCTCATTTAAAGATGAATCTGTCTAATTGTTCTGTGTCGGTGGGAGAGGAATATGGAGACTCTGAGGGCTGGTCTTACCCTTCCCAGCACTCCAGACCGGAGTTCCTTCAGCAGTGGGCAGCCCAGGGTGGAGGGAGAGAATTAGAGCTATTATTCCACACAATCACTCTCCTGCGAATCAAGAGACTCAGGGAGATAGAAGGCATGTGCGAGGAAACATATGATGCAGCAGAGGCCATTATGTTACGTCAGTAGGAGATGGAAATTCAGCTCCTGCTACACAAAAGAGAACACGGTCATGAATCTGAAAAGCAACTAGAAATAGCAGCACGTCCTGAAAGCTGCCAAGAGCAGCAATGGGGAGTCATGAAGAACACCAGTCAGCAGTGCTGCGCGTTCAGAGCTGTATGCTACCTGGCCTATATTGTCAGCGAGCTGAAAGGAGGTTCGTCCTTCAGTCAAATGAAAAATTAGTTAATGGGTGTATTCATTGTACAAGGGAACACGGAGACAATCAGAAGGGAACTATTTCCATACTAGCCAGGATTAATGGCTCAGAGTGCTGTCCAAACAGCTCTGTCTGATACTGGGGATATCTGCAGGCAGCAAAAGGCTCAGTACCAGATGCAGCACACTATCTCCTCCCTGCAGGCCAATGTTGGCGTACTGGGGCAGGGGAGCTTACTAAAGAGCCAGCCTATATTTAGACCGCTCATTGGAATAATTGAATGTTGGGGGCACGGACAAAAAAGCAATGGGTGTGATATAAAACCGTAGATGGATAGATAAACACTTACCTGCCTGATCAGTAGTAATAAAGCTTAGCACGTACATAGTGCGTCACTATACTGTATCAACTTTAATAAATAAAATCTCAAGAGATTGATAAGAGCTACTTACCCCATTTTAAGGATTTTCAGTATAATCTGCAAGGGTCATCAGCACAGTTTTGAAAGCAAAACCTTCAGCATTGTAGCACAGCTCTTTGCTATTTAAGTTAATGGAGTAAAACTTTTAGTTGAGAGCAGTAGTAAACCATGATCCTATGGTGGAACAGGTGCTAGAAGACACTGCACACATTTTGCTAGTGTTTCACACGTGCAAAAATATCTATGTGATTGCACATGTTATGAGTGCAACCGAATATGCAGTCATTCACTAGCAATTTTTGCATGTAAAGTCAATAAATTGCTGCACAAATTATACATGCAACTCTGTGCACTGAAAATCTAGGCAGCAAATAGGTTAATGCCTGTGCCACTGTCTCACATCTTGACTTTTGGGAGAGGCAGCAGGTGTTTCTAGCTACCAGTCTCCTTCTGTAACCTCTAGACAACATGCTCCCTTTCTGAACATCAAAATAGCCTTCTTATTTTTCCAAGCACAAAAGTCCACAGAGAGTAGTCGAGGTGGGCAACAATACCCATCAACCAAAACTAAAATGGAGGTTTCATTTCAGGAGCTATGTAAATATAAAAAGCATTACCTTGAAATTGGTTTCTCTCTTTCATAGTTTTTCACTTAAAAGTTCCACTCCATTAGGCTTCCCTCTAATGTTTATCGCATCTGTAGAACTATTTGATGAATCCTTTTTCCTTGTGCACCTCAGCCTGTGCTGATCATTCATTTTCATTTGACAAAGTCATTTCTTCCTGCCCTTTGAAAGAGAGCCTTCTGCAAATACCTGTGTTGTGCTGATACTATGCATCAGGCTACAGAGATCTTTATATACAACAATAGTGGCTTGAGCAGGAGGATTGTGAATTAGGACTGCTGGGTTCTGGCTCAAGCTTTGCCCTTAAATTTCTCTGTGACTTTTGGCAAGTGACTTAACCTCTTTCTGCCTTGGTTTCTCTAATTGTAAAATAGTGATAGCACTTTGCTACCTCCTGCAAGGGCTATAAGGCTAACCCACTCTATCCAACTGACCCAATCCCAATTAGCTAATACATTTGAATCGGGTCATATGTAGACTCCTCTGCTTTCTCTGACTGTTAGCATGTCTTGGACCTCCCCCACCCCCAGCCCTGTGATTTTTGAATTGGGTCTGCCACAAGCCAGTGTTAAATATTAAAGAAATACTGGCTGATGTCCCACTGACATTCATTCAGCTTAATCAATGGAAAAAGCTTTGGTAGCCAGTGTGGTTCTGCAGTGAGGTGTAGATCAGAGTAAGCCATGGGCTGATGGCTTTTAAAAATATCAAGTCTTTTATGAGGAATGATCTATAAAAGTAAGCAGTCATGGATGAAAAGGATAATTAGTGAAGAAAAAAAAGCCCCAGGGTGCCAAGCTGGTAAGCATTTGAAAATAAAAATAAAACGTGCAAATACACAATAGCAGTAAATACAATGGAAAATAGAGAATTGATTCATTAAATTAAAAAAAAAAGCTTGGAATTGAAGGTAGGGTGCAGGGGTTTGCCAGGTAGTTAGGTGGCTGTTTTATGTCTGTCTTTACAGCTGGAAGAAAGATGGTAGATTTCACAGATTTTTAGGGTCAGAAGGGACCTCAGTAGATCATTGAGTCTGATCCCCTGCCCTGGGCAGGAAAGAGCGCTGGGGTCAGATGACCTTTGCCAGGTGCTTGTCCAGTCTCCTCTTAAAGATCTCCAAGGTAGGGAAGAGCACCACCTCCCTTGGGAGCTCATTCCAGATTGTGGTCACCCTTACCACACTGCTTTTTTAAAGTATTTCTCATCTTCAAGGAATACCACAAACACTGACTATGCTCTGGGGGAGGGTCCCCTTCTCCATTTGGAGAATTTGGCAGAGACTGGCTAGAAGTTAACAGAGTTTGTGTCAGATCAGGGCATATTTAACTAACATTCAGATCACTGAACCATTTCCTTTCAGACAGCGTGTGAAGAGTGGAGAACAAGAGTTTCAGTGGTCTTCAAGGGTCAGTGGTTTTATACAGCTAAAGATGAACTAGGTGGCATTTAAGGGCTTGCTCCTTTAATATTTATTTCATTGGCAAAATTGAACTCTAAGTCCTCTCTGATGAGAGAGGTTGGATTCTTAGGGATGGGAAAATCTCAACTGTTCCCACAGACAAGGTTCAAACCAAACCTTGGATCTAAACAAATCTCAGGCCTCTGAAGGTCTGGGGTTGGAACTGTGCTACGAAGCTCCAGCTCTTCTCTGTGTGTAACATAATTTGAGCAGAGCAGAGAAATACAGAGCAGTTGCTGCATCTTTATACTGGTAACAGCTAATCATCAACAGTCAGGCAAATATAGTGATTTAGTTGTCTCTGTTGAAGATAAACTCTCAATAACTTCAGTGGGGAATGAACCTCATCTTTATAAAGGGAAACATTTTGCCAGCTGTTTCATTTGGTTGAATTTATTGCATGTTTTAATGTTTGCTCTTCAGGATCCAAATACTTTGTGAGTGTGTGTACATGTGTGATTTGTTAATAAACTAGCCCATAATAATTGCAATGGCACTGGACTGTTTGTAGTCTGTTTCCTTCTTGGTCTCTTGCCTCTATCTACCCTTTGTCACCTCCTGGCCTGTTTGTGGGAGGAAGTAGGCTTTACTCCCCATGGTTTTGAATCAGCTAAAAGAGAGTACAAAACAGATGTAAAATGCTGCCCATTCAAAATAGTTATTTTGCTGTATTTTGCTGTATGCTCCACAAGGTTTTTCCAGGCTAGCAGAGAGGGGAGGGTTTCAGTGCAAAAAGCTTGATTAGATAAGTGTAACTCAAATTAAAACCTCACTTAATACCAATGTAATCTAAAATTAAATAGGTTTTTAATTCAAGTAAATTAGCTATCTCAATCAAAGCAACCAACCTTTTTTTTTTTAACTAGACATGCCCTTAATGATAATACAAGGTGCAAAGTAACAGAGAATCGAGCCCGGAGGATGAGGCGATAGAACCTAGAAATCCCCAATTCTCCATTTCTGACTCTGGGGAGGATTTTTTTCTAGAGGTTCAAGAAGTAACCTGTGAATCAGGAGTATTGGGAACAGATCCTAAGACGGTATAAATTGCCATAGCTCCATTTGTATTCATTAGAGTTGCAAACATTTAAAGATGCAGATAGAAGTGCAGCTCCCTGGTTTAACTCATGGCACTTCACATAAATTGTCATGAGTTAGACAGATCCTCCTGACATAACAGATGTTAGCTGTTGGGTTGGCAGGGTGGGGGACTGAGCTTCAATTTGGAAGCGACCCAGGAAGAGTCTCTGTAGCCTCTGCAGGGACAAGACAGGGGATGGAGGTCCATTCAGGGGTTTCCCCAGCTGCACTGGAGTTGGGGTACAGGTGGATTGGAGTCCCCCACCTCAGGGGGACTCCAATCCACCAACCCCACCCCCCAGTGCTGGCTGGGCAACCCCCAGAATGAGCTCCCTCTGCTACCTTCCCCCCACTCCCATTCTGAAAACAGCACTGGGAGCAGTGTTGGACTACATCAGCCCTGCCCTGCTCCCATTGCCTGCAGACACAGGATAATGAAGGTGCTTCGCTTTGGAGCACCTTCATCTGAATCCTCATGTAATGAGTGTTCAGATTGTCATGGGATTGTGCCTTTTTAAAGCACTCTGCATCCATGCACTTGTGTTTGGTCACAGTGGTAGAGTGCTTTCAAGAGCCAGATTGGGCAAAAATTGTCACTTCTGTCTGCACCTTCAGGTGAACCAGAACTCCCCATGGAAAAGAATTCAGCAATGATGGGTGTGTACAGGAGTTACTTTTTCACCATTTAAGGGGCTTTATTGCAGTGACTTAACAGAGATGCATGGCTTTACAGCACTTTAAAATGGCTATAGCACTTTAAATTAACCCTTGTTAACTGAGATATTAAATTTGAAGTAATGTATTTTACAGCACTTTAAATAACTTCTGTATACTGGAGCCTGCCCAAAGCCACTTCTCTGTGGAGTGCACTTCAGGGGAAAAATGACAGTTTCCCCTGTCATGTTTAAGAGTACTGTACATTTATAGTGCTATAAAAAGTGTTCTAAGTTACAGCGGTATAAAATGTGCACGGAGCACTTCTGTACACACCAGAGGAGTCTAAGTCTATCCTAACTATAACTTGTTCTATTGATATAAATGTACAAATCCCGGAATAGAGGTGGCCCCAAATAGCACTCAGGGAATCCCCTCTTTAAGAAAACCAAATCCAATACTAATATCCAGTTCTCAGGACATGTTTTGATATTAATCAGAAACCAAAGAAAAGAAGTAACTGCTGTTGCTTATGCAGGCCCCTCTAGCTAGAATCTTGACTAACCAAAGACTGGATATTTGCTCATTTCCTAAGAAAAAGAAATTGGAAGACTACATGTAGCAAGGCCTCCTGTTGATGCCTGGCATCCCTGTTTTACAAGGGATTGTTCCGAAAAACTAGCTGATTTTTGGTATGTTCTGCAAAATCCCGGAATGGAATGATCCTGGAAGATTTATTTCAAGTTCTGCTGTGTAGCCTTTGACAAATCACAGCCTCCCTGTGACTCAGTTTCCCCTTCTGTAAATGAGGACAGTCACATTTAATTACTACTCAAGGTTATATGAGGTTCCCATAATTAAATGTTTGTGCGTTGCTTTTAGATCTTGGCAGAATTAGTTTTACAACCCAGCAAAGTAATATATTTCTCACTGTCTCCCAGGCACATTCTGTACCTACTCATCTTGTATATTAGTTTACTTCACTGTGTCAAATGTCTGACAGAAATCAGTGTCTGTCGCTTCCAACTTGCCTCTCTGCTCAGTATATTATTGTGTTATAAAAAAAGATTCTCACCACATTTGCTGCACAAGATTTAGCTGTAGTGAAGCCTGCTAGCTGGTCTTTATCAACTTGGATTTCTCCTAATGTTTTTGTGATCTCATCCCTTATTACTGTCACTAGGATCCTAGCTATCACTGAGGTCAGACATGCTGGTCTATAATTTCCTGAGCTTACCAATGCTGAAGAGGCAGCCAGACATCTTTGTGGTGTGAAGTGGGAAGAGGTTGGAGAGGAACGATGCATGGGTAACGGTGCAGGGTACAGCTGTACGTTGCACAACCAACCTCCGACCTCTTCCTACCCTCCATTCACCAGACGTGCTTCTGCGTGTGCTGAACCTGGGTGCACATGCTGGGTTAGGGTATGGGATAAAACACATGCAGTGGTTTTGAAATATGTTTCTAGTTCCCCATATCCCATTGGAAGGAAAACAAATTTCCCACAAAATTATTTTTTGGAGGAAAAACAATCAGCTTGAGTAGTTTGAAATGTCAACTTTTAATTTTATGTTATTTGTCATTTGTTATAAATTTCAAAACACGACTCCTTTTTCAAAACAATTCATTGAAATGTTCCTTTCAAACAAAGCAGCAGTGGAATGTTTTAATCTCATTGAAACCCTTAATTTCTCTCTGTCTCTCACAGGCACATTCAGTGCCTACTCATCTTATATATTAGTTCAGTTTGCTTCACTGTGTCAAACATCTTACCGAAACCAGCGTCTCTGACTTTCCACATATTTTTCAAAGTGAAATTTCAATAAAACCAACACATTTGCATGGAAAGTTTTGGATGGAAAATGTTCTATCAGAACTTTTTCAAGCAGCTCTATTGAAAAATCACCATGCACAGATGAAGCTGGATGTAAAATGTTTGTCCTTGAGGTAAAAGGACAATTTCCTGAGCTTTAAAAGGTAACAAAACCTTTTTTCCTCACTGTGGCCCAGTCAACAAAGGGCAACCTCCCTCACTCCATGCTTATCAGCATGTAGAGGGCTCTGGGTGATGCAGAAATTCAGGTGCACTGTGAAGCACAAAGGTGGGGGGGGGGTGTCTGGCTGTCTGATTTACATGTAATTACTTTCAACACTCTCCTAATTTATAGCAGAGATGGACTGAGCTGGGGGATGGAGTAAAAGGTCTGGGTGTTGCTTTCATAGTTTTTTTTTTTATGGAGTTATCTCAAAGGGAGCAGACCTGCTGTGATGAAACATCATTCACTGACACAGCGAGTCCTTGTGTCCTCTGTCTGGGATGTCTCCTTGGTAGCCACCCCAGCATGCTTTTCCAGGCAGAACTGTGGAACGGTTGTCCCATTCTGTGCTTTATTAAAGGTATTTGGGCAGTCAAAGCTTAATTTCCTGCTTCATTTTCAGCAGAAACTCTGTCAACCTGAAGGATCTCCCTTGTCAGAGAAACTCTCATGCAAGGGTAAATGCTTGTACGGTCACCTCCTGGCTGGGAGGGGAGCAGCAACCATTGTTCCTGCCTCTTCCCCAAACTGGACAGTGCGCCGTTAGGGGAAGAGGTGGGGGGCTTTGTCCTGCTGTTCTCCCTGCCCTGGGGGGAGTGTGGGCATGGGCATGAACTTCCCTCCTGCACAGCACCTTTAAGAGCCCCACACCCACAATCCATGTCCTAGTGCCCCACATAGAAAGCACCTCACTTACGCCACCTTCAAAGCCTGTGCCCTTTCCCAGTCTGGGAAAGAGGGAGGCTTTTCTCCACTACTCCAGTCCCCCAGGACTGGGAGGAGTGGAGCTATCTGCTCCCCATGCCTTCCCCAGACTGATCACCAGCAGAGAGCAGGGGAGAGGGGGCAGATGCAGGCTGAATGGCTGTGCTGTTCCCTCTCCTGGAATGGTTTCTAACAGGGGAAATTACTGAAAAATTCTCCTCACTAGAACTTAAAGCTGGTTCAAGGCCTCTGCAACTGCCCCTTGGTGCAGCCGTTAAAGTTCACAACATCTTGCCATTGCACTGCAAACAGGAATCTGTGCAACCAGGCTGGGTACATAGAGGCATGTCTAATTTCCTGAACTACATAGTCAAGGACCTATTTGTACAGACAAGTGTAGAGTCCTGTATGCAGAAGCATGCATGGGTTGTAGAGGCACTTTGCTTTAGCTCTACAGGGGGAAGAAGTGGGATTTCAGAATGTTTCAGTCTGTTAATTTACTAAGTTATTCTACAATAACTTTCTATTCTATTCTCCCTGTCCAGCTCCCAGGGCTGTCTGGTCTCTATTTGTTGGCTCTCTCAACACTTGTGACACTCTCACAGTCTGGCAGGGTCTCACCTGGTGCGTGTGGGTCCTGGTGATTAGGAAGCTGTTTGCAGATCAGCAGATGCCTTATTGTGACACAGCAAACTGTGGACATATCTGGCATACCCCACTTGAGCAGAAGTTAGCTCTCTGGTTCATCAAAGCTACAGAGCACAAAGCCTGTACATCCTCCTTTCTTGGACTGCTTCTCTGGTGTTTCCTAAGGGATTTCCAGGTATGGCTGAGAGGGGGACAAACAAGCCAGATGGGGATCTTAAAGCCAGAATCTTGGGCTGGGGAGGCTGGGAAACCATCTAGTAGGTTATAGCCACAGCCCCTTTGGACTTCCTCCTGCTTTTCCCCTTCTTGGACGAGCAGTCTTCCAGTGAAATGGGTCAGGCATTGGGTGCCACTTGCTACCATGACCTGATTTGTCCAGATCTACCACTGACACACACAGATACTTTATCCTCTTAGTTTGAAACAGGACCCAGCTCCCTATCTCAGCCCCCTCCAGGGCCTTCCAAAGAAGATGGTGCTCTTCTCCCTGGCTCTCACAGCTGCCGCTTCCTCAGTCACCAATGATGGAAAAGTATGAGGGTTTAGATGGCAAAAACATGCACAAAAAAAAAGAAGACATCTTGCACTAGCCCCTCCCAGCCTGTTTCCCCACCTAAGAATGAGAAAAAAGCAGGGATACTCAACTCCTGGCCCATGGGCCAGACTCATCCCCCTGCACTATGTCATCCGGCCTGGGGGTGTCCCCATAAAAACTTGGCAGTGGGGGAATGGTGACATCATTTCCCTGCTGTCAAATTTCTGGACCCACAGGAAGCCTCACGTGCCCCTGCAGGGCAGCGTGCATGCCGATTCTGGTGTGCAGGGCTGGACACAGAGCTCTAGGGCCCAATCCCAGGATGTGGGGGCTGGGCACAGGTGGCACAGAGCCCCAGGGCCCAATCCCAATGCATGGGGGGCAAGCTGATGTGATACAGAGCTTCAGGGTCTGATCCGTGCATTCAGGGGCCAGGTAAGGCCATGCCAGGTGAACGCAGCATGGGGGCCTGAGCCTGGCATGGGGGTCCAGTCTAGTCTGTGGACCAGCCCTGCACCCCTCATCTAGCCCACAGGGTTGAAAGGTCAAACACCACTTGCATACAGCACTCTGGACACTATTATGCAAACTAAGGAGGGGAGTGAGTCCTGTCCCCATGGCCCCCTTAACCGCCCAGCAACACTGAAGTTCACTGAACACTTCAAACCCAAGCTGGTGAGCACCTTTGAATGAATATAACCTTGTCTGCCTATGTCCTTAGACCAACACGGCTACAACCTACACCCCATATCCTTTACCCTGAACATAACCAGTCTTGGCACAGTCTCTAATTTTTAGAAAATGTATGTCTGCAGTTAATTCCCTTTGGACATACACTGGTTTAAATAGATATTTGCTTGTCTGTTCTATTTGTTTCTAATTCATATTCCCTTGGAAATCTGTCAATTCCCTTTGTGCATACTGTGCTCCTCCAAATTAGAACCTACAACTATGGTATTTCAGGAAAGATTCACTTACGTGTGTGGCCTCATTAGATATCACTTCATTATCTTGCTCAGTTTTTTAAATCAATTTCTCCTCCTTCCCTTTGAAAAACTGCCAGGCCAATACCTTCCTCATTTTATCTCCCTATTCGTAGTACTACATGGCCTTGGTGTTATATAACATGAATTCTTCCCTGAAGGCAAAAGCTAAATGATATTTCTTTCTCATGTTTTCTGAACTGCAGCTTGATATTTTTTTTTAAATGATCCTTTCATGCCTAGTCTAGTGTTAATGTGCTCTCACACACCTCAGCGTAAAATAAGAGCATCTCTACTGCAATCTCTACTGCAATCAGTAGAGATATGCTGGCAAGTACCAGAATTATTTCTGTAGGACCTGTGAGTATACAGGGAGCAAGATCAGCCCTCTGGGCTTCACATCGGTGCTTTTAAAAGATATTTCCAATGGGAATATCCCCAATGGGAATATCTCTTAAATATTTTTATTTACCTTTTATTTATATTTATATTTGTATTTATATTTATTTGCTCAGTGGCAAGTCATTATTTTGGTGTGTTTCAGCCCAGTTCCAGGGGGACAAATATCTCCCATCACAAAAGCCATCACCAAAACTAACTGGCAAAGTGTCAGCAGACTAAGGAGAGACTGGGACCCAAAGGGTGTCTCCCTTCTCTCAGAAAGGTTGTGCCTAAAAGACAGTGACACACATTGCCAAGATAGCCTGCTGAGGGAGAGTTTATATGGCCAGATTCTTTCTTGCTTCCCAGGCCACAGACGGATAGCAAAACGAGGCAGAGGTCACACGTACTTTTTAATGATGCACTAGAACCACTCAGGTCACTGTCCTCACCCGGACAGCTGAAGCTGGAGGAGCCAGGGTCAGTTCAGGGCTGGAACAGGGGTTTTCTATGCTGGGAACCCTCTCAGTGAAACATCTTCCTGCAAGACATTAGAAGAAACCACGGTCATGCTGTTTTTAGAGCATGACTCTAAATCATGCCTCTTTGCAAAAGCCTTTCTTTCATAGTGAAAACTGGAAGACCAGGCTGAGGGAGCATGTGTGTGTCCACAATAAAAAAGGCTAAGTTTAGAAGTGGTAAAGGGAAGAGTTCCTTTGGCATCAAACTTAATGCAAAGTCTCAAACTATACATGGGATGCCTGGACAGTAAATCACTCTAGGAATTGCTGCCTTTTCAATCACTCTAGGAATTGCTGTGTTTTCTGAACTAGCAAAGAGACCCTAAAACCTGTTCCCTCTTCCACAGGTCTGGAGGGCCAGGCCTCCATAGAACCACAAGTAGGAGTCAGACAGTCTTCAGCCTTCTCCTTCCTAGAACTCCTGGACACAATACGCATCTGCTGTGAAAGTTATTTCAGGCCTGAGGCGGTAGAAACCTGTACCTCTGCAGAGATCCTCAGAGTCCAGACCAGACCTTCAGGCAGAGTGCAAAAGGCACACTGCAGCAAGAGATGCACAGTGCTCATTTATTGTAGCAAATGTCATTGAGTTTTGCTTATATATAATAATTCAAGTTGTCATAAAGTCGTGGTTACGACCACATGCATTCTTCAGCTGAAAAGAGGTGTACCAGAATCTCCATTTATTACTTTAAAAAGCACATCTCTAGCCCTCAGTTGTCTGAGAAGCCTTGGAAACTACTGTCAACAGTGGTCTCTGGGCTCACAGATAGCCTGCAACAATAGCTCTGAAATGTAAATAACCATAATCATCTGAGGCATCAGCATGAAGTATTTCATCACTAATGATTTTTGCAGAACCTGCCAGAAAATGGGGTTATGGGGCTACCCACAATCCTGAACTGCCTTCTACACTTTCTAAAATTTGTAGCATGCTGAAAACTGAAAATGGGAGAGGCTGCATCAAATAAAATTGAATATCATTATAATACACACAAGGCAGGGGCTACTGTGTTGGTTGGCTGCTTCAGTATCATACATAATAGAAAAAGAATCTCCATTTTTCACGTTTAAGCCAAGCACCTGTGGAATATTGCCTTACTGAACGAGCAAAGAAACACTCAAATCTACATGACACCTCCTACAGCATCACTATTAAACCCCCACTCTGCTGTGAAGAGCGCCCACCTGGTCAATGGAGGTGAAAATTGTCCTGTATTACAATATTTTAATTCAAGGATTTCAGATTGCTACAGATACAGTATATGAAGCCTGATGTATAGATGGGGAAACTGAAGTGCATAGTTAAAGAGATTTGCCCAAGGTAGTCTAGCAAGTCTGTGGAAGAGTCTTGCTTTAGTGGGTCACTTGACTTAAAAAGGTACCTGAGAGGAGAACTGCTGGACAGGGTGAGTAAATGTGCTCTTTTGCTACCATTTACATACAGTAGTTCTGTGCGTGGAGCGATGTTGTTGTCAGGATGCGGTGATGGACACACCGTTGCTTGTTGGATTCACCGGGTTGCAGGGGGGACGGACACACACCCACAAACCAGACTACAAGGATAGGTAGGCTACTGTAGATGCTTATCCTTTACATAATAGCTACAAAAGGGTCTTCCCTTTCCACTCAGGGTCAGACTGATTACCACATTTGGGGTAAGGTAGGAATTTTGCCCCACAGTTAAGACTAGTAGCATCTCTGGGGGGTTTGCCTTCCTTTCCGGCAGGGGTAATGGCTCTCTTTGGATCTCTTGAGTGTATTTTGACAATTCTTGCAGCAGCAGGACCCTGGCCACCTCTGTCCCACTGTGTGACCTGTGGCAGGTTAGGGTGCTAGGGCTTGTGCTTGTGCTGTTTGACTGTCTAGTTTTGTAATCAGTTAGACAAAGAGTGGTTTCAATAGGGATGATCCTACCTCAGGCAGGGGATTGGACTACATGACCCCCAAAGGTTCCTTCCAGCCCTACTTGTCTATGGCTCCAAGAGGGAATTTCACCTGATTGAGACAATAGAATTACACTGGGAACAAACTTACTGCAAAGATGTTAGAGCCCAAGTACTTGTATCAGGGCATCTGCAATCTCCCTCTCCCCCTTACAAGCAAAGTTTGTTAATAGGGGACACCAGTGTCTTCATTAACAGCCCAGAATGCTCACTGTACAACACACCTCAGTGAATTTGTCATGCTCTCTGTGTTAATAAAATGAAATAGTCTTTAAATTAGAGAAATCTTCATATTAAACACCACAGGCTTGGAGGCTATTCTATTGTTTAGCTGCCTAAGTTACACTAATACCTTTTGCAAATGTAGGCTGGAAATCCTCAGTGGGGATCTTAGAAGGGTTGGGGAGCAGAAGGACCCCAGTTACTGAACCCAGTGGGTCGGGTTATTATTACTTCCTAAATCTGCCCAGAAGTACCCCAGGGGTGGACTGTAACCTTAAGCACTGAGGACAGGAGATGAGGATCCCTTGTGACCTCTAGCATCAACCTATAGAACCGGTGTCTTGGGTATCACAGAATCCTCCTGAGTGAAAAAAAAAAACCCTCTGTGTAATTAGATACAGACTTTAAAAGGTGTTTTTCCTTTCCCTCCCCCATTAATTTGTTTGCCTGTGCTATCATTTTTATCCATTTCTCTGCTTCCCAGCCTTAAGGCATGGTCCATGTGACACTGACTTCACTTCAGAAGCTGTAGGTAAATGGATCTTTCAGAAACTGGCCAAAATTAAATCTACTCCCCCAGATCAGTGTTGTATAGCTTCAGTGGGAAGAGTGCTGAACACAAATAATAGCTGATACCAGAGTGCCATCTATAGCTACTTCACATGACTTCACAAGAGAGCAGAGGAGGAAATACATATGCAGAAGCTTGCATGCGTGGTGTGGCTGCCTGCCCAGGCTTGGAAACCAGTGGAGAAAAAAGAAAGCAAGTGAATAGAGTCCTGATATAAGATGTCATATTCACAGCACCCGGTAGATCCTTATAATTCAGAGCAGGTAAGAGCAAAGATGCTCCAAACCTGATCTGCAGCAGCCCTCTAAAAACCAGAGGTTAAATCGATCTCCTTTCATTTCCCTGCTTTCTGCCAAGATGGCTGAAAGGCAGCCAAGGCCTTTGGGCCAAATGCCTGAGGCCACAGAGCCCCATTTCTTCTTGTATAGTGTAGTAAAAAAGATATTCCAACAGTATCTTGTCTTTTGATGGAACCTATAGCATAAAAAGAACTGGAAGTGGCACTTTCCTTTTGATAGCAAATCTCAATGTCGAGTGCTGGATTGAATGAGCAACACAAGCATGTGGGCAACATTCCCAGGCTGCTGCCATGGCAGTTTTCCAAGAGGAAGTGGTGAAAGTGAGTGTTTGGCAAAATTGCACAGAATTCACAGTAGTGTTCACTGGATCTCTATTAGGGGGCAACTGGCTGGTCCTGGCTCTGTAGCCATGGTGATGATACAGCTGTCCCCTTAGTGCTGGGGAGGAGAGCACACATTGCCAATAGCAGAGCAGGGGTATATTAGGGAAAGCGCTCTTACTTTCTGCATTTCATGTACATCACTACTCCTGAAGAGTGCTGCATCCTGTTTTAAACAACTATTCATTTAACATCTGATTACAGGAGTGGTTTTAGATAGGTCATAAAAGTCTCATGAAGCGTAGAGTTTATAGTAGCCTGCAGTTCCTTATGCTCCCTTTCCCTTCAGCAGCATCTATATTGTGTGTGTACAGACCCTTACGCACACACAACATACATGGGAGTTGGAGATTTTCCATACATTTTAGCAGTCAAATATTGAAGGATTTCTAGCTCTAAGGCTGCTGCTTCCTCCTGGGGCAGCCAGATAACACACTGTTATCTTTGAATGTGGACTAAACCTAAATGCTGGTATGTACAATTGTGCCTCTGATAAAGTGAGCTTTAACCCACAAAAAGTTGTGCTCGCTGTATATAGTCTACCCTACCTTTGGCATGTACTTTTCCTATTACATGCTCTGAAAACTTATACTAATCTTCATTTTATTTGTTAGAATGAATGTTTTTTCATAACACGGCATCCTACGTGGAGCGTGCTCTCTTCCAGAGGTGAGCCGATAGCACCACTCTTGGGAGGGGCTGGAAGATACATTAGTGTCAGACTGCATGAGTAGGGAGCCGAGAGTTTTAATGGAGGTCGATTCTCTCCTGTCACACATTTACACTGAAGAATCACCCTGACTACATGTTACTGTAATTACAGTGAGTCATGCAAACAGACTGTCACTTTTAGACATGCTGCTTGGTAGCAACTGTTTTGATTAACAGTTAATTAGAGGGCTTTGGTTTACACATACCATTGGCAATAATTCACACTTAGGTCACTACTGAAGCTCATAGTTTTGCTTAATTTGAAAGTAAACCAGAAGGTAGCATTTGTGTCATGTGGAACAATGGTAAAATGTGCAATCTCATCCCTGCTCGGAAAGGTAGCACCTCGGGAATTACTCACCAAAATAATGTTGGTGTTATAATGGAAATCTTGGGTAGAGTAGTTGAATTGATGCTTGCTGCATATAAAGGAATGTGAACAAGATAGCAGAGGGGAGGGTGATGTTTCATCCTGAGCTGGGGGGAAAGGAAAGCAGAGGATTCTTTAAAGGAAAGAGACTCCTCTGGTTAGAACAACTGTCACACTTTGATTTCTAAAGCACTGAACAGATCAGCTCCCACCATTCACAAGAGCAGCAGCAGCTGCAACACTCAAGCTGTTACACCACCTACTACAGGCTTGATCTTCAGCACTGAAACTAAGGGGATTTTGACACTGCCTTCAAGCATGAAACCAACCAAGAACCGGATGCAAGGAATTTTTTTTTTTTTTTTTTTTTTAACTGAACAGTAGCCTAACTCAGAAGACATTTCCCCATCTTAAAGCAAGACTTGCTTTGCTTGATAGTCCAGCTATAGAAAACATTAATTTTATAGGTAGAGATTGCAGGAGTGCCACCAGTATGAAACTAGGACTCTCTGCAGCCAGGAAAGGCCCCTGTTAGTAACCAAGGAGCATTGGACTAGATACAGTAATACTCTTACATACCTTGAACCAACTCTGATGTGGGCTTCGGCATCTTCCAGATTCTGAACATGTGAAATGCAAAAACAAAGCCCTTTGTTATGGTAAAAATGAGAGCAGCACTGAAGTAGATTGTTTCATCTTTACATCAGCCTCCCTGCCTTGCATAAGACAGACTTCAAGAAAGGAAAGTGCACAGGTAGATGCCTCTGTTAGGTTATATAACCTCCTGAAACTAAAATAATTTATATAAATCACTACAAAGCAGGCTGGGAAGATGAGAACAGGAGTGTCATGCCCACCGTTCCACATCAAGACTTGATTTCTTCCTGTGGCTGTTCATGGATGGCCTTTTTGTTTTTGTTGCTTCCCTGACTTTTAGTACATAGGCTAACTGGTTGCTCCACAGCACCTCCATATGTTACCCTTAGATCAGGGGTGGGCAAAATGCAACCTGCCAGGCCATTCTATCCGGCCTGTGGAGCCCCTAAAAAATTTAGAATATTAATCTGCCGTAGACTGCCTGTCATGCAGCCCTTGATGGCTTGCCAAAACTCAGTAAGTGGCCATCCGCCCAAAAAATTGCCTGCCCCTGCCTTAGATGCTTCACAGAAGAGCATAAATACAGTAGCATCCAAACCCCGACGACCTGGATTAGGATCCCAGAGCTGGGCACAGCGCATGCACAAAACATGGAGACATTATGTTGCTATTGCTTTCCATGAGCTTGCTTGGAAACCTGTTTTAAGCCTAACCAATGAAGCAACTGTTCCTATTTTTATTAGTCTCCTCCTCACCAATCTGCAAAGCCTCATCCAGGTTTTCATGAAGCCTCATCCAGGTTTTCCATTTTACCCTTTTGACCTCTTGTCCCCGTGTACTGCATCAGACTACTCTGCTGGCTCAGAACAGGACATGTGCTGCCACGATGCTGAAGCACAGATGCATAAGAAATTAATTGCCTCTGCCTCCTATATTTTCAAATAGAAGAGACTGGCAGGAAAAGAATGTTTTCAGGTTAGCTACAGCCCAGCTGGAGATGGACAGTATGCAACAAGGAAGAGATGAGCAGTGTGTTCAAGTTAAATCTCTCTAAAAATTAAACCTCACCCTCACCTTAAGCTTGAGGTGACCTTTGCAAGAACGATAACAAAATCCCACCTTTCAGAACCGAGTAAGGACTGTCCGTCAAAAATGGCTTGGAGCATTCTTAGCCTGACTCTTTTGCAGCTTAGCTACCGCAGTAATGGACATATTAAAGGCCTACATCAACTCTCTCTGATATCAAGGAGAACTGAATCACATTTTGCACGTTGCCTTGATTTCTTTTCACTCCCACTCATCTGTCTTACCCACGCAGGCTCAACGTACTGTCAACAGTAGGAGCACCAGAGATCAGATCAGTACCTTTTAAGAAAAAAAAGTTCCTGAAAAGCTCAGTCTGCTCTTCTCAAGAGGTACTGATGAATAGTGCAGGTGCTTAAAATCCAAAGACAATCTCCCACAGAACTTAGAAGTTCAGAGTATATTTGATTCAAACTGCCACGTCCCTTTAAACTTATTCAGGCACTGGAGGAAGCAGTGACAATGAGAAATACAACCAGAAGCGTAGATAATAAATTAGTGACAGATTTGTACTGGAAATAAATTGGTACTGAAAATGCAAAGGATAGGATGACCCTGTCCCTTCATGCCCCTCCCTCCCCTCCCCTTCAGC
>NW_005841895.1:564817-583560 GCF_000455745.1 Alligator sinensis
TTCCCAGGCCCATATCTGGTACAGCAAGCCACCTCCAATGGATCTGGAGAACAGAGGGCTTGCAGGTTTGATCCTCTAATAGTTTAAATATTCCTATAACAGTTTTAAAACGTGTGCAAGCCTAATGTCAGTCATCTGGAATTTGGCAAGTAATCATTGCTCTGAAGCTAGGATACAGCCAGTAGGCTCAATGAGCCTGCCAAGAAGCACACTAATAGTACCACATGTCTTCTACAAATGAGATGTAACACATGCTTATACCATGAAGCTCATTTAAAAGAGCTGCGTATTAAATCCTTTGGAGGGAAATATGAGTGAAGGTGGTAAGTTCTTTCAGTTAGAGTCCTCCACGGTACATACCAAAATCTGCTCTGCGAGTCCCACATCATCTTGATAACTGCATACTTTTTGCCACAACTTAACACAACCACGTCACATCATGGATCAAGTCATGCTGCTAGGGCTTGCACAAAAAAAGGAGGAATCTATATTTCATGAGAAAGGCACTGAATTCCATGAAGTTGCAGTTCAACGTTGACATGCACTCGCATACTTTGCCCACAAGATACTTTGGATGGGAAAGATATTTTAAATATGCTCAATTTTAAGAAAAGGCTGAGTCTTCATAAAGGCCTCTATTTTTAAATTCCTCTGAAGCAAAGACTTTTTTAAAAGCAGAAATCAGATGCAAAACACCTGCATTTTAAATTAGCATATATTTTACTGTCTCAATCACAGCAACCTCATACAGTAAGATACACAAAAAATAGAGCATGGTATCATTTGAATTCAACACAATTTTGTACTACAGTATTCCATGACATATATACACAGGACTTTTCCTTTTTCAAAGCAAATATAGTCCCTGCTATGTTCACTGTATAAGTTACGTGGCATCACAGTTTTAGTTATTTACTGTAGTGCGAATAGCAATATGGAAACAGAACTAGTGGGTTAGGAGATACACCGGATAGCAGCCAAACAGGCATGACAGGTCAGAAAGATGTCTAGAAACAAAATAACTATTGAAATGGGCGCCACCCTTACAGAAGGTATTTTAATAGTAAAACCATTTTAAATTTTGCATTATATACATACTATATCTACATGTGTTCTAGTATATATACACATATATATATTTATATATTAAAAAAGCCATACAAGATTTTGAAAAATCTTGAAATCATTCTCCTAAGCAGTATTTACCCTAACCTTCAGAATCAGCAAGATAGTACTTGCCTGTAGCATTGTTTAGTTGCAGTCATTCAATTTCTACAAGTCTCCTGATAGTTAATCACGTGCCATTCATTCTCTTTAAATGAAATACAAGCGATACAGTAGCTTGTTCTCAGCTTTTCATGAAACCCAGGGTTTACCTCATTTCCATCATGCTTTTGACACTCAGTTATGGCTAAAGTATTTTAGCTCTTACATTCTTTGCCCCTACCCCCCACTCTCAGCCAGTAAAAAAGAATTAACAGCAATAACAACATTTTAAAAATTGCAACCAATCATTCATGCATGTTTCCATCACATAAAGGGGTCATGGACATTTAAATTTAAAAGCACAGATTCTAACAATGTCCAAAAAAATAAAAATGAAGTGTATGATTTCAGTGCACAGTGGATTATTTAAATTTACTGTCGTTAGAGGATTTCCAACTTTTAACTGCAAAGCTCAAATGTTTTGCCTTAATCAGTTTGTCTTTATGGAAAAGAATAAGTTAAGTGGATCTGGCAGCTTTCCTTTGAACATTAGGCTAAATTCAGTTCATGAAAAGGTGTAGTTTAAATGGGCTTTGGGTCATATTGAACCATACTTAACACACGAAAGTACAATCCAAGACTAGAGCTGTTTTGGTGCTTCAAATAAGTTCAGCTATTCAATTCATGTGCAGATTTACTTTTACGGAAATCACCCAAGCTACTTCTGTTTTGTTTTTTTAATGGGTCACTGCCCTCACCTCCTGAGCCAGGCTACAGACTTTGCATTGGAGGTAGGTGTAAGTATTTTCTAACCCACTCAACTCCCATAAGCATAAATGGAAGAGAATATGTACTCTGAGCCAAAATCCTTCAGCCCTTAGACAAGACTGCAGTTAACTTAGTGGGAGTCTTGCCCAAGTAAGAACTACGGGTCTAAAAAAAAGAGAGGCAAACAAAACAATTAACTCTTTCCGAGTCAATAACAGCAGTCTGCCACAGTGACTGTAATAAGCGGTGAAGTACAGTACAAGTAAAAAAGTCACCTGAACAAATAACCCAGAGAGACTTCATAGTTATATAATGATTTTACCACTTAAGAACTCAACATATTGAATATATTTATTAAAAAATAAACTGTTTTCAAATCACCTATGTACAGTGCAAAGAACAGGATTTAATACATGTGTGACAAAGTGAATAAACTCAGTTTTCATCCAGAAAGACAACACTCCAGGCATAATTTAAGTGACACACATACGGATTCACCTTTTTAAAATACCACACAGTAAAAAACAGGATAGTATTGGCAACACTAGAAAATAAAGCACACACTGTTCAAATTCAGATTGTATAAGCTTGAGATAAACATCTTGGGGAAAGAGGGGAGAAGAAAGAAATAAGACAAAAGGAGATGTCCTGGTGTTTACATTTTTGAGCTAAGGAAATGCAGCCAAAAAAGAGAGTCCCTTTTGGCATACAAAGCCATTTGCAAATATTTCTGGAACATTTTGAATTTGTACTCAAAAACAGGCAGTAGATTCATAATCCATTTAAAATGCAGATCTTAATTCCTTAGTCCTTTTGTCTATCCTTATGCAACTGTATGTGGGCAAAATGACAACTACAAATGTAATACAAAAGGTGTAATGTCACTTTGTTAAAGTGCAACAGCTGCCAAGATTTAAAAGGAAAAATGTGCTCTTCTCCCCCGTGTAAGATGTAAAGCAGTAATTAGTTAAGAGTCACATAAATGATAGCAGCATGAACTCTAATGGTTTTGTAGCACTGAAGCCACAAAAACAAAACCTGGCACCAATAATCACTGAAATGTATTTCCAGATACTGGGGCACATTTTTTTTTTTAGAGAGAGAGGTCAGTATAATGTTTCTTACTGTAGAGTCAGAAAAATTAATTGTTAGCCCTTTTGCCCCTCCCCCCCAGACACAGGTTGTTCAAGTCTATCTATAAACAAGATGGGGCATCTGGGCTGATTTATAGGTTAACTGATTATTAGGCATGAATTTGTGGAGCTCACTTTTTCTACAGCATGGATCATAAAAATAAGCATTGAGGCAAGCGTCACATGAGACTTTTGAACAGAATGTGCATGTGTTTGCAGCTCCCAATCGGTTACAAAAACCACAGCGCAAGGTGCCTGAAGATTTGGATTTTGAACTTAGTTGAGCAGCTCTCTCTTGACTCTGAGTCTGTGGTGTGTACTGAGTTTTCTCTCTTAAAGCAGATGCAGGAGACAAGCCATCACTTGGCACTGCTTTGATTGAGTAGCTGCTTTGTTTCACTGCTGGATATTCCTGCCTAGTGTTAAACAGATTGTCACATTTTTGACACACAGAACTGCCGCAAGATAAGCCACAATTTTGGCACTTGAAGGACGCTGTCTCTTTGGCTAGATGGGTACGTTTGTGGTAAATGGGGTTGACATCATTTCTTATTACCCATACATCAGGTTTAGGTGCTTCCTGTCTTTTAAAATTTAACACACTTCTGGCATCAGGATCAGTATATAAATCCAAGTCATCTTGAGGAGAAAAATAGGAGCTGTATGCAACGTTTGTTCTTAACATGCCATTAGGATGAGATGAAGTTGTCAAGAAGTCATCTGAACACCCATGCAGTGAGCTTGACATTGCAAGAAGAGAGGGAGATGGCCGAATTATTTCATCTTTAATGTCATCTTCAGCATCCACCAAAATTGGTTCTTTTCTGAGACTAAGTGAACTCATCAGAGGTGGCTTCTTACTTTCCCAGTAACTGTCATATGTGTCCACTGATTTAGAAGGCTTGGTCACTTTTGGCTTAAAATAATCTTTAGGGGAGGCCCTTTCACTAGCCGATTTCTGAAGTACCATTCGTGCCATGGAAGTATTCAAGTTTTCTTTGCATTCTGCACGCCGTTTCATTGCTTCAGAGCAGCTTCTAACATCTTCACTGCTATTTTTTCGCTCATTTACAATGTCAAGCTCCAAATAACCTTTATCCTTCACCTGCAAGTGAATTTCGAGCAGCTGTTCGCATTCTACTTTGGCTAAAAAGAGTTCAAATGAAACCATTTTCACCTGAATGGCATCAACCTGCTCTCTGAGCTTATATGCTGTTCCCAGTTCTTGGATATACCCCATGTAGTTCAGAATCTGTCTTACATCCTCTTCAATTAACGTTGACTTTACATAATAAACAAAGGGTCCTGTGTAGGTCTGACAAAGGGGAAAAAGAAAAGAAGAGAAAAGAAGAAGGAGAAACATTAGGTTAACAATTCAATGGTAAACTAGATGCGCAGATGCTCCAGTGATGGAAGCTGTATCAACACTAGCAATAATAAAACATGATACTTTACACCAGGCAAATCCAAAAAGCAAGAACGGGAGGGATTTGATGAAATTTCATCCATACAGTGTCTTCCCATTTCAGCTTAAATTAAACTAGCACCAAGTTTCCAATTTTTAGCAGAGCAGAAGTGGTGTATGCGTTAACAAAGGACTACACTGTAAAAGTTATCAGGGGAAAAGGTGGAGGTTTCAAATGCTGGGTAGGAAATGGCTGAGAATTTTGGCACTCAGGACACTGTGCAAAAACTGGGAACACAAGATTGGGAGTTAACTGAAGGTTTCTGCTAAAGGTATCAGCCATGAAATGATTTGAATTCTTATCACAATTCAAATTGAAGGATAGTGAACTTAATGGAGCTGGCACATATTTCAGCCAGTGTTACATGCTTAGGGCTGTTGGTTATAGCCGTGTTGATCTAAGGACACAGGCAGACAGCATTCTTTGGATAGATGTGATCTCTTTTAATAGACCAACTAAATAGTTGGAAAAATAGTTCTTTGCAAGCTTTCTGGCACAAACACCCTTCTTCAGGCCTAGGGAAAATCTGCTGGTGTTTCCTTTGCTCTCTTGGGTAGAATAGAAGCCAATATGCAAAATGCAGGTCTGTGAAAATGCAAGTGTGTGGCAGTGAGGATTAGAGGCATCTCATCCAGTGCACTTTCTAATCCTCAAAGGGAATTTACAAAACACCTCTCTCAGACGAGCCTACAAACTTCATTTAATAAATCTACTGGATACAAAAATAAATAAATAAAAAAAAAATCATGGGCCAAGTATAAATAGTTGGTCTAATAAAAGATATTGGATTTACCCAAAGAGCCTAGTCTGGACTAAATATAGACATTGGATTTATGGCACATTATAACCTGCCTCCCATCTAATAACCCCAGGTAACCGGTCTGCATTTTACCAGCTACATTCTGTCACCAGTTCAACATTCCCCCTTCCCCACCCACCTGTCTCATACCTATTGTCTCCCATTTCCTCTGATCCTCACTGTCATGTATTTGCATTTTCACAGATCCGAATTTTGCATATTGGCCTCTATTCTACACCAGAACACACCAGTGGATTTTCCCTGTTCCCGAAAGCTTGCAAACAATAATTTTTCTAACTATTTAGTTAGTTTAATAAAATATATCACACATCTACCCAAAAAACTTGTCAGCTAGTATTCCACGCTGTTTGGAGATTTAAGATTTCATAGACATTAGGGCTGGAAGGGACCTCGGAAGATCATTGAGTCCAGCCCCCTGCCCAAAGGGCAGGAAGTCAGCTGGGTTCATAGGATCCCAGCAAGATGAGCATCCAGTTTGCTCTTGAAGGTGTTCAATGTAGGCGCTTGAACCACCTCCGGTGGCAGGCTGTTCCAGACCTTGGGGGCTCAGACAGTAAAGAAATTCTTCCTTATGTCCAGCCTGAAACGGTCTTGTAGTAGTTTATGACCATTCGACCTAGTCGTCATCCCTTGGGGCGCTCTGGTGAACAAACGTTCCCCCAGATACTGGTGGTCACCCCTGATAAACTTGTAGGTGGCCATCAGATCACCCCTGAGCCTGCACTTTTCCAGGCTAAAGAGCCCCAGGGCTCTCAGCCTGTCATCGTAGGGTCTGCTTCCCTGACCTCTGATCATGCGCGTGGCTCTTCTCTGGATTCTCTCAAGCTTCTCCACACCCTTTTTGAATTGTGGAGCCCAAAACTGGACGCAGTACTCCAGCTGCGGCCTCACTAAGGCCGAGTACAAGGGGAGAATGACGTCCCGGGATTTGCTTGAGAAGCATCTATGGATGCAAGCCAGCGTTTTGGTCGCTTTACTAGCTGCCGCATCGCATTGCAGGCTCATGTTCATCTTGTGGTCAATGATGACCCCCAAGTCTCTTTCTTGCATAGTGCTAGCCAACATAGCACTGCCGAGCCTATAAGGATGCTGTGGGTTTTTCTTCCCAAGGTGGAGAACCTTGCATTTATCGGTGTTGAGAACCCTTAAGATGAGAACCCTTAATTGGCTTATGCCACTTACATTTCAAAGGTTTTCTTCACAACTATAGGCTGCTGAATTTAAAAAGAAATAAATAAAATAAAAGTTTACGTTTGGAGAGCAATTCTATAGGAAGGAGTGCATGTTGCAGCTCTAACAATCATTCAACACCTTGGCTGTCCCAGGTATAATGGGTCTCAGATGAGAAGGGAAGGCTATTGGACTCCCCAGTCTGAGAAACTCAACAAATTTTTTGCCTAGTCCACTTTCAGTAGTGCCACAATTAAGGAATAAAAAGACATGGCAACCCATTGTCAATGTGATCTGTAAGACACTGGCTCCAAAAACCCTTAGCTTGGGACAACTGGCCTTCCTGCTTAATGCCAGCAACTAAAATAGTCACAAGAACTTTAAGCTTGCCTATAGTTTGAAAAATCAGACCACACCACAGAGCTAAGGGAGTCATAATTAGATCATTTCAAAAGCTACCCTTCAAAACCCAAAAATACATTCTGAGCCAAGATGTAACAGTAGGTTAACAGTCTGGCCACCAGAGCAGAACAAACAGCAACTTTCAGTACTGTCAATAGCAGCCTCAACTTCAGTTTAGCATTTGATTTGGCAAGTAGCTTCCAGATTCTCTTTAATCTCAGTTATCTTTTCTGTCAAAAATTTACAGTAGAAAAAAGCAGAGATAACACAAAGTCTGTGTGGGATGAGTGAACATATGGTTCCAGTAAGTAATGTCCCTTGCAGTCGAGTACAGTTGAGAGGTGTATTCTGACCAGCATTCAAAATCTTATCTTGGAGCACAACCAGGAATAAATCAGTACTTATGGGCACATCTACACAAGATGTTTACTGCGGCGCTAGCTAGCTCCACAGTAAAGTCTCTGCACCTACATTTGCAGCCCTATTAGGCCACCGTAAACTAATTAACTCTCCCATAGGTTAGTACTTGTAAATGCAAGTACTTTCCTCTGGCAGCATTATTTACTATGCTGCAACACACATGTAGATACTGATGGGGCTGGGTGGGGCACAAGGGTGCTTCAGTGTAGGAACTGCCTGCCAGCAAGCCCCGTGCTGGAGTACCCTTATGTCCCAGCCAGCCCCTCCACAGCACAGTGAGCCAGGTCAGAGCAGCCCTGGGCTGGCAGGCTGACTCCCGGGGTCCCCTGCCAGCTGGGGCTGCTCTGACCCAGCTCAATGTGCTGCAGTTCCAGGGCCTGGGAGCAATAAGTTCTGGTGCGATGTGTGCTAGAATTTGTTGCTTCACATTAGCTGCACGTGTAGATGTGCCCATTGCATACAAGGATCACTGTCGATAACATCTCAAAGAGATTCCTGGGATTGGAATAGCCAAGAGCTCACAAGTTATAACTGAAGTACAATGTGGAAGAAGATCTATGGAACGCTTTACTATTTTGGAAAAGCTTCTCCTAAGAATGTAAATGGGAGGTCCTATTGCTTGTCTCCATTGGTATTTCAACAGTACACTAAATGGCTACGTTGTACAATGCAAGTTGAGGAGCAATGGAGCCTGAAGGCCTGTGTCCAAACTGTAGCTACAACATGGGCATAACTGTTGTGACACTGTTCTCACACTGCCCTATCAATGTGTTCTGGCTTTGACCTGGAAGACCCTCCTTCAGGATGAGAGAGTTGTTGATTTGTACGTGCACTTGGTGTTTGCATTTGCTGTTAACTTGGCACAATGTAGTTTTAATGGTAAAGTGTGCTTTGTGTTATTAAGGAGAGCTCGTGCTGCTGTTCCTCTCCTGGTTCCCCAGGAACTTGTTTCATATTAACTGGCATGCTTCCACAGGAGGATTTCTTTAAGAACGTCTCTTATCCTACTTACATGGAAGTCATTAAAATCTACTCCATTCAATCTACAGTTTTCTAATGCATCTGTTTATTATTTATCTATGCACCTATCTGAGAGTGAAATCAGAGGTCTAGTTATTCACAAGGCAAATCATTCTCTTCTATTGCTACTCTCCAGGAAGGTTCTTACCTTAATAGTTTTGAATTCCTTTTTCCAGGGATAAAGAAAGAGATTAATCCCAACAGTCTCCAGCATACTGAATGCACTATGGAGAGAATGTAAACTTGAAGATTTCAGAGATCTGAGGGAGTTTTCAGCCATCTCATAAAATTTAATCAACCGGAATCTATAATAGGGATCGATTTTGGGAAGGCATAGCAAGGCTGACGCTGCCACTCGCAGATATTCATCATTAATAGGACGCTGCTTATCAGAGGCATTCAGTTTGGATTCGTGGAACTGTACATATTTCCTAAATAAATCGTCTTTGTATTTTGTATCCATCGAAATAGGAATGTGGTTCACTCTTGGGCAGCTACCTTGCCTCTTTCATGGTTACTCTGGAGCAGGCTGGTTATCTGGCATTTGGAGTTCTCAGTAACAGCAATTCTTCTGAAATAAAAAACAAAAACACAAGAGAGAAGTCACACCATCTGTACTAGTCTAGCATACCCTTAAAGTCTAGGAAATAGTTCACATAACAGAGGAGTCCAACCACAGGCCCTTCAACTTTCTGTGAATGTGGACACAAGCCTCTTGTTCTCCCTGAAGCACCCTTCCAACTATTATACAGATGTTCCCCATTGTGCCCAAGCCAACTGGATGCAGCCTCAGCCTGTAGAGGCAGCTGAGATGCCTTCAGGGTCCTACTCATCAGAACACAATAGTTTACTGACTAAAGGGCCTAGGTACCATGAACACACTGGACACTTGAGTCTTAGTAAAGTCGCACAAAGAGAAAAATCATTTTACTTTGGCTGCATCAGAGGAAATGTTGCAAGACAGAATGCAGAGGGGGTCTGTCTGCTTAACTTCAGATCACTCCCGTGTTTCTCTCTAGCTGCAGGACACTGATCCATGCACTGGAGAGACCATCAATCAGCCTTATCCCTTCTATCCATGCCTTTCATACAAACTCATCCAGCTACATAGAGTCTAATCTGCCACCAGGCTGTAGCTACCCTAAACATCTCTCACAATGGTGGAACAGTGCATATACAGCTCAATAGGCAGAGCGGGCATTGATAGGTACAGCCAAGGTTTTAGTCTGCATCTGGCACTTATATCCAAAGGCCAAAAAGTTGGTGCCGCTGCTTTCTTTGAAAGATTATGTTAACATAACGCAAACCAGTCATTTATGGTTTTTACCCGGGAATTGACATTTGCACTTTTGCTTAACTGAATTAAGGTCTCCTGCACAAAAGAGCTCTTTCCCCTGACTTACAAAGTGCTATTTAACTAAATCCCTGAAGCACAGACGTCCAAGTGGACATGGACCACCTGCTGTATTTGTGGTCTGGACATCAGATCTGACATAATATAAGCTTTCATTTTTAATTGATGTACAGGTCTGATCTTTACTTTTACAAGCACAATCTCCCAACTGTGGCACATGTAAACTAACAGTGTTGTCTTCCTGGGTTTGCAGTCAGCCTGAAAAATTCAGAAAGGTGAACTTCTCCACCACATATTAAAAGTTACTGCCATCAGTAACTACCTTGGTCTTTACAGAAAGAAAAGCAGCAGAATTCTGTTACTCGATTAAAAACAATGACAATTAGACTACAGGACACAACTCCAAAGGGAAATTGTTTAGGTCATTCAGGGCAAACTAGACTATGACAGGGAACAAGCTGAAACTGGTAGGGAGCTGAATGCTTTAACTCTTCTGTTTTTTTGAGAGATGTATGAAGAAGCAGCTTTGTTTGGCAAGACAAAACATCCTCTGAAGGAAAAAAAAAAGGGGGTGGGGGGATCCTTCATAAAGACCTCAGCACTGCGACTTTCATAGCCACCTCCAGCTCCAATTACAGCTTGCCACTTGTGGATGTGCCAGGGTTCACTAAAAACATGGCTGCAAATCAAAATATGAAAGACGACGACAACAGATGACAGCTTTCGAGAGCATCTGTTTTGCCTGTTAACATTTACAGTTTCTGGGAGTTCAGACTCTAATCTCAACCAGTTCACTAATCATGGGGTGGGTTTCCATAGGTGTTAGGTGGAAACAGTTTACTTTTGACATCTCTGATTAGAGTACTTGGTAAGTACTGTACACAACTTGCCCTTGATTAATACAGCTGGAAGAACAGTGGTAGCTCAAGAGAATTCATCAAAATACAAAGCCCTTTCACTGCAAGTGACTTACAAGATTTTAATGTCTTACGGCTGATCTCTGACCTAGTGAATGGTGGTGATCTTAGCCCAGTGTCTAGTGGACATAAAGAAAAAACATCTAAATCTAGTCCCTTCAGTAAAAGTCGTGGCAGGGAAGTCAAAGGGTAGATGTGCCGGAGAGATTCAGTTATCCCCAAGGTAAGACAGGAGCGAACATACGGTCATAGCAACATGAGGAAAACGTACAGTGTGGCTACTTAGGCCATCATCTTTATGTGAGATAAAAAAAGATTTTCATCTCTAAAGATTTTGCCATACACTAAAAACAGCTACAGAATTGCACTGAACATAGGAAAACGCTTAGCCACAAAAAATGGTTGGCAATGTTATGAAACCCCAGATGAAAAATGAAGATTAAAAAAAAAAAAAAAAAAAAAAAAAGCAAGAAACATGCACGTGCAACCCTTATTCAACGACAACCATTTCCTCTAAAGTATTAAAACCCAGTTCCAAACACATCTGAAGAAGCCTTGCTGGCGGGTATTTGGGTGCGGATTGTTTTCCTTACAAGAAGTGCCACCTTCACGGCTTTCTGCCTCAGCAAGAGTGGTGGCATCCCTCCTGCAGCTGCTCTCGCTACAGCAGGCCAGCCTCTGAAAGCCAGTGCCTAAGGAAGGCAATCACTTCTGTCCCACAACAAAAGCTGCTGTTTCGGATGTGTCTGCAAGGTCTGATTTTGCACACAACGTCTCTAAAGCAGCCGGGCAGAAAAAAAAATCCCCCGCTCCACAGAAAAGCCTCCCTGCAGCCATTTCTGCCCCCGGCGCAGGCAGCTCTGGGGCTGTTTTAAGGAGGCATTTTTCAGAGGAAGCCCAGACGGAAACCCAGCGCTGCCCGGCAACCCGGAGGCCCCGCAGTCCTCCCCAACCGGCGCGCGCGGCTCGCCCCGACGCAGCAACGGGCCCGGCCCCGCGGGGGCTCCGCAGGGAGCTCCGTCCCCCGCTGGCTCCCACCCCGGGCCCCGCCCGGCCGCCCGCACTCACGGAGCGGAGCCGCAGCCACCGCCAGCCGGAAATCACCCGCGACCCGGATGCAGACCCCGAGCGCCCCCCGCAGCCGGAAGTGACCCCCGCGCTGCGCCAGCGGCGAACCCCGGCTCAGCGGCTCGCGCATGCGCGCTTCTCTCTCCGACTCCAGCGAGAAAAAAATCCCGCAGCCCCTTCCCCCACCGGTTTGAGCCCCCGCCCGGAAACAGGGGAGTGACAGCTACAACCCGGAAGTAGATAGTTGGGGGATGACATAAGGAGCGTGCTGTCTTTTTATGCGCATGCGCCTTGATGACGTCACGCCGAGGGTGATGTCATCGAGAGGATTTAAAGGGCGAGAGGAGCATGCATCTGTAAGAAGGGTTTTGTTGGCTCTTTTCAGTCTGGGCTAATACTTGAGCTCTGCCCCAGCGGAGGGGTCCTGAGGCTGCCACCCCCGTAGCAAGATGTGTTGCCCTGTTATGGTGGTCTCTGTGACATGGGAAGGTGCCTTCACATGCAAGAGGCAGCATCCCCCTGCATGGGGCAGTGCCAAGGCTCCTTGCAGTCAGGGGAGCAGGGCTGTGAGGGGCCTCTGGAGGTTGTGTTGCCCAGCCCCTCCTGAGGCAGCATCACCCCTGTCCTAACCACCCTATCTAAACCTCCACTAAACTTGGCATAAGGCTACCGTCACTGCCAACACAGCACAGGCCTCAAGCCCCAACCTGCCATGGGCAAGGCAGGGGAACCAGGCAGCCAGTGTTCTGCTTCTATGGGATGTCATTGATATACGCTCAAGAGATCCTAGGCTGAGGGCTGTACCCCTGCTACAGAGGAAGGCAAACCCCCAGGCTGTACCAGTCTGACCATGGGGTAACATTTTTTCCTGACCCTGAGTATCAGTCTGACCCTGAGCAAAGGGCAAGAGCCTCTGGCTTTGGTCCCAGCAGGAGCATATGCACCCCACAAAGTCCCCCCAAGCTCAGCTGTAGCCAGCACCCAATGCCCAAGTCTTAAACCCCCCTGACACATGAAGCAGAAGGGGGTGGGGGAGCGACCAGTGAAGCCCAGAAAAGTGGGAAATACTTAATGGTTCTAAAGTCATGATGCCTTTAAAGACGCTTCTGTTTTCATTTGTCATCTGAGTCCTTGGAGGTTCCCGTTGGTCTCATTCCTGATGTGTTCTGCAGCCACAAAAGTTGGAAGTATTTTAATGGAAACTGTGAGTCTCATGGCATTATAGGACTGGCAGCTGAGGCTTTGGGAGAAACATTAAATTATGTGGGAGTTGTCAAAAAAATCTCAAGAGTTGACAGTGGGGGGTGATATTTGTTTTTGGGGCATCCATAGCACTTCAGTGTATGCAGTACAGCAGTGCTCAGTGCAGCTGCCTGTGGGGTGACAAAGGATGTTGCACGTGAGTGGTAGGAAAGAAAAGTTTAACTAGGGCCATTAGGTTACTAATCCGGTTTGAACTCTCAGCGCTCTGGGATTTTTAATGACTCTAAATAGACAGGTCTTTGTACTCTCATCTGAAAGAGATTAGGCCACTTCCAGCTGCATAATTTCCTCCATTCTCTCCACCTGGTTCAGGCCTGACTCATGAGAAATAACAAATTGCATCACACCCTGCTCTCTGCTAGGTGTTCTTGCATGGCTTCTGTTCAAGTACTAACACAACCCTATTTGAACAGTGAGAGTTAACCATACCATAGCACATTAAAAGGGTAAAGGTGCAACATATTAATGAGATGCTCGTGTTGTCGGATGGTAATTAAATGTGTGCCCATTAGTGATCATGTTTGGCAACATGTGGGGCATTTTCTGTGTTTCTGCAAGTTTAAATTCCATAGCAGCTGAGTTTGGTCCAGTTTGGCAAGATGTAGAGTTTGGTCCAGTCTGGTAAGATCATCAAATTCCACTGAGAGTCAATTCAGCACATATAAATCTAAATCCCTGTTGAGTTCCAGATCAAACTGGATTAGGAGGAAGGGGTTGTGGTGAATACATCAGCCCAAATCCACAGAAATATTTAGGCTCCCATTCAAATCAGAGAGAGCTAGATACCTATGCAAGACTTAATTGCCTAAATACCTATTGTGAATCTAGCCCTGTGGTTTATCTGTGATTAGAGCTAATGATTTACTTCCTAAGGTAAAAGAAATTTATTCCAGCATAAGCAAGACAAAAAATTAAGTGCTCTTTTAAATAATGCAGGATGTAGCTACTCAGTCACAACAGAAAGCAATTATTGAATCGTTATACAATTATTTTATAAACTGATTTAATATCTACTTGTCTTGAAAACCACAGAATAAGAGCTGCATTTCCCCTTTCTAAAAGGTCAATATTTATTCCAGAGCTAGAGCAGTCTTGAAGGTAAATGAAGGGGAAAATAGAATCACATTTTGCTACTACAAGACACTCAAAACATATGTGAGTAATAACATAATGAATAAAATGTGGACAATCTTCAGTCCTGGGGCTAATGTCAGAAACCAAATAGATTCTGTTTGCCGACACCAATTACTTACACTCTGCTGCTTTAGCTATTTTTAAAAGCATTTGTTTGCTTTCAGTAACATGGGAACATTTACCTCTTGGTCCTCTTAAAATCAGCCTGGGTCTAACCAACTCCAATTTCCTTTACATTCTGCCTGAAGGGAGTTGATTTTTAACCTAGAAGTCTGCACTTTTTCCACTATATGAACCATAATAGGTTTGTTCTTCTACAGCAATCAATCACTTTTTAAGTTCTTAGCTGTGGGTGAGTGTGCTTTATGGCTGAATCAAAGCTGAGTGTTTTGCCAGAACAATGCTGAGTGTTTCTCAGAAACACAGTTGTTCTCTCTGCAGCTTCAGTGCACTGTTTCATATACAGCAAGAGACTCCCATCTGATAGAGCATTTAGCGAGCATGGTATTCTAGAAGCCTGCATCATTTTCATCAGCAGCAATGCAGAAATGAAATCTAACTTACATGATCCAGGTATCAGGAACCGTGTTTGACATGATAAAAGCTCATACTGAATTGGAAATATTAAACTTTTGCAACTGAGTCTTGTTGCAGCTGGTTTACAAATTGAAATGGGAGACCATCTCTCCCCTTGGATGTACACGTGTAATAGGGGTATGACAAGCACAATTGTGATAAAAGAAAAGAGTCCTTCTGTCATTGGCAGTGTGTTTGTGGCTTTGATTTTCTAATACAGCTAGTTTCATGACAACTGTCACTTGGCACAGTAATGGAAGCAGTTGGCTTCACATATACAGAATGTTTTCTTCTTTTATTTTTCCTAATTTACATTCCACACCACCCCCCTTCTCTCTAACTTCGTCCCAACCAAATGTTAAAAAAAGGTTAAGTTAAAACTCATAGAGTGGAATAGAGAACTGGGAAAATAGCTCTGTAATGCAAAACATGTATTGCAGTGACCCTTGGAAGAAGAGAGGCTTCTTTCTTAGATGAAAGGTATATAATTTTTCTATTCATTCAGTCTAAAAAGTTCTCTTCAGTACACAAAGTTTTCTGAATTACTTTGGTCAGTCCTGCATGGCAGAGCTGAAATGGTGTGTGTATAACTGATGGGCAGGAGTACAAGGTAACCTGATTCTGTATTCATAGATTTCATAGACACTAGGGCTGGAAGGGATCCCAGAGGATCATCGAGTCCAGCCCCTTGCCCCAGGAGTAGGAAGTCAGCAGGGATCATAGGATCCCAGCAAGATAAACGTCCAAATGTCTCTTGAAGGCATTCAAAGTATTAACAGGGCTGTTGCGTGACCGACTCTTGCCTGGTAGGATGAAGGTAGCCACAGTGTAGCTCCTTGGACACTCATTGTTCCCTGTGCCACTACCTCTTTTTTTTTTATCCTGTACTGTATAAGGATGCAGGTATGCAAAGGACTTGCCTCTTATTCTCACCCTTTAAACAGAACTACTTTGGACCTAATCTAAATCTCATTGAAGACAATGGGACTCTTTAGACTAGCTTTCAGGTCAGCTTTCTATACTTAGCACTAGCACCCACATATAGCTTCTGCTCACACCTGCAGTGCAGCACCTTATGCTTCCTGCTAAACAGTACAAAAGGACTTACAAAATCAAATCCTAAAGCATAAGGTGACTTGCTGTGAATAGTAGCCAATATCTAGTATTTCAGGGGAAAATGAAACCTCAGTCAGTATTCAGCATGGGGAAATTAGGCAACTAAGCCAGGAGGTATGAGATTTGGAGATTCATATTTTAGCAGCACCACAGATATTTTCTGGCTTGTTGTAAAATCAAGATAGAGTTTCAGTCCCTGTTGCTGAAAAATAAAGCAATTTATTAGTGGTAAGACACATGCACAGCTAGGTGAAAAGGAGCACTCAAAGAGTAGTTATCAATGATTTGTGGATGCAGGGAAAGCAGTTGGCATGATATAACTTGACTTCAGCAAGGCTTTTGATACCATCTCACACAGCATTCTTGCAAGCAAGCTAAGGAAGTATGAGCTGGATAAATGCACTGTAAGGTGGATAGAAAGCTGGCTTGATCGTCAGGCTCAACAGGTAGTGATCAATGATTCAATGTCTAGTTAGAAGTCAGTATCAAGTGGAGTGCCGCAGGGGTCGGTCCTGGGTCCAGTCTTGTTCAGTATCTTCATTAACGATCTGGAAGATGGAATGGATTACACCCTCAGCAAGTTCACAGATGACACCAAGCTGGGGGTAGTAATAGGGTAGGTCTAGGATTTAGAGTGACCTAGACACATTGAAAGACTGGGCCAAAAGAAATCTCATGAGGTTCAACAGGGACAAGTGCAAAGTCCTGCACTTAGGTGTTACCAGATTTGCCCATCACTTTGGGGTGTGCTCGTTTATTAGGGATATGTTTCTAGGGTCTTTGTAATTTAATTAATATGCTGCTTCTGTTACTTGTGTTTCTATACGGAGCTGTATCTTTCCCTTCTGCAGGTCCTCACCCCCAGTAGAGCTATCTTGTAGGACTCAGTTTCAAGGGTTCCTCCAGCCACCAAATTCGTCTCTCTCTCTCTCTCTCTCTCTCTCTCACTCACTCACTCTCTCTCTCACACACACACACACACACACACACTCTCTCTCTCTCTCTCTCTAATGTGACATGCCTGACCCGGCCAGGTTGATCAACATATACAAGCTGACACCCTCATATGCCAGGAATCAGTTCATTAAGGTAACAATAAAGTGCAGGCAGACACAAGCACACAGGTGAACAGAATACCTCTGAATCCGGCTGGGGGGCCAGCTGACACCCTCATGGGCCAGCATTCAGTTCATTAGGGCACATCTGAGCCAAACTGGGTCAATCAGCCTATACAAGCTGATCCCCTTATGTGTCTTAAACTCAGCACATCCCACTCTTTTGCCCTTACTTTCCTAATACTGATAGCCTCTTGATGAGCAGCGTTGCTGCAGAGAAAGTGGGGAAGGGGAAGCAGAGAAGAAAAAATACACCCAGTTACGACTAGTTTGACTATAAAAGTTATTTATTGCTAAGTATATGAAAGTTATGATAGTACTAGTAGTAATAGACATGCAAGGAAAAATGAACAAAAATGATTACAATATTACCCTGTTTTAATTGAGTATTTGGGGAAACCTAGCTCAAGCTTGACTAATAAAATTCAGGTTCAGAAAGCTATGCCTAGAGAGAAAGAAAAAGAGAGAGAGAGAGAGCGCGAGCTGGGATCTCACCGTTCCAAGGCACTTGGGTGGTTTGTTGACAGGCAAAGTTCCTAGCACAATAGTTGAAAGTTAAACAGGCGACCGAAAGAGATGATCTGTTTCTCCCAGCTTCTCAAGAGCAACAGCGGATGGTGTCAGAGAGATTTTTCTCTCTTGAAGCACACTGCTACTTTACAGCTTTCTTGTACCCTTATAGTCCAGCTTCTTCAAAGCATTTGTTTAATTGTGTAAATCAAGAGGGTCCCAAGCCATCATTGACAAGGAAAATCCTGTTATATAAGCAGTTTCAGTTTAGATGAATTACCTTTTTCAGTGACGAGGGATTATCTGGTTTGGAACATCTCCAGAAACTGATTAACAACCAGGAAAAACATAAAGTTTTAAGGAGTAACCAGACACATAGGAGCCAGCTTGAAATTATTATGAATATAGAAGATATACTGGAAGGGATACCACATTGTTTCTTCACAAATGGCCTAGCTATGCTTGCACTGTGAAGTCAGCATCAGTGTTTTGTATTTTACCTGTTGTGAATAAGCCTCAGCTGAGATTGACTTTCAGATCTTACTGTAGTCTTTTAACATACTTAAGGGGATTACTTGGAGAGTTCATAAACTTTGTGGGGAGGATTTGCACCAGTCATCTCAGGAAAAGTATGACAGCATTTGTGCTCAGGGCTCCAGTGGGCTGGACCCTGTGATGAACCCTTAACCATTGTTCAAATGTTGCCTGTACCCTCTCTGACTCGGTCTCTTGCCTCAGCATTCCCTAACCGGGCAACCAAGTTTTAGTCAATTAAGTTTAAATAGGCCTCCCATACTGGGACCCAGGAATGTACAGCCAGAGATGCCTATTCAACTTTTCTTCTGCTTAGTTTTGGTTAGCTGGCGGGGGGGGGGGGCCTTTGTAAGTCCAGCAAGCTGGGTGCAAGGGCTCCCTCAGGAACACAGAGCTGACAGGTAACACAGGACAGAACAATCCCATGCATCGCTACAGGCTTGGGACTAACTGGCTAAGCAGCAGCTCTGCAGAAAAGGACCTGGGGGTTGAAATTATGGAGCAATTGGCCGTGCATAAAAGCATAAAACTCATGACAAAGCATCCACTTAACACCAACAGCCCATCTCAGCCCCCCTAAAAGAGACAGGATAGGAGGCTGGGGCTGCTGCAGTCCCTGAACCCAGCCAGCTACGCGCCGCCATCCAGCACGGAAGCCCCGCCCCCTCCAGCGGCGCTGGGCGGAGCCAACCACTCTGCTCCCCCCACCCCCGCGAGGCCCAGAGGCGTGGGGAGGAGCCACACCCGCCGC
>NW_005841895.1:583876-595886 GCF_000455745.1 Alligator sinensis
CCCCCCTGTCCCGCAGGACCTGCCCAAGCCCGGCGGGGTATGCCGGTGCAGGAAGGGGCGGGTTTTGTTGCCAGTTAAGTTTCGGATTCCTGTCATGAGAAAGCCCCTGTGTTTGTAGGGCAGCGCGCCCTGCCCTTTGCCGCCCTCGGCTTTTGTTGCTCGCGTGGGATGTTTCTGAAGCCCCAAACCTTCCAGCAGGAAACACTTTGGCCATAAATTGGCCGGAGCACCAAGGGACGGGGCTGCACCTAACATTACCGATAGCTGTTTTGTTCTTGAAACGCAGCCCTCGATACCAGTTTGTCCCTTGTGAGTGTGACATAGGTAGGGTGAAGTTTTCTGATGTGCGTTGTCCCTTGTGACTTCCCTTTCGTTATTGGCCAAATTTAAGGTATATCCGTGATGCTCTCATTGGGAACGGTGCAGGTGTTTTCTACAGCATGCGTTTTTAGAAACCTTGTATTTCTTCCCTATTAGTTTTTGCGCTCCATGCCTGCAGGAATGTCTTAAGCCGAAAAAGCCAGTGTGTGGAGTCTGCCGTAGTACCCTGTCTCCTGGCAGCACAGCTCTGGATCTGGAAAAACAAATTGAAATGACAGAAACTGCTTGCAGTGGCTGCAATAAAAAAGTATGAAAGCATTTAAAAACTTCAGTACACGATTCCCTATTTAGCCACACCTGGAAAATAACTTTTTTCTTTTCAGCCTTCTGGAGAGTCAGCCATCAGGATTTTAATGTTGTTAAATAATGCTTGGTAGCACACCAGTGTCCTCTCCTCCTCCCCACCCCAACCTTGTCTTCTGTTTCTTCCTTTGAGACGTGAACTTCAAATAAAGGGGCAAGTAATCAGCTAATGAACTGAAGTATGCAGCAAACATGCAATGTAAAGATGTCATGGGAACTTGTGTGCGCACATTTCTGCAGGGAGAATGCTGTTTTATAAATGCAATGTTTGTCCCGGGAGAAATCAAGTGAAACCTGTCTGGAGAGTCTGTCGGACTGATTATTGACAGAAGCACCTTTCTGATAGAGTTATTAGAAATTGTATTCAGTATATTAGGGGTAGTTTGCTATGGTGGTGCTGCCTGGTATCTGGGTCTTCTCCAGCTTCTGCTGTACAGATAAGAGTCTAATGCTGTGGAAATATGTAATCTGTAGACATAAATGTTATCCTTCCATGATATTATTAATACAGAGCCCAGACTTCAGACGTTGCAGCGTAGAAATTAAAGAGCACTGCTGTTACGATGGCAGTGCTGTAAAAATAACAAACATTGATTATCTCCTTATTACTCTGCTACGTGACCAATTGACTTTTTGATAGTCAGCATAGCTTAATAGCTAACGTAGAACTCGCTTCCACCAGATAAAGCTAAAGCTAATTAGTTAAAAATCCTTAACGTGATAGGGTTCCTTCTAGATATACCTTATACAAATTCCTACCAACTAAAACTTTTTTTTTTTTTTAATTGTATGGCTTGCCTTTCATGCTGCATTTCCTGTAACTTGGGTCTAGCCAGTTTCACTTTCGTTTCTAGGCAGTTTTGTTTTCTGACTCTTGGGTACTAGAAAAAATGCAAGTGTTCAAATTTGTAAAAAGGTTGATTTGTCATAAAAGAAAAAACTAGCCTCCATATTTTACTGTCTGAATAAAATATAAACCCTCCAGATTTACCACTGTTTTCTACCAGAGTCTGCCACACACATTTGTCAGAGTTCTGGAAAGCATCAGTATTCAAATACCTTCAATTCTTATTTAGTTATAGAATTCTTACTAGGTTTCTTTCTCAGTTTGACACTTGTCTTATCAGAATGAATAGAGAAACGAGTTGCTAAATTTAATAAAATCTTCTTATATACTCTTTGCAATTAATCAGAATAACATTAGCGGTAGAGGTACACTGATGCATTGGCTCCCTTACCGCAGAGACCTCAACTCTCTCCCCACCACACCCCTTCCTTCCTCCCTGCCTCCCCTCCCCCCCGCCCAAGCAGACTTACCAGCCAGACGCTGCTCTCCATGTTGGCGGGCTGCATATTAGCAGTCGGATCAGCATTGGCCAATATGGCTCATTAATAATTGGCCATCAGTATCACCCCCAAAAATCTTTATTGGTGCACCCCTAATTTGTAGGACATATCAATACTAACATTTTGTTTAGCAAAGAATCATTGTACCCTATGAGAGGAAGAAATGGTTACAGTGTAAGCTTGTGATCATAAGCATTTTTCTAGCACACTTAATTTACATCTGGCCTAATACTCTGTTGTGTTTACTTTTATACAATATATTGGCTAATGATTCAGTAGCTTGTCTCTATTTGAGCCCATAACAGGGAAGAATGGCAGGCAGAGCTGGAACGTTGGCTTGGTTTAGTACAAAGTAGAAATTAGTTTATTTTCCTTTTGATGTAGAGGGGAAAAAAAGCAAGAATTATGGTACTCGGGTGAACAGGGAGTCTAAGCATTATATTATATCATAATGTATCACAAGTAGCATGTTAACCTAGTGAGTAGCTTCTGTTCAGAACGGACTGCCTTGTGCCACAACATTCAGTTTTCCTTATTTTAATGTTCTCCGAACAGAATGTTTTCTGATTCCTGTGATTTGCAGTTCCTCTACTTAACCTTAATAACCTTCACATTCTGTCTCTTGTTTGCATAGATGTACCTTTCAAAGTTACGCAGTCATGCAGCTTCTTGTTCAAAATACCAGAACTATATAATGGAAGGTGTGAAAGCTGTAACTAAAGAACCACCTTGTAACACCAGGTATTTCTGTTTCCAGTCGTTTACAGGGAGGTTGTTGGGTAAAGATTTTTGATGGTGGAAGTTTTAGTTAATGCCAAAGCTTGCTTTCCTGATTTGTTTTTATATGTTTTGGTGCATTTGGTGTGTTGCAGGCACTTTCTTGTGCAGCATGTGAAAGTACAAGCAAAGACTGTTAGCTCTTCATTTAGTCTAGGGGGAGTAGTTCTTTTAATGATGTATTACAATTAAACTAGGCTCTAATACCAGAAATGATATCGCCCAGGCGCACTGCTCTACTGACTTAAATTGCCCATGCACAAACTACTACAAGATCAGGGTCCTGGGTAAGGCTATCTAAATTTTATTTAGTTTTAAACTTGTTATTCTGTCTCTGATTAATTACTGAAATGAAATGAGAAATGACTACATTGAACTGGTCATCCATATTGTAGACTATCTGGCAAACTTTCATATTCTTCATAAAAATGGCGCAGACCAGGAAAGCAAGCTGAACTTGATATTTTTGTAAGGGAATAACTGTAATTGCCAGTATTAACTTTGCCCTTTGAGATGTCATTTCTTCACTGATAGAAAAAGCAAGTTCTTAAATTCAGCTTGCTCATATATCACACAATACGTGGTGACCCTAAGTGCTCTGTATTTAAATATTCTCTCTCAAATTACCATGAGTAGCCAGTCTCTCATTAGGTATTAACTTTCTAAAATGTAAACAATCTTTTTTTTTTTTTTTTCCCCCACCCCAGGAATGTTCCAAATCGCTTTACCTTTCCTTGTCCTTACTGCAGTGAGAGAAACCTTGATCAGGAAGGACTAGTTGAACATTGCAAAAAGTACCACATCATGGATGCAAAACAAGTGGTAATGCTTACAGTATCAGATTCAATATAACGCTGGTGTTGCAGAAATATGCCAGTTGCCTGAAGCTAGTTTTAGCATTAGGTCCCTTGGTAATTTCTGCTCGGGGACCTTAGACACTTAAGTGTATGCCTGATTTTAAACTGCAGGTATTCCTTTTGAGTTAAATAGGACTATCCTTGTGAATAAAGTTGTGTGTATACAAAAATGTTAATGTTTGGATATTACTCTTGTTTTGAAGATCTGGGCAAATTCAAACACGCTTCTCGAGGAGTCTGTGGGGAGGTAGACAAGTTTTCAGAAAGATATCAAAGCATCTTTTAAGTGCCTATGCTCGCATTTAAAAAAACATGTGCACTAAACTAGCCATCTTAACCTCTTGAAGCTACAGGTAATGTTGGAATGAAATTTTGACATCCAAGCCTTTTATGTACCATTCCCTAAATCCTAAGCAAAAGTATATAACACTGTCTGATGTGTAAACTTTGTAATATTGTTACAAGCATTTACACAGATCTTTACCTACAGACATGGCAGTAAGTAGAATAGAAGCAGCAAAACTTGAATTTGGCTCTAACAATTAATAATTGGGGTGTAGTTTTGAAAAACTTCTCTAGTTTTAATTTACAAAATCACAGTCTCTTTTTCTATGAAGACATCAATATGTTCTACAAGAGTGTTGGTGTGCAGATATTTTATAATCTGTAGAAATGAAGGTTTCTAAAAGTATTTTAGAAATCAAACTTAATTCAGTATTTTGCCCTCCACGAGAGGTTGGAGGCTCAAACTACCAGTCTTACTTCAAAGTCACAATCTTCTGAATTATGTTAATTCAGTATCTGAGGAACCAATTGGTTTATGTAGTGTTCTGTGGCTTGACAAAACACTCTCAATTCATTTTGCATACAAAGTGAAATTCTGGTTATATGAACTGTGTTCATAAGCTTCACAATCGTATAGAAGCATTTTTTCTGTTTCTTTGGCACTTTCCTCTCTTAATGTTTTTTAAATTGGTTACTTAGAGGCAAAGACCCTGGACTTCAGGAGGGAAATATGCGTGCTAAAAATTGCCATGAAATAAGAAAGGCCTCTAAAGAGGTCTCTAGTTCTGAGGGTGTGCTTCCCAGCTGAACATGAAGGGAATTCAACATTGGCTTTTGTGGCTTTTTTGAAAGGTTTGCCCAATTTGTGCCTCAATGCCATGGGGAGATCCCAACTACAGGAGTGCCAATTTCATGGATCATCTTCAGAGGCGGCATCGGTTTTCCTATGATACTTTTGTGGTATGTAATTCCTTATAAAACTCTTAGAATATAGCAGAATGATTGCTGTGTTTGTTTGAAAGTGTAGTTTAGCCATTCATGTAGATACCTTCCTAATAGGGGCAATGTATCCCTTTCTGGAGTTGGGTAAAATTCTGCTTGCTTTCTGTTGAAAGTCTGATGCTTCTTAAACTTGTTAAATGTTTGTAATGGGTAAACAGTGAAATCAAGTGAAGAGTCTAATGACTTCTGCCTTTTCTGTCCTTAGGATTATGATGCTGATGAAGATGATATGATGGCACAGGTTTTGTTACGGTCCTTGAGGGATAAATGAACTAAGTAGGAGAAAAACTGTAATACTAAGCTTCCATTAGGGGGAGTTCCCAGCATCCCTCACACTTCTCCTTACACAGTCCAAGATGAACTCAGGCATCCAAAAATAAATAAGGAAGATTTTTGAAGAGTCCCAGTCTCCTGGCCTCAGCTCCTGTTCTTACTCTACATGTCATTGCTTAACACTATCAAAACAGGTTTTTTTGGCTGCTCAGCCATGTGAGGCTAGTATTCCTGCTCCTTTCATGCTAAGTTTAGCCAGTTGTCTCCTCTGTATTTCTGTTGCCTCTTTTCATTTTCCCCACCCTTGTGTCTGTCTGCTCATTATGTCCATTCTTACTTGATGAGAACATAAGTGCTACCAGAGGAACTGCTGTTGAGAGGGAATGGCCTACACTGGCAAGTGAAGATTATTTAAAAAAAAAAAAAAAAATCTTATCTTTATGCTTCCTAAATGTTGATCAGATACGCTGGCATTTTTGGTCTATGGAAGCTGTTAGTCTGTTAGATGCAACTGTCAGAAACTGGTTTGCATTTGAGACTGCCTGGAATGTCTGTGATTACACATTCTTTAGCGTTTCTAATGCTGGTAGTTGGTCTTTTAACTAAACCTAGTACATTGCCTCAATGATGAATCTTTAAAACTTGTATTTTCATTGTAGTTCTGTTCATCTGCATAAGAAACTTGTTCATAATACCTGGTTCAGTACCCGCATGTTATGTACCAGCTTAAATAATCATACTTTGGTTAAAACATTTCTAGTCTAGAAAGTAAAATTCTGCATCCAAAAATTCTTAGTTTAAAAATCCACATGATGTACTTGTCACGTGTAATAATTATCTCATGTCCTGAACTGACAATTTAAGATCTTTTCTAGAACTTAAGCTACTAAGCATAACATGCAAGCCTTCACTTGATAGAGGGATTCAACACTAGAACATCTAGGAATCCGATTTGTTTTTTAAACTAAAATGTGGTTATTAGCTTCCAAGTCTTCTGTCCCTCAAGATCGTCTGATAGTAAAATGGATTAATGATCTTTAGCATTTCCTAAGCACTATTTGTGTTTTTACAAATTCTACAAAATATTTTGAACCCCTGAGCTTCATTTAAATTATTCAGCTATATTGTGAAATATTTAAGTGGATGATTCTGTATTTAGAATATAGTGTTCATATAATGTTTATTATAGGTATTGTTTTTGAAAGGAACACCCGAAGAGTAGACAGGAAAGCAGAGACATAACTCAAAATGATATGCAAAGATAATGTACTTTCTACGTGTATGAATACGATAGGCTGGTATTACCTTCTAGAAATCACTTTGGGTATTGAGGCTGAATATTTTTATTCACAAATTAACAGCAAGGAACTTCAGGTTCGTGAGGTCCTAGCTAAGGCTTCTGTATCCAGTGGGCCTGCAGACTACAGTGTAGTGTAGCATACAGAGCTAGCTTGAGTTCTCGAGGCAGGCTAAAACAGCTTGCTAAGAAGCTCTATTATCTTCACACTGTGCTGGGCTCTGTAATTTGACCAGACCTTCAAATTGCTTTTTAGAACAGTAAAAAGTTCCAGCTTAAAGTGGTTTGTTTGAAGCTTGAGCTTGCCCACACTGGCTGGGCAAATTAAGTATAAACCATTTCATATTGGGCTTAGTTTTCTTTTTTTGTTGTTTTTTTTTTTATGTGCTTTCACTCATTTGGTATGGACCAGTTTAGATCCATCAGAAGGTGCAATCTACTTGAGAATTGTGTGTCAAATCCTGAAAACTTTTTCATGCAATGCTCTGAACATGTACCATGTGCTTTTTGGCATTATGTTCTCGAAGTGTTTGGGTAGAAGCTGTGGAATTTGTGAATTCTGGCTAGAGCCCAAAGTCACCACCTGACTCTATTCCACATTTCTTCTAGTATTCTAAGTGCACTTCCATGTCATCTTGACAATGTTTCTGAGAGCTAAGCAATTAAATTGTCTTGTTCTGACTTTTTGAAGACAAGATATCAATAAATTTCATATAATTTATAAAACCTTCTCTTCATGGAAACTTTTGTGATTTATCATGCTCTGCAGTCCTTCCTGTTTTCTCCTTACACATCTTTCCTGAAGGGAGGCTCTGGCTGGCTCCATCATGCATCACTAAGCCTAATTGAGGCTACAGCTCAGTCAATGTTAAAGTATTTTTGTGTGCAGTCTTGTAGCATTAGATCCACTCAAGTATTAGAACCAAGTGGCTCAAGTGCTAGTGTAGACCAGGCAGCTCACCATTTGAGATGAGCATAATTCAGACCTAGCTAGAATGAAATCTTAATTAAATTGTAAAGGGGTTTGGCATCCACCGCCACACAAAACAATGCTATACTGGGTCAAACTAATGCTCAGTAGCCCTTCTCCAACAGTTGCAGGAGTGGATGCTTCAGGAGAGCACTAAACTGGCTGTATCTGGAATGCTTTATCCCTGCTCATTACATTCCTTGGCATGTACCATCATCAGTTTAGAGAAGCTGGAGGAAACATCTCCAACTGCTGTTTAAAACCACATAACTGCTGATGCTAAAATGATGGACCAAATGCTTAGGGCAGCCCCAGCCCAGCTGATCAGACTTGACTTTCCCATGGGCTCCTGTTGGATTCCCTATCTTTCAGAATTTGTGCCTTTTTTTGACTGCCATGGACAATGTTCATACCTATGCTGCACTGCTTTGAGTCTAGAGGTAGACGGACAGAAGCTTGAACTTTCCCTTTACGATAAAAAGGGGGAGGGAGAAAAAGAAACCAAATTCTGATGTCTAATTGAGTTTAATCATTTATATTTAACAGTAGCAATATAGATGGTGGCTCTGATTAGATCATCCCTTAATTGAAAGGGGATTAAGTGGTTGAATAATTCATCAGTGTATTGTTGAGGGTTTGGGTGTGGGTTGCAAATTTAGCTGTAGGTGAGAAATAAATAAATTGGGAACCACAATGTTTGAGCTATCCTTATGGGGAAAAAAATTGAGCAGCATTCCTTCAGTTTGGCTTCTCAGCATGTAAAGAGGGCATGCAACTGTGTCTTTGCACCTGTTAACCTGACAACTGTAGGTTATACATTCCCTGGTGTGATACGTATTCATACAACTGTTCAAAGATAGTGACAAATTGAGCAACGGTATGAGAGAGTTTGTAAAACTCAAATTCCAGTTCTTTATAGATATTTTACTGTAGAAAAGTGTTTAACATGCCCTTGGCTGCTACTTTAGCAGATGAACAAAGAGAAAGTAGATAAAAAACAGATTGTGATGTTTGTGTCTTATGACTGCTCATAAAAATATGCAACCCCTTATGTATGTACTTAACTGTCAAGTGGGTTGGTTTTCTGTGTAACCTTTGTTCATCTGGTGGTTTTGTGTTGAGAAATTTTGGATTAAATATAGCCTCATTGTTCAACCATCTTTAGTTTCATTACTAAATCAAGGCCAGTATCTCTGCAGCAGGGTTGAGTACTCTGCCAGGGCACCTTTCAGTCATTGTCAGTTGTTGACCTTGTGGTCAAATGCCCATTCTTGGTGTTAATTTAATCTGGCCAGCCCTGGAACTGTGAAATGCCAGGGTCTTGCACTGAAATGGGATTAAAAGGAGAGTTAGCACGAAGCAAGGGAACATACAATTAAACTCTCTTATCCTCCCCTCCCCTCCTCTCCTTTTAAGTCAAAGATCAACCTTATGAGGTTTGGGGATCCTTACCATGCTCTACCTTAAAAAATAGTGATGAAAGGGGATGCTAGCTGTCCTCATCTAAACAGAGTCAACTTTGCTCCTGGAATCAAAATAATGAATTCCATTGGTAACTTTTTAAAATAAAGAATACAACACCAAGAAAATGTGTCCTGATGTTTGACATGTGAAGTGGTAAATTGACTGATGGTCAAGCTGCTCAGTTTCAGTACAAAAGCTGTCCAGTGGCAAAAAGCAGCAAGGAACAGCATCACACTGGGGGCGGTAGTGCTTGCATGCACACGTGCACGTGCTCTCACACTCTCTCTCCTACATGTATCATTTTGTATTGCATGTTTCATACTCCAGGGAGGGAGTGATAAAGGTAACGGCTCTGCCAGATGGGGGTAGTGGCTGCAAAGACATTTTTACACTGCACCCCAACTGTTGCATTGCTGGGATTTTAACAATCTCTACCAAGGCACAAAAGCCCTGTAGAGCACACCTTGTTTGTATTAGAAATGGTGACAAACATAATCTATCATCTTCACCTTGCAGTTGGATCATTTTCCTCCAATTCAGCTGTAGCCATTGTACCTACTCCTGAACCAGGGAAGTCAAATGGAGGGCTTGCAGAGCTGCTCCATCTGGCAGCAAGCTGGGAAATTTGGGGAATGGGGTCGATGGGGGTGGCCTGCTGCAAAATCCAGGGCCCTGTTGGACATAGCCATCTGTGACCGCAAGGTAAGGGCTGTGCCAGAATCTGGCTTGGAGCATGGTGAGTTGACACCCCTGCCTCAACCATTCTGCCACCTCTGGTTTTATAAACAGCTGGAAGCCAGCTGTTCTAGTAAAGCCAGCTGCAGGAAGCTGCAAAAACATTTAGTGAACTGTAGCAACATCCCAAGGGCAAGTACCAGCCCCTAAAGTCTGGGTGTAGTCTCCTATTCCATAGACCTGTAAGCATGTTGCCTGTTTTCAGATAAAGGTACTGCTTACACACTGGTGTAGACAGTTCAGACTGCACCCTTCATTTTGGCAGATGGAGTTTATAGATATCTTGGTCATGAGGAGGTGGTAGGGAGAAAAATGTGGCTTTAGCTAGATAGGTGGGGCTACCGCTTTGCAGCTAGTTGGAGGTAAAGCACTTAGCTAACAGGCTGTAAAACCTTCCTATTGACAGGGTTATCTACTTACAACAATTCCATTCATTCCTATTTAATATGTTACAGTTACATTTTATAAATGAACCAGTTCTGCTGGACAAAGTAATAGAATGGCTACCCTCTCCTCAACACTTAGCACTGAGCACACTGCATGCCTACTTCTTTTTCCCACATTTTCCTGTTGCAAAGATTTGTGTGTGTGGAAAAAGGCCCCCTCTTTGCCACAGTGCTTATGTTGTACAGAGCTGGTCATGTCTGGAGTCTGAGCCCCGTGAATCCAATTAACATGAATTGCAATTTCATGCTTAAATCCCCATGCTTTGAATGGAGGGTCTCTGCATTCCTTCACAATGCCCTTTTTTGTTACATGGAAAAATCATATTACAGGGGAACTATAACTGCCTTTGGCCGGCAGAGGGAGCACATGTATTTTAGAGAGAATAGGTGTAGTAGAGCTGTTTGGCCTGTCTGCATGCCACCTACACATCCTGACTTCTGGAACTCCTCACTGTCATCTCCCCTCAGCAGCCCTTGTTTAGACTGCGTTTCATAGAGCAGAGATGATTCTTGTGAAGGACAAGGGAAAGGGAAGCTGCTCTGTTGAAACAGGTGTTGCTGGAAAATTGTACTGACGGCTTTGCCCTCCCCTCTACTGAGAGATTGTTTCCTGTACAGCAGAAAGTTTAAAATACCCTCATATGGTCAAATGTAGGGAAGATGAAACAGGAAACCCCCAGTAAATCATCTTGCTTATCCCCTTGCTAGTGCAGGATTCCCCCCCCCCCCCCCCGTGCTCTCCTAGTTATCCATTCAGAACTGGTGGAGAGGAGGCCCTTGCCCCGCAAAAGGAAGCTAAGCGTGCACCTTGCTACAATGCCCTGGAGACTGCAGTCACACTGAGCTATGAGGGAATAACTGTAGGCAGCTGGAGGTGAACACAGCAGCAAAAGCCCAACACCAGTGGATGCACCAGAAAGGTCCAGCAGACCTGCCTGCAAAGGGTAGTCCCAGCACACCAGTTTCTGTAGGCCGTGAGAGCGCTGTGGTTAGCATCATATCCAGCCATATGGGTAACAAGGTACCAGTTTGCAGCTGGGTAACTGGGCACAAGTCTTGGGCTCTAAAAAATGCCAAAGCAGCTCTGCCTTTACACCCCATGAGAGAACATTTACACCTGTGCACTGCTGAGTGCAGGCAATGGGTGCTGCCTGCCCAACCTCCTTGCTCTCAGCTCCTCCACAGCTGTCCCATCCAAAAACGGTTTGACTTCAGGAAAGTTAATCCAGGCACTTAGGAGCCATTCCTGAGGCCCGATACCACCTCAAGTCAGTAGCAATTTTGCTATTATTAAGGATCACTAGAATGATTTTGCAACACAGGTTGCTTGCTCACCGGCTCTCTCACTGGCACGAATAAGCATCTCTCTGGGTCTTTGCGTTGTGAGGAAAGACTGTGCTGACACCCAAAGCCCAGCGAAATCCCAAAGCTGCAATGAAGTCTTCCCTACTTTTGCATCCCTCCCCAAGAGACGGATCACTTGCCACACACGAGACGCTTTCAATGCTGGAATTGCAGAAGCACCTGGATGTCAGGAAGGACCACCGCTGCCACCCTGCTCCTTGGCTCTGCCGGGCAAACCCTCTCTAGGGAAGGGGAGGCTGGTGCCCCCCTTTCCCTGCCTTCCTCACCCACAAAAAGGCAGAGGCCAGCAGCTGCCCGACAGGGACTGAGGACTTCCCGGCAGGTGGCTGGCAGATTTGACCTCCGGGGAAGAAGGGAACTTGGGAGAAGGGAAGGACCAGGGGAGGGGGCAGCTGGCACGTGCCCGCCCAGCATCTGCAGCGGGTTAATAAACCAGGTGACCTTCACAAGTCTGTTTCCAGGCCTTTCCCGGGGGGCAGAGCGCGCCCGCTTCCACGCCGGGCCCGCG
>NW_005841895.1:596281-598668 GCF_000455745.1 Alligator sinensis
CGGGGCGGCTGCCCTCCTTCTCCCCGGAGGAGCCGGCGGGCGGCGCGGGCGGCGCCGAGCCCAAGCCGCTGGACCTCACGTCGCTGTCGAGCGAGGAGGACGAGGGCAGCAAGACGTCGGACCCGCCCAGCCCGGCCTCGCCCGCCGCCCCCGAGGCCGAGAAGTTCCAGTGCGGGCAGTGCCGCAAGCCCTACTCCACCTTCGCCGGCCTGGCCAAGCACCGCCAGCTGCACTGCGATGCACAGCCCAGGAAGGCCTTCAGCTGCAAGTACTGCGAGAAGGAGTACGTCAGCCTGGGCGCGCTCAAGATGCACATCCGAAGCCACACGCTGCCCTGCGTCTGCAAGATGTGTGGCAAGGCCTTCTCCCGGCCCTGGCTGCTGCAGGGCCACATCCGCACGCACACGGGTACGTGGCCCTGCCGGGCGGGGTGTGGGGAAGCGGGCCTGGACTCTGTGTGGTTGGGCAGAGGGGGGCATGGCCCCAAGTAGACCCGGTGGGGCTGCCCCTGGCAGCGGGCGGGTGGTCGAGCACTTGGCCGAGAGGCTGTAGGGGTATGGGGTGCCCTAAGCCAGCCCTAGCACAAGGCAGGACTGTCCAAGGGATGGCGGGCTGCATGGATTATGCCCCTGCTCTTTTGGCCCTGCTGGGACCCAGCAGAGCTAGTGGATGTGCCCCGGGCATGAATGGACCAGGCAACTGTCCGTGGTCCAAAAATAGTAAAAATAATGATTATTGTTGTTATCTGTGGCGAAGGGGGGCCTGACACTAAAAGTTTCCCTGGGGCCTCCAGGAGTTTAGGTATGGTGCTAGGGGCAGAGCAGGTGGCTTTCTCTACCCCCTCCAGCATCTCCTAACCTTGCCCCTGAAAATTGTCCCTGTGTGCCGTATCCAGGGGCTGGGCTCTGCCAGGGGCGTTCTCTGCTTTCACCCCAGCCTGGGGCTGAGGGCACTAGGTGCATTTGAAACCCTTCTGATCCCAGGGGGGATGAAGCTGAGTGCCAGCACAAAAGGTGCAGTTGAGATGCATCCTGGCCAGCCTTGCTGATGACTCATTGTTTGGCTAATGCTGCTATTGAGGCGCCCCTGGAAGCTCCTGGGCAGCGCCGGCAGGTGCTTTAATGTGCCAGTGCTGCTAGCATGGTGCACCTGTTACTGTAATGCCTGGGGCAGCACCGCACTTGCAGCTGCCAGCCTTGCTGAGCTTTTGGCTTTTAATCCAAGAAGTATCCCATTTACAATGCGTCCCCTCCACCGCCTTTGTGCTGGCCACGGGGCTCGTTTCATTGTCACTTGGCGCTGATTTCACACCCTCTCCAAGGCCCAAAGCCGAGGTCTGAAGGAAGCTGGAAAGACTTAATTGTGCTTTCCAAATTGAGCGTACACATTTGTTTCCTCCAAAAGAGCCTCTTGGGCAGGAATTTGCTTGGCTGCAGGTTTTTAAGCAGGGCCTGGGGGAAGGGGAGCCTCTGAAAAGGAAATCGCTCCACTCCCAGGTTTAGGGCTGGCTGCCTTCAAGGAAGCCTGGCCGTGGTTCACTTCATAACCGTGAAGCATGATGCTTCACTGGGTGGCAGCTCTGCAAACCATTTCAGTTGCTGGCAGCCAGACCTTGACATGCTTCTGCTTTCTAATTTCTTAGTGAAACTGTCTTGATTTATTTATTTTTTAACCTTTCCCCAGTGGGGAAACTCTTGTAGTTTCATATAGTAACTGGAGTTTTTTTCTTCTTTTTATGCTAAATTCCTAAGCAGAACATTTTCTGCATGTGAATCACATGCATGCCTCTTTTTTTGAATGCAAGAGATCAATAGGAAAAGATCTGTGTGGTGATCTCTGTATAACACCCAGCCCTTTTTTTGCATGCACAGCCTCTTTTTTTGTTGTTGTTTGGTTGGTTTTTTTGTTTAAACTGAGTTTTGGACTAACAAATGGGCCATGCTTTGATATTTCCTGCCCCCTTCCCCACCCCCGGGAGCTAATGGTGAAGCATTCTCTTTTGTCTTCTAGGTGAAAAGCCTTTTTCCTGTACGCACTGCAATAGGGCCTTTGCTGACCGCTCTAATCTCCGTGCCCACCTGCAAACCCATTCAGATGTAAAGAAGTATCAGTGCAAAACCTGCTCCCGGACTTTCTCCAGAATGTCACTTCTTCACAAGCACGAGGAAACGGGCTGCTCTGGAATCGCTGAAAGACACTAAACCCCCTTCCTTCCCCCCGGACTCTTTACATGCAAATACATATATTTTGTAATTTAGTTTCTGTAGGAGATAGTTTCCTTCATGTTGCCATGACAGTGTGTATCAAGCCCTGTATATCCAGCTGCTTCAGGCCTTAAAAGACTCCTTTCCCACTGCCCCCCCCCCCCCCCCCCCTCTTCTTCCCCC
>NW_005841895.1:598732-603977 GCF_000455745.1 Alligator sinensis
AACCCCCCTCCCCCCCCCCCCCCCCCCCCCCTCCGTTTTGTGCCTCTTGCACAGTCCGAAGACCTGATCCTTCTTCCATGGGAGTCGGTGGCAAAACTGTAAGTGCCCTGTGGGTGCAGGATTGGACTCTGCTATGCTTGACTGTGGCTGTCTCAAGGAGAGCCAGTGGATCACCTGAACTAGCCAAGGTCTATGGGTGCAGGATTGGGCCCCCAGATTCAATATGAGCCTTGCCAGAGCCTTAACAGGTGCCTGTCAGTTGCTGAAGGCACTCAGCACCATGTAGGATCTGGCCTTGAATTATGACCATACAGCTGGTCTGAAATGTATTTGGCAGTTGTGTGGTTTTTGTTTTTTACCATAACCACTTGGTAACTGATTATGAACTAAGACTTTATTTTTTTCCTGCGCATGGTTTTGTTTTGTTTTTGGTTTTTTTTTCACTTTTTTTTTTTTCTCTCCTTAAATGAAGGACAAAAGCAAAGTGTTACTGTCACCCCCCCGCTTCTCCCCGGATTGTACATACGCCGCCTGTAGAAGGTGTTACTATGCAATAATACAGTATCACATTAGTTCTGAAGCAGCTGCTTCTTCCCCAGCACAATGACAATTTGCAATGCCTTCCAGATTAACAATGTCCGTAAAAGGCATTGGTAGCCATTTCAAACAAGAATCCTGTTTACAGAGCAGCTATGCACTCAAGCACCTGTTAATATGACTCTTAACAACTGCTTTTCAAGAGAACTGTGACTAATAGCAGGCACTTGTCAGATGATACAATGGTGCCCTATGCAAAGGCCTGGCCATTGACAGGTGTGTGCCAAAAGAACTATTTATGGTTATTGACAGGTGCCTACTGAATGCATCTTTCTTTGTACATTGTTTTCACAGATTCATAACAAAGAGTATGTTTACATTTCAAAGGTACACTGGTATTTATATTTTTGTGCCACATTTTGTACTGATGAAACTTTTTATATAATTATATACAGTTTATTGATATTCAATAAAATGGTTAATTTATAATATGCTCTCATGGTTGTTTTTTTGTTGTTTTTTTTGTTTTGTTTTTTAAGTTAAATGCATGCACAGCTGGATCTTGGCAGCATGAAAAAGGGACCAGATTGTGAGTTGATCCCTCTTGCCTCATTCTGGCATTGTGTGAGAGTAGCTGCTTAAAGTGACAGCCTTTTAAATGACCAAAAGACTGTCCTTGGCTGGTGGAGCTAAATCTGGGACTAATAGGTGTAATCGGTTTTAAACGGGGTGCTGGAAGGAGAATCCTTGATGCTCCAGATTCTGCTTGCTGGGTTAGTGGAAGTGAAACAAAGTTGTGGTGCAGATGCAAGGAGCCTTTGTTGGGGTAAAGTTATGCATATTTTTTGGGGGAAGTTCAGGATGACTGAGTCATGGAAATCAGCTAAGTCCCTCCAGACTCTTCCAGCTGAGTGACAGAGCAGAGGAATGGAAAACACCTGTTAGTTCCTTAAATCCCATTCCTTCCCCCAACTGAAGCAACATTGTTCCTTGTGGAATACTTTTCTCATGCTCTCTTCTAGATGCAGTCTGCTACCCCCCTGCTTCCTTTGGGATGTTATTCAGGCAGCAGGTTGATGCCAGAACTCAGTTTCTTTGATACCACATCTTGTACTACCAGAAAGTAGTGGCTGGTCACAAGCCAAATATAGAACTGTGGTGCAGGTGAGCTGGGACCTATGGGTGTTTTTACCATTGAAACCGTTAGCTAGAAGCTTGAAAGTTTCTTTGCATAAAGTAGGATGAGACTCTTAAGGCACCTTGAATAATTTTGTGGACAAACCCATTAATTCAGTTTCCCTAGATGCCACAGTGGTGAAAAATGCTTAAGTCCTGTCTACACTGCTTGTTCCACAATTGCTAATTCTGTTGGAGTTGCACCAGTGGGAGTTACCTCTAGCGCCCCTGGTGCAGGCAAGGTACTTTGTGACGGCTACGTGATCTACAAAATGGATAATAATACTCCCAATCCCGGAGGTGGAACTTGGCTTGTGGAGTATTTGAAAAAACACTTGAAGTCCTTGGTTGCTCCAGAATGGCCAAGTCCTACTGTTAAACAATTCCTTTCCCTTGCTGAGCATATAGGGTCTAGAAATACTCTGCAAAGAAAAGTAGTTAATGAGGGGCTCTGATAGCATGATTACCTCTGGACTGGCTTCTATGTTAAATTCATTCACAGAGCCATTTTAGGGGCCCAGTCCTGCACCACACACGTGCGCGCGCGCGCGCACACACACACACACACACACACACACTTTCCTAAAGGGGTGAAGATGTTGGATATTTAAATACAGTGTTGGCTTCTTAAGACGGCACATCTAAATTTACCATGACTTCCCTACAGGCAAAGCTTTTGTTTTTGTCTCATTTCTTCCCTCTTCCCCTGGTTTTCATTATCCTGATCTTTGGGCAGAGAAAGGTAGGTATTGTTTTTAAATGTCAGGAACAAAAGCCAGCCATTCCACTCCCAGCAATCTGTGGCTCTGTGTCACCTTTTAAAGGTGGAAATGGATAACATCAGGCCAGCAGGTCCCATTCTCCTGCCTACTGCACCATTTCCTTTGGGTTTCAAAAGGCATTTTTATAAAACAGGAAGATGTGTGGTTGTAAAATGGAACGGATCTGCTGCATGCTCATTCTTTAATTAAGCGCTTGCCTGGTACAAACCAACTTTCCCATCTGAGCTTAGCTCATTATGGTCTTTATGACTGAACAAGGCAGGAAGGTTTGGGGGTTTTTTTTCTCCTTTTCCCAACAGGAAATGGTGAGGAAGAAGGGGGGGAAAGGTACATTCCACTAATTACTTTCAGCTTTTCATCCATAAAATTCTGGATTTTTCAGAAGTAACTAAATTGTTAAAAGGAAGGATTTCAGGTATGGACCACCTTCAGGCCAGGAGCGGGTGTACAGTACCAGGAGCTGATGTATAGAGAGAGTAAATATCTATAGACACGCTTACTTACAGGTATGTATTGTATGCATTTAAAATGCCACATTTGGAAGGTACTAAAGGTTTCTAATTGTTCTGTCCTTTGGCACAAGATTACTCCGTTATATAGATTGCTTCTGGCTTATGACTCTTAATTAAATCTTAAGGGCCATTCTTGCAACCGCTTGTATTGATCCTGCAGACAAGGCTGCTAGGCTGCCCCAACCACTTGGTTTTCGGCTGTCCGGCAAAGTTTTCCCTGGGGGGTGCATCTAGCACACGGTCTGAGTCGTAGTGAGATTTGCCAGAGCAGTCCCTAGCAATCCTGCTGGATCCCACTGGGATTCATGGTTCTTCCCTGCATTTCTGTCCATCAGGGCTAAATTATGCGTGCCCCATTTAGTGGGATTAAAAATATAGTAATAGTGGCAAGAAGGCTTTGTTCCTTGTATGAAAACCCACCAAGTCCTGATGTCCCAAAAGTGCCATGGTAAGCTGCATTCTAGTTTATCTGGAGGGTAGCAGGGGCTACAAGGCTTTTGCAGTGAAGGTTTAAAATGGACAGGGGACTGCCTAGGCTCCAACAGATCAATCCAATTCATGTTAAACAAGCACCGCATTAAACCAGTAGAAAGGAGAGGTACAGACTGTTTGGCATCCAAGTAGGCCAGGTCATTGCCCCTTATGTTGGGAGCAGGTGACATAGGTCCAGTCTGCTGGGTGGGGGCGGGGGGGCAGGCCAGAGTGTGACCAAAGCACCTTGCAGCACAGTGCTGCCAGGGAATGGCAGTGTCCCCATGAGACTGTTACTGTTATTTAGAGGTTATTTAGGCAGCCCTTGGGTTGCTTTTAGTTTTACATGTGGATCTGGACTAGACCATGCCTTACCCTGAGCTGTATGAAGTTGTTTAGAGTCACCTCCCTTAATTTCCTGGGCTAATATGCTGAATGTAGCTCAGTTGGCCTCCTTAAGGTGCCCCACTCTTCAGGTGCCATTTCTAACCTCCAAACAAGTCTCTTTGCCCACCCCTGCCAGGCAGGCAAGTTGTAGGTGTGATCAAGTCCTCTTAGATTTTATATGGCATTATTTGTACCATGTCCCACACTGGCAATAACTCACTGAACTAGTGAATTTAATAAATTGCCTCATTGGGAGGCAGAGCAGCTGACTAGCTAAAGCCCTGTACCAAGGCTTAGGGCTACAGACATTACTTAAACCAGTTTACGTGTAACTTATCAGAAACTGTTTTACACCTGTAACAACAGAAGCTCAGTGCCCATAAACCAGTTTCAAAATAGCTGAAACTGGTTTAAGATTAATCTGGTTGAATGTAGTATCAGACTTAACTGATCTGGGTCAAATTGGTTTATGAAACTTCTGTCCCAGCCCCCTTCCTGGTTCAAGTTAAATAACAGTCCCAGCATCTCAGCATGCTTTCCAGCCCTGGGATGGGCTTTCTGATCCAGCAGAGAAGGGCTAGTGGGGTAGAGGAGGGTAAGGCAGGGACTGCCATCCCAGGCAAACCCCAGCTGGGGTTTGGGGCCAGGGCAGGGGCTTAAACTTCTCTTCCTTTGAGTACAGAGCTGCCTTGCCCTGCTAAAAACTTACTGCTGGCTGCAACTGTGGACAACAAATCCCAGAGGCACCTGGAAGCAGGAAGAGGACATGAGGAGCAACCCTGCAGAGTCCTGTTGTTGTGATTCTGGAGTGCAAATCCCAGACACCTCTGGGGCAGCAGGAAGAGGAAACAAACACACAGCCCATGCTGGCTACATGCCAGAGAGCCATGCTCTAGTGGCCCCTGGTTTCTGGCCTGAGCCACGGCAGGCATGTGGCTGCAGTTCCTGCATCAAAGATAAACGTGTGTCCAGTTATTTCTCAATTTAATCTCTGCAGTTTAGATTAACCTGCAAAGACTGAATTGATTCAGCCTCGGGCTTTTTGACTATCTGTCCGTAGCCCAGGAGACTCACTCCCTAGGTTCTCTTCCCAGGTCCTGTGAGATGCACTTGAACACTTCCTCATGCCTCAGTTTCCTTACATGCACAGCAGGGATGAGGAGACACTGTTCTGTAAAGCACTTGGAGGTCTGCTAGTGAAAAGCACTAGCTAGCAAAAAGCACTTCCGAATGAACTCCAGAGCCAGAAGATGCCTTCACAAGCGAAGCTCAGTCCTAAACCCTTAGTAGCCCCAGAGCACATCATGCATGAAGTGTTCATCGCTGTCTCACTGCCTGAGCCTGTAAAACACACACTTGATGACTAAGGCAGAGGTTCCT
>NW_005841895.1:603987-616545 GCF_000455745.1 Alligator sinensis
TTTATGATTTCAGGAAATAAACACACTGTAAAGCTGCTCCCTTGAGCCCACGCGTTTTATCCAGGTAGAGCAGGCTGCAGTGGCTGAAGTGAGGAGGTAGCGAGGGGGGGACCTGTGATTAACAGGAGGAGCCATTTGGCGACCACCTTGTGTGACCATCTGCAACAGATTACACTGTCAGTGCTAATAAAAGCTGGGATTCAATCAACTGAACTCCAGGTACCGCAAGGGGCCCCTGCACTCCGGGGGCTGCAATTGTTGAAGACCACGAACCCCAGTGAGCGGGGCTGGCTGGTTCAGCATCGGCATTCTCCTCAGCTCGGAGCTGTTTTGCTTCATATTATGCTGACAGAGTAAGTGTTTGAACTCCCCTTTTTAATTTCCACGGACTCCGAAGGACCTTTTAAACAAACATGTACGTCCTCTTGCCTCTTGGAGCCCATTCAAAAGTTCAAGGGAAAGCCCCAAAGTGCATTTTCTTCCCAGAGATGATCCCCTCCCCTCCCATTGACCTGCCCAGCACTGCATTAAGGGTGATTTGAAAGCAGGTCCAATGAAGGTCTCTGTGTCACAAGAGGAGGATGTGCTAACCCCAGTGACTGGAAACAGGCATGGAGCATCTGGGCCCCCAAGCTACTCAAGATTATAATGCCCCATACAGGGTCCAAGATGGGAGAGTTTTAAGCAAAACAAAAGCTTTAGGATTTCCCTTCACATCAAAGGAAAGTTGCCTATGGAAGCATCCCCCCTGCTTCTTGCTGTACTGACTGCTAGGATGAGTCCTCAGGGACCACAGCCTATTTTTATTCATCCTGACTCAAGCAAAACTCCCAGGGAAGCCAATTAACGCCTGCACCCCACCACCACCACTCCCTGCATGTGAACACGTTGGGCATTCAGGGCCCAGTGGTGCGGTGGTCGTGTTTCCTTAACGAATCACATTCAGCTACATAGGAGCAGAGTGAGGGGTCCTTACCTGATAAGGAGCCAAAATCCTGAGGTCTTGATCAGTTTTTATTCAAGCTCCTCCAGTGCCTTCACTGGGAGCATTGCCTGAGAAAGGACTGAATAAAAACTGACCTTCAGCATCTGACCTGAAGTTATTTACATGGGAATTATTAGGGTTGGTTACTCTTAAAAGCATCAGTACTATGAGATGGGTTTATTGGATCAAATATATCTCCCTGGTTCCATTTTTTTTGGTTGCTGCCTTCTCTTGGTTAGCACCTGTAAAGCTCAAGAGAGTCCAATGAAGGACCACCCATATGACCAGAGACTTGCATGGCAAGCCATATGAGAAAAGGCTGAGGGACCTGGGACTCTTCAGCCTGAAAAAGAGAAGGCAGAGAGGGGACTTGGTAGCGGCTTACCACTACATCAGGGGCATACATCAAGGGCTCAGTGAACAACTGTTCAACAGGACGCCCTTGGGGAAAACCAGGAGTAATGGCCACAAACTCCTGGAAAATTGTTTCAGGCTCAACATTAGGAAAAAACTTCTTCACAGTCAGGGTGTCCAGACTGTGGAATAAGCTCCCTCCATGGGTGGTGCGATCACCTACCCTGGAAGTCTTCAAGAGGAGACTGGATGGTCACCTTGAAGTTGTCTTTCCTGCCTGATGCAGAGGGCTGGACTTGATGATCTTCCGAGGTCCCTTCCAGCCTTACAATCTCTGAATCTACCAAAAAAACCTAGAGCCCCCCACTCCAACCCTCCTCAACTGAGACCCTGCTTTGCTAGCCTGTGCAGACACAAGGGATCCTGTGAAGACAAAGGGAGTTTCATTATTGGCTTCAATGGTGTCAGGATTTTACCCACAATGGGAGGCAGTCCTTTTCTCAAAAAGCTTACAATTAAGGCTATAAATAAGACATTCAAAGGCTATTATACTCATTTTACAGTTGGTGAATGGTCACTTGCCCAAGGTGGCACTCTCATACCCATCCATAGGCACCGGATAACTATGATAATGACAAATAATGATAGCTGATTTCAGATGATAAAGAAAGATGCCATGGAGACATCTGAGGTTACATTCTTGAACATCCCTTCAGTGAGACATTCGGAGAAGCTCGCTGCCTCTGAGGAAAGCAACTAACTAATTTCTTTTGGGCCTGTTGTTGCATGCTATCAATGAGATAACAAGGGAGGTGGACAGGCTGCAGCAAATGTTTTACAAGGTGGATCTTCATTTGAACTATCCTCATCCTCGCAGGACTTGCAGATGATTCCCCACCTCCTCACTTCTGTAGATGCCCGTGCAGTGGGTTAGAGGGCCGAAGCTGGAGGAGCAGGTTCCCAACAGCAGAGCAAGGGCATTATGATGCACTGAGGTGCAGAAAAACTCAGCTTGGGACCTCATACATTCATTCTTGAGGACTTTGTTCTCACAATGGGAGTTTTAGATACATAAAAAGGAAAGAAAAACACCAGAAGAGCTGGAATGTGTTTAAACCCAAGGAGACCGGAAGCATGGCGAGGCCTTTTCATGCTTAGCTGAGCATCAGGGTTCCTTGTGGAGTTCATCTCATGGACTAGGAGCCAGGACTGCATTTGAATTACAGTTCATTAGAATTTACAGCCCATTCAAAAAGTTTATGAAGGCCCTTTATGCTGCAGTTTGGAAATTCAGAGCATTTTCTCTTCTCAAGCACAGATGCTAAGGGGGTTTATTAAACTGGAGGGATCCAGATTAGCTTTAGCAGTGGATGCCAGGTAAAAGAAGTGAGATGCAAACAAGAAGTTGAAAAGTGCCTACTGTTCCTTTCCCCAGGGCTGGGCACTGTGAGAGAAAGACCTCCAGCATGGCCATTCAAAATGCTGTCTGTCTTCCCAGTGCCTGGAGAGGTAGGTAAGCAGGACTGAGCAGGAACGGGATTTCCACTTCCAACCATTCTGAAGCATTTACAGCTTTGAAACATGTCCTGGTCAAATAATGGAACAAAAAGGAAATAAAAAATTAAAATTTTTCTGTAGCTCAAAATCTTCAAGTCGTTCCAGGCTAATGTAAGCATTTCAATAAAATCCAAACATTCCCTTTTCTTTTTCATTTTGACCTTCAAAAGCTTGGAAAAGCAATGAATTCCGACTCAGTTTGATGCAAAAAAAAATCAAAACTCTTAGCTCCAAAAACGATGGACCAAGACATCATTTCAGGGTCGTCAGCTTCCCCTCCTCCCCCAAATGTAATAACTTTTTAAAACATTTTTGTTTTGACCAAAAATGGTATTTTTTACTCAACAAACAGGTTGATGAAACATTTCTAACTGGCTCCTTAGAAAAAGGGAGAAGATAAAGACCTTGTGAAGTGCTCCAGGCAGTCTGGGTAGTGCCTGTGCATCCACTGCATTAGTTTCACCAGCTAAATGGCTCTGTTTTGGTTATTGCACCTGAAGTGGAGCGTTGAATAAGTCAGAGGGACTGAGCTCCCCTTGCTCCAGCACCACAACATCCTTCAAATGGACCCCAACTCTATTGTCTAGCCTGAGCCTTCGCAAAATGTGTGGCTCAACCCATCTCCTTTCCTCTCTGACCCTGAACATGACTCCTGGTGTTTCTGCTGGTGGCTGGGCATGGAAGCCATGCTGCCATCCACTCCTTCCCAGGGAGGGCTGTGCCTCCTACACCATGTATCTGTTTCTTCCATGATTGTGCCAGGTCCCAAGAGGAGAACAGGGGGCAGTGGAGGTGCTGGCTGAGTCATGAGAGCGCGATTTCAAAGATACTTTCAGCCTTTCTTCCCTGGAGCTACATCAAGTTTTCTGCTGGGATGGTGGGTGTCTGGCATCCTTCCTACCATACTGTTAATCCCCTGCCTCATCCCCTCATCATTTCCTTCTTCTTTCCCCTCCACACTGAGCAGTCAGATTGGGAAGGACTTGGACCCGAGGCTGGCCCTGTAGCAATGGGCCTCATGGAGTTACGGGTCAGCAAGCCTGTCAGCCCTGGCGGTAAGCTCTTGCGCCTTCCACAATTAGACTTCAGGCACGATGTGGGAGAGCATGAGGGAAGTTTGCTTGGGCACTGGCTATGTGGTGCTAGTTCTGTGTACAAAGAGGAGATCTGAGGGCTTTCTCCGAGCACTTTTTCGCAGCAATATGTTCCCCGGGAATAGTGAAACAAAGAACAGGCAGTAACAATGGGTCAGCTCCTCTGCTGGTATAAAGCAGCACAGGGCATCTGAACTACAAGGGTTCACTCCAGTTGAGGATTTGGCCTTTGGGCTACAACCTGTCTATGGAAGAGCTGACTCAACCCAGAATACAAAGTGCATTTGCCTAATCTTCCCTTAGCTCTCACCTTACTGAGAAAAACCTGAAAAAACAAAGAGACTCAGGGCAAGATCCAAGCAAAGACCTATTAATAAAACGAGTCTGTGGGCAAATGCTTTTGATTTGGGGAATGGAATGACATGAGTTTTGCAAAATAAGCCAGACAGGCTTAAACAGTGAGCCACAGCAAAACCAACCCAAAGGTTTCCCTTTTCATTGACGTGGTGATTATAGGAGGGCTTGAAAGATTTGTGCATTTATTCTCTGTTTTTTGAAATGGGCAGCAGGTGCGGGTACTAGTTTAGGTTTATAATTGTAAGTTGTGTGTCAACATGCATTTAAAGTGAGAGACTCGATCCATTAACAGTTGGCCATACAGAGTCAAGTTCACAAACACGCTGCAGGTGTAGCTATTGTTTTTCTAACTCTGTGCTATTGAAACGAACAATAATCTTAAATTAATCGTTAATCAGATGATAAAGTGGAATATTGGGTCATTTTGGGCTGGGAGGTGCAATTCTTTTCACTGGAACAAAGAACTTCACAAATATATGGCATATGTATATGAGAGAGACAAGGAATGAGAAAGGGGGATGAAGAATTAAAAGGGAACTGGATGGATTCATTAAATAGATACATTCACCTTTGATTCCAGTGTCAAAATTATTATTTGATTTCCAGGCAGGCTTTGTCTTGACAATATCATTGCCCTCTATGTACTCATCCTCCAGCCTCCAAGAAAATTCTAAGCCAATCTACTCCCTGTCTCTGACTCTCACTCAAAGGCCATCTCAGTCATTTTTATCTTCGCTGCACCAGATCTGAGGTATGTGATTGTGCAGGCAAAAGCCATGCATGGTTGGCACGTGCAGTTAGCATGATTACTCATGAAAATCAAATAACTGCCCACACAAATGAACACGAAGGTGTGCAATCACAAAAGCCTCATGCAGGCATTAGATGTGCAATTGCATACACCTTATTTGTATAAACATCAGGTACTGAAGCTTCATAATGGAGTTCCAGTTTTTTCAGTGATAAGCAACAAAGAAAAGTCATCCTTGTCCCTGGACTGGAATTATTCCTTTGCTCAAAGAGATCAAAGCCTCTCTAAATAGGTGAGTCAGGATTGAGAAACACCCTTCTAGAACTACCTAATCTTCCAACCATCCATTCGTCCTGTGCAAATATTGTTTTGCAGGTCACCTGCTCAGGTGTGGGGGGTTTCCTGAGTTTGTTGCACTTGCAGACTTTAAAAGACTGCAGAGAAGAGAACAAGCACAATATTGTTAAGCATTTAATTGGTCACTTTTGTTTCATTTTCAGCTGGTCCCTGTGATTGTCGTGCCATTCAGTGCTGTGTCTATCTGTGTCTGTCCGTTGTTCAATCTGTTCTTCCTGCTGGAGTTGGCTCGGACAGGGCATGTTAGGGAGCTGTTGTTTGCCTGTGAATGTTTGCAGTGGACAACAAACAGATGTGTAAATCTACAGGAACATAAAAGGACAGCCATGAAGGGCACGTCTACACATTGCCCTATGTCACCATATGGCACGTTACAGCAACATAGTGTTCACGTAGGTCTATACATGATGGGCAGCTATGTCACCATAGCAGCACCCTCCCCCGTTTTAGTGTGCTGTCGTGGCGATGTAGCGGTGAAATCTAATTGTGCGCTGCATGCAAGCGCAGTATGGGTGGTTACTGCATCATGCTTTAGTACTTCCAAAGGGAAGTACTAAAGCATTGAGCCAGAGCAACATCGCCATATGACAACGTGTAGACGTGCCCAAAATGTATCTGCAGAAATAGTCTTACCAGTGTCTTGAAAACTTTTTTCAGTGCCCTTTTAACAGGTCAATTAAAAATAAAACCCACTTCTTCACTTAAATAACTAGTTGGCCTTAAAAAAATATTATCCTCTATACAATAATGAGTACAAGTTTCCTCGGCCTGATACTATAGCTTTACGATAGCAATGCTGTGCTGTAACTTATTGGAGATCTGCCTAGAAAATCATCAGAAAGTATTTTAAATCCAGCATAACATACATATTTATGGATCACCTTCTGTTTTACTGGGCTCACTGAAAGCAATGTGAGGCCTGTTCTACTTTTCTCAATAAAAAAGCTCACATTTCACATGTGAAGAGATTGGCGTCTCCCGAGCTAATTAATATGGGTTCCCCTCCACCTCCGGATTTTCCACGCAGGGTTATGCTGGCGACACTTTGTCTGTTGCTTCTATAAAGACCACGGTGTTGAACATTAGTCTCACTTGTTGACAATGTGCTGGAGGCACAACGGGGCAAGGCAAGGAAGCAGTGGTGTGGAGCAGGATAGAGTTATAAAGAGCTTCAAGGGCCTGCATTATGTCATTACTCAATTAGCCTGTTGGTAGTAGCACTTCATTAAAGAGCCAGGTTCTATTCACAGGCTATAATCCACTTTCCAAAGAGGATCCATAGCCATTGATCACCTTCCTTTGCTTTATTGAATATACTGAAATTTTGTTTTTGGACACTTCCTAAACCATTTAGGCAGAAAATGAGTTGTTCCATCATCCCAGATCAAACCCAGAGAAGGCCCCAGATTGCAAGGAAAATATGACCTATAGCTTTAATATGATAGGCACAAAAGCTATAGACTCAGATGCCCGATGTCAGGTAGCTGAATGTGTATTTTATTATCTAAATAAGTCAGCCACTTTAGGTGTCTAAGCACACAAACCACAACTCAAGATACAATGTTTGATGAGCTGAACAAGGAGGATAAATGCTTACAAAAAGTGCCTTAGCTGAGGCATTAACTCTCTAGGAACATGCACAGGCTGTCATGTGAGGAGACTAATTTCTGTAGCTGCTACAATTTCAAACCGGAATTATCTGCAAGTCTTTTTCTGATTTTTTTTTTTATGACCATATGGGTCAAGACACATGAGACCTGAAACACAGCAGATACTAGAGATAACTCTAGGTGTACTATGCAAAAAGCTTCCTGTCCAGCACACACAAACTGAATGCTAAATTAATGCAGGAAGTTTGAGTTTCACCCAAAACCTTTAGAAAGAACCCAGCTGAAGCAGGTCTTCCTTCACAGAAAACTGCCTGGATCATTGTGTGTTCCTACAACAGGAGTTTTACACTGCCAAACAGCTCTAGGCAGCTCTTGGAGCACTCCAAGGGGAAGCAAAGGCCATAAAGCTAAGCACCCATTTCTCTGTGAAGTGCAATGCTAGGTGGAAATTAAGCACAGATAGAAGGCAGAGGGGCACTATAGTTGCAAGCAGGAAACCAATGCGTGTCAAGAAAGGATGTCATCTTTATAGGTGGAAGGACTCAAATGGTGAACATATCACATGGGGAACTCCCCTTTCCTTCTGGTGATTGATAGATTAGACAGACAGGAAATGAAACACAGCAATTAGGCATCTATAAATAAGGTTGCTTGCTTTGATTCTGAGCTGGTTAAAGTGCAGGCCAAACAACATGTGCAGCCCAGTTCACAGAGCTCTGCACAACAGCTGCTCTCTGAAGCGTGCCCCGCGGTGACTGCAGATGCCTGCAGCGCAGCCTGCAGCTCCGAACTGGCCAAAGCACTGCATGCCAACCTGCAGGCCATCCCTTCCTCCAGAACAGCAGGCTCCTTGGAGTCTGTGCCAGACTGGGGCCAGGGGAGGGTTGCTGCTGTGATCCACACATCCATCCACACAGCTAAAACCCAGATGCCTCCAGACTCCCATCATCTCCATTACTGCTTCCAGGAACCTCCTTTCTCCTCTGGTCCTGACAAATACCCTGGTTCTCTCCATTCAGAATACAGCTGCAAATGCTGCTTTCCTAACCAGCTGTCGTAGCAGCCTTCTCTCGGCTTCTCCGGCTGTCTCCTGCTTTTGTAGTCCAGTGCATCCACCCTAAGATGCTCATCTCCACTTCCAAAGCCCTTCACAGTCCCATCGCCTCCCCCCCTCGCCTTTCCCACCCCATCACTTCAGTACCAGAAGGTCAGTTCTCAGCCTCGATCACTCCATGGCCTCTGCCTCCATCACCCATGTGCTGATTTTCAAATCAGCACCTTTGTGCTCCCTCCCATGCTGCCCTCAGACCTGTGCAGAGCTCCCTGGAAATGTCTACAGGGTGACTTCCTCATCCTGTGTCCAGTCCTGCCTGAAACCTCCTCTCTGCTGTGGTGCCCATAACAATCTGGACAATGCTGAGGCTGCAGATGAGTCCTGCTGCGCACCTGTCATGCTGGCTAATGAGGTGTCATAATTTCCTTGCATGGTTTTGTCTGGCTGATACCTTCTGTTTCACACAAAGCTGTTTGGGAGGGCAGCCTCTTTGCTCTGTGTTTGCAAAGTACCGAGCACACTGGCGCTATGGTTTATGAGTAGGACTCACCGTGTCCCCTGCCCTCTCAGGGAGAGCTGGTCCTGAATCTGTCTCTCCCACCCCTTCCAAGCGCTAATCTTAGAATGCAGCAAGGAAGCAGCTTTGGGGTAGCCCTTGGGGCCACCCTCCATCTTCATCATACTTGAGAGAGCTTGTGAGAGTCCAACCCAGAAGGCTTCACCTCTGCACTTCTGAGTCCAGGCACAGCTGGGCACATCTGCTCTATCTTAAAAAGGTTGGAGCATTCCAGCTCGGGCCCAGAAACTGGGAATCGTTAGCCCCTCCTCTTGTGCAGTTCTTGAGGTTAGCAGTGAAATGGGCTAATTCCCCCATCACTGTTTCCATTTGCACAGTATCAATCATGATATGGGTTGTTCCCTCCACTCCGCGGCCCTTGCAACTGGGTATGGGTTAAACACATGGGGCCCAATACTCCACACCCTTACTCCTCACTCAGACTGTCTTTATACCTGGGGCAAGCAAGTTTAACACACTCTCTGCATCTCCATGTCAACCCCTGGCTGCCACAGTAGCAACAAAACTGGATGGAAGACAAGTGGAGACAAGACCATATAGTATGCCTCCATTGCAACCTCTGCTTTGACTGACCTGTGCTGCTGTGATGTGAGCTGTGGTCACATCAATGACTGCAGTGTAGTGGTACCCTGGTCACCATGAGCAGTTCAATATTTGCTAGAATTGGGTTAGGGGCCTCTGTTCAGTGCTGACTCAGAAAAAAGCTGACTTGCCTATACTGTTCAGCACCTGGGTTTACCCTAGAGGCCTTTCCTCAATGTACTGACCCAGTTTGATGTGTGAGTGCTGATACATCTTCCTGGGAAGTTCTCCAGACATTTGGGAGCATACAGCCTTCCAACCAGTATCTTAGCTGCTCATGGAGTGGATAAACTGGTCCAGTGAATTCTGTAGACAGGAATAATTCATTTTTCTTAGATGTTTAGGACAAATGGTAAGTTATCCTGGTAGCTAGAATGTGGAGGAATGAAGCATCCCCTTCCCAAACACAGGAGCAATATGGTCTTAGGCTTGATGCGATGGTAAAAAAAGTCATGCAGACAGGCATTTTGTTTGACTGAATAGACTTATATGCTAAAATATCACCTCAAAACAATACGGTGGCAACTTAGAACTGGGGAAACATGCTTCTTTTTTAAATACTACCAACAAAAATAACGGGAGGGTCATTGCTCAGGCTTTTAGAGTGGAGATAAAGCATGAAAATTTTTTGGCCGTAGGTGAAGCATTCATACCTTAGGAGTGTCTGAAAGGAAGGGCTTATCATGGAAACAGTTTTGCACTCTTAATTACAGCAGCTGCTGCCTGCTATCAATGTCAGCCAAATCCCCAATTAAAAAGTCACTTTACAGCCACCTTATGCCACCACCTCCAGGGAGCGAAGGAGTTGCGATTCTGGGACTCTATTCTCCTGAACAATTGAAGGATTAAGACACGTAGCTCTGGACAAGAGCAGAGGCCATGCCAATACCTTCAGAAAAGGTATTTAGGCTTTTTAAGATGCAGGGTGGTGCCTGAATAGATGCCTGTGGCTCCTAGGGCAGCTCTAATCAAAGGGCCCAGAGTGTCTTGTGTATAAGCATCCCTGCGCTTCAAAATGGTGGTGGAGGTGTTTATCTAAATCTCATCGAATGAGCTTTAGTTAAAGTGCCCCCCCCCATTATGAAGCATGGGGATGCTGATACACAAGACGTGGAGGCCGCTGGAGTGCGGTAATTATAACACTCCAACAGACTCAACGCGCTGGAATTACAGTGTCAGAGCAGCTTCCCAGCTTGTATACAGGCATCCTAAAAGTCTGGCCTGAAGGACTTGAATTCAGGGACTGATATTCCTTCTTGCAAACACACACACGTGACATCACGTATATGATGGATTCACTAAGTTTACGTGTGAAGAACCACAGCCCACAAGTAAGTAAAAGCGGAGCCAGCCAACAAGATGTAGCCATTCACGTCTGCTCCCCAAGGGAAGGGGAGCAGTTTTGGTGGTGACCGTTCACCTCGCCTGGCCTCCGTGGTGACTGAAGCTGTTTGGGAGCAGGCTGCTTGGCTAGGGGCGAGAAGGTGGAAGCGGTACCACGCCAGTGAAACGGCTGTTTGTCAGGAAGCCTCAGCCCTGAGATCACTGGCACTTTCCAGGTTGCCAAGAAAAGGACTGCTCAGTAAAGCTGCAGCAGGGGGGGGGGTGTGCATGTGTGCATGTGTGCGTGTGTGGAGTCTGCCTCTCAAGGGAAGAGGCCATGCCATGCCAAGTATCAGGTTAAAATAAAACCCTCCCATTTCTGTTATGCCTGGGGTAGCTTAAAATGAAGGGATCTTTTTCAAGCCCAGGGCCCAGTGGATACAGCTCTTGCTCATTTACCATTTTTCTTTCATTCATAAGTAAGGGAGTCCGCTTCACTTGTTTCCAGCCGTTCACTTCTCTCTTAGGCATAAGCCGGACACTGCAGCTTTTTGAATAACATTCAGCTTCGGGGCCTAGTTGGCCTTACAATGGCCCTCCAAAGCACTGTGACCAACAAGGAGAGCATCACCCCTGTCTTTCTGATTCTGCGGTTTTGTGGGTACTTGAGGGGGGCTGCAGCATTTGCCGATGGTGGTTTCCAGTCCATCCCTTTGTTGCCACATGAAGGCTGTGTAAATCCGCTCTCTTCCATGCTTTAAAAAAGGCCAGCCCCCTGCTCTCATTCAAATAAGTGGTGCAGTTGCACAATACTGGCTACCTCTCTGCAAAAGGAAATAGCTGTCCCATAAATAATGGAAGGTGGAGAATGTGTGGGAGGTTATGAAAGCAGGCAGAGCGAATGGAGAACGCTTTTCCCCGAGTGCTCCGAAAGCGACAGCTTGCAGTCCAAAGAACAGGGAAAATTAAGAGAAGAGCAGCTAGGATTCGGAAGTGAGGTGTACATGTGTGCACAGGCTTAGATGCACAGAGGCAGATACATTCACCCAGAGATGAACATGGACCCACACATGCACATGCATACACTCAAACATGTGCACAATCACGCGCAAATGTACATGCACTAAAACCCCTGCATGCACACACGTGCTCACCTAGTAGGATTGCGTGTCTTATACTATGCAATATACCTTAGCCATGATCATTCATGCCGGTGTCAGGTCACAGCAGAGCATTTTAATTGGCAACACATTCTGATACAACGTTCAGCTATACAAGCAGCACACTGACTGTTCAGTCAGCTGTCAGCCTGTGTCCTAGCCCATAGATAAGCAGAATAACAATGACATATAACTGCGTGCTTCCACACATGAATGCAGTGTACGATGAAGAAAAACATGGCTGCTTCGGATGGTGGGGAGAGGTTGTGGTACGATGAGGTTGCAAGACAGGTGTGATTTGGGGTGTAAGTGTGTGTGAAAGTAAAAGTGTGAGTCTAGTTCTGTATGCGAGTGACAAAAAGTGTGGGGCATTATGTACACTGGTGAGACACAGCTTACGGTCTGAACACATGTGCCTTGAACATGTGTGTGGAGGAGACAGTGTGGTGTGAGGTGTCTGGGTTTGTGGGCGTCAGAAAAAGGGAATGCACTGGTGCTTACCTGGGCAAGAAAGAGACTAAACACAGCCTGGGGTGGGGGTGACTGTGTGTACCATATGGAAGAATCAGGGAGGTGGGGAAGGGGTTCAGGTCTTGTTTCCTCTCTCCTGGGAAGGACTCAGGTTGTTTGATATTTGTTTTCCCCACTCCTGGTTCCTAAAGGAAAGATAGACCCATAATGAGGGATGTGTGGGGAGGAGAGTTTGGCGAGCAGAATAAACACTTGCTTCAAATACAGGCAGGATGACCGAATGCTTGATCCACTCCTCCAGGATCCACTTCGCTCATGGGCTCCTA
>NW_005841895.1:616598-620768 GCF_000455745.1 Alligator sinensis
GCTCCTAACTCTTCCCCAGCTCTTTGGGCATAACTGAGAAGCCTGTGTTACAGAGTACACTGGGAAGTTCAAGGCAACAGCCCAGGGAATGACTGGTTATAAGTGCTTTGAGCCAGAATCTGCCAGCCCTCCCACCCCCACTACCCCTAGGCCTGATGGAGACAAAAGCTGAGAGGCATTAAGCAAAGACGTAGTAACAGGACAGGAAAAGCCAGTTGTTTGTTAACTGAGCTGAAGGAGGAGGAAGACAAGGGATGGGGTCTGTGCCGTGACTGTAGGAATCATTTAAGATGACCACCACATGCCAGCAGATGCAAAGCCGATAGACAACATCCTGCCTGGCCCAGAGCTGGAACTGCACATGTTTGCAAAGGCAGAGACAAGTCAGGAGCTTGGAAGATGTATTTTGTACAGTGTAATTTTATCCTAGTGGAAGGGAACGGTTATTTTAGCAGGGACTTGCAATAATGATGTTGGAAACAATTCATGCATCACACAGACTTGAAAGTTCCCAAGGGGAGAGGGGGCAGAGAACAGGCAGCAGTACAGACAGAGACAGTGCTCCCCACATGAGAGCAGGCTTGCTCTCAAAGGGCTGCAAGCGTGGTTTTCTGAGACAGAGCACAGTCCAGTATAACCCCAAATATGTGTCTGAGCTCAGGCCAGTAAATCAGTTCCACTGGAATGATGTGGCTGGAAATGTACATTTTAGGTCACGTGAACTGAGCCAAGTACCAGGCATTTGGCTTGGCAGCGCAGAGTCCTGCTGTGATTCAGCACCGAGATAGCTCAACCAGGGACACTGCCTCGCCTGCCCTTCGGACCTGCTGGCAGACAGAACTGAGAGCACCGATTCTGAGCGTCCGCACTGCTGCTCCAGGGAGCCCAGAGTGAAACCCACAGCGATGTGCTGAAGCCAGACCCCACATCCAACATGACCTCCTCTGTGAGAGGTAGTTTAGGGGCTGAAACCAGATCCCCATTTCAAGTGTTCAGCTGACTTTGCTGCTAGCTCTGGATTGTGTAGTGAAGATCTAGCCACTTCTCCTGCTTTTCCAGCCCATTCAGACCTGCTTCACAGCTACTCCATGAGCAGGTTCCCCCAGTCCTTTTGGGAGGTTTGCTTCTGGATCATACTAGTCCAGGATCTACCAGCCAGGACCCCACCACTGCCCCTTATCTGTCCCAGTTCTGCCTCCCACAGGCCCTCTGCATAGTTACAGACTCATGCAAGGGCGGCCTTTGTAGATCCTAGAACAGCTCCCATGGCATGTATGGGGAACACAAACCAATCTGTTACTCTGGGCAGTACTGCTTCCCAGCTCTCCTCTACCAGCAATTAAGCCACCACAAGCCGTCTCTCTGCTAGTTGCCCATGGTTGTCCTGGATCCTCTGTTGAGTAACCATAGAAGTCTCTTAGCCACATGTGGGGGTCAGCCTAATAGCATAAGCAGTGTGGTTTAGTGGACAAATCATGGCAGTGAAACAAAGGACTCCTGCAGTCTGCTCTCAGTCCTGACACTGACCCTCTCTTTGCCCTTAGTCAAGTTACTTGACTTTTGGGTTAACTTTTTCCTCTGGCCTATGCAAGTTATACATTTATAACCAGATCTGGGCAATGAGGGCCAGGAATTGGCATAGCTGGGAGGAATACAGGTGAGACTTGGCTTCACAAGACCATGAGAGAATGCTGCAGGTGGCATAGCAGGGACTGGCCATGTGGCCGAATCTCCCCTCTTGAATCCCCCTCTTGAAGTCCCCCAGCCAGACAGAAGGCGAAGTTCTCTCCTAGAGGTAGGTGGCCTACCTGCTTGCCCTCCCCAACAGCAGCTGGACTGCTGTCTCTGGACTGCAACTTCTTCTGGGACTGAACAACTCAAAGCACTGGCTGGAGGTCACTGTTTCCAATACAGTTCTAACAGCGGTGATCAAAAGCTCCTGTCAGCTGCGGTGTCTCTTGGCCTGTTTTTAAGGATTTGTGTGGGTTTTCAGTGCAATTCCCAGTGAAGAAGCCTCCACATCATAAAAACCACACTTTAGTGGCATCAGTGGGCATCTCAGTACAGATTCCTAGGACTGAATGGGCCATAGAGCCAGAGCCCCTTGCTCCCTCCTCCAGGTCACGGCTGAGGTGTGTGGGCAGGGTAGGCATGCGCGGGGCTGTCAGTCTGCTCTTAGGATCCCAGACAGTCTGCAAAGATCTTTATCATCTGCTTCCCTGTCCCACATCCCCTGGTTTCTTTTGAACTCAAAAATATAATGAGAATTGTTTTCCTCTCCACATTTTCTGCGTCCTTCTATCTTTTCTGCTGGCCAAGTAACATCTTTCCTTTGTGCCAAATGGTGTCTGTGCAGTTTATCAGTTTATCTCTTGAAGTACATGTCTCGCTCTCAATCTGTGCTGGGGAGAGCTCAAGTAATTGCCGAAAACTATTCTGACAGCGATCCAGAAGCAGAGAAGACAAATAAATAGGGACCATATGCAACACTCGAGTCAAACTCACCACACAAAGATACTCTCATTCAAAGTGTCCAAATAGGAGGCTGTGTTGATAAAAGCTACTCTGAAGTTTAGACTGTTTTGGCTCTGCACTCCCCAACACAAAGTCTCCCTGAGAAGTGGGATACTTTCTGGCTTGAAAACTTCTCCTGTATTTAAAGCCTTCTCTGTGTTTATATAGTAGACTAGATATGTGCATTTTTACTGTAACTGTGCACATTCACCAGTGTCAAAAAGGTCTCGGACTTGAGGTGGAGTAAAGGAAATATTGCTCTTTTTTAACCTGTGGAACTCGATGCTGTAGGATGCTTCTGGTAAAAAAGCTGAATACATTTTAAAGAGAAAGGGTTGGCCCAGAGATGAGGCCTCTTGATTTCTTCTCATGATGATCTTCTCAGACATGACCCCTCATGATTTCTTCTCACCGAGGACAGCCAGAAGGGAAGAGCCAGCTCTGGCCATTGTGTTTTGATTCACTTGCAAGCAATTCAAAGTAACACCACTGATGTTTAAACTGTGTGTGCATTAACTGGTGTGAGGGGCCCGGAGCTCTGGAGTGGCACCACCGAACCCCAGTCACCTGGGAAGAAGTTCCCTGGGATCTGAATTCTCTCTCCTTTTATCTTTGATCTCTTATGACATTGGATTCCCTCCACTTGAAGTCTTTCTCTTCCTGACAGTCCTCCTCCACAACCCCTTCTGACATAGTTCATCATGGGGCAGTTCATCATGACCCCCATCCTATGTTGCCCTGCTAAGTACTCAGCTGAGTCTTTTTCAGAAGCTGCACTAACTTCCCTTGAGCAACAATTCCTGCTTTCTACCAGCCTGCAGAAAGGGAGTTCCAACATGAGCTGATGTATCTCCAGACTAGATGTCCCCTCTTGATTTATGGGTCATTCCCATGATAATTAACAGCAGGGTTCTACAACAATGCCATAGGAGCCTATAGAAATGATAGCGAGGTCCAACAAAATGTAACAAGAGTGAGAGCCTTTTTCTAGGCTTCTTTCCAGCCACCCAGCAGGGATCTGTAACAAGGACAGAAACGTCTGTTCATTTCGACAGACTAATTTAAAAAAGTGTCCACATTCTATTACAGCCTGAAGAGGTTTTCCAACATGATCTGGCTTCAGGTGGCCAGGAAAAATAGGCATCTTCCCAGAAATCTAGGAGAAGGTCCATACCTGTAGGTTCAAATTCAGCCCTCCCGGCTATCCATCTGACTTGGTCACTGCCCTGCTGGGCTAGGGACAGAAGTTATACATAAACTGGTTTAAGTGATCAGAAACTAGTTTAACAGAACAGAAGTTCAGTGCGCACAAACCAGTTTCAAAATGGCTGAAACTGGTTTAAGATAAACTTGGTTGAATGTAGTATCAGACTTCACTGATCTGGGTCAAACTGGTTTATGAAACTTCTGTCTCAGCCCCCTTCCTGGTTCAAGTTAAATCACAGTCTCCTGGCATCCTGGCAGCTGGGGTTTGCCTGGGGGTAGGGGGCAGTAAGCTAATCAGTGAGACCAGTGAGCCAGTGGTCACTGCTCCAGACAGGGAACAGCTGTGCAAGGCCAGCCCTGCTCTCTGGAGCAGACAGCACAGCTCAGCCCAGCCCAGCCCAGCCCAGCCCAGCCCAGGGCTGCAAAAAATGCTGGTCTGGGGCCAGGGAT
>NW_005841895.1:620784-625257 GCF_000455745.1 Alligator sinensis
TTCCCTACTCAACCTTACTGCTGGCTGCGACTGTGGACTATAAATCCCAGAGTCACCTGGAAGCAAGAAAAGGAAGTGATGAGCAACCCTGCAGAGTCCTGCTGCTATGACTGCAGCCTGCAAATCCCACAGACCTCAGGGGCAGCAGAAAGAAAAAGTTGAATAGACGGGCAGAGAACCATGCTCTAAGACTCCCCCCTTCCCCCTGCCCTGGCTTCTGGCCTGAACCATAGCAGGCATGTGGCTGCATTTCCTGAATCAAAGGTAAATGCGTGTCCAGTTGTTTCTTAGTTTAATCTTTGCATCTGAGACTAACCCGCAAAAACTGAATCGATTCAGTCTTGGGCTTTTTGTGACTGTCTGTACTTTGCCCTGGAGACCTTAGGGAAGTACTGGTAACTTTCTAAACCTCGCTGTAAAACAGGGATAACAACACTGACCTCTTTTGTAAAGGACTTTGAGATCCAAGTGCTATATATGGCCTGGGTATGATGATGATGAATATGATGATGTCCCAGTTGCAGGGCATGTGCTGATGCATACACAGAACATGGCAGCCTGCACACGGCTCAGCCATGCTGCTTGCTCGCAGACAGAAAATGTTTTGGGGGATGGTTAGTTATGTGCTGGATTGTTATCATTGAGGTCTTGGCCTCTCTCACTGTGCAAAGTTTACCATTCGCATGGGAAGCTATACAATGCAGCAAGGCCTTATGCAGAGAGAAGCCTCTGAACCAAACCTCTAAATCCACCCTTCCCTAAAAGCTCTGTGGTGCTTGACAACCCCTCACTGTCAGCTCATGCCTCTCTCCACTCCTGTGCCTTACAGCTGAAGGGCACGCTTTATTTGGGTTACATTCGAGTCCTATTTCACCCTGCTTTGGAAGCCCGCAATGAAGGGGACATTGTAATGATCCCCAGCGCTCTGCCTGTGCCAAGGGGGTCCTGCTTAACATGCTCAGATGAAATTAAGCACAAGACAGCTAACACACAGCCATCCTCCTTAGCCTGGATCTCTGCTTTAAATCAAGGCGCTGCAGTGCAGATCAAAGTGTGCCGAGGCTTTTCTTAACCAGCCTGAAACATTCTTGTATGACGATATTCTGCTGTCAGCAGTGCTCTCTCACTCTTGGGACAGCGGTTCTCCCCACCCCATCACAGCCGCCTCCTTATCTTCCACTGTCCAAGGGGGGAGATAGGAGGTCTATGTCTGGGTCCTAGGGCTATGCTGGAAAAGCAGAAATCTTCATCCCTGTTCTCTTTGCAAAGACATAGATCAGGCTTCTAAACCAATCCAGATCTTATTAAACATTGCTTGGCACATGCCTTGTGAGGAGGAAGAGACAATCCAATTTATGAAAGTGCTGAGTTTTTTCTCTCTGCCCTCCACCCTAGCTAGTTTTGTATCTGCAAACAGCATCATGGAATCTGCATATTTAACACAGACAAGAGTCGGCAAACCTGTCGGATACACGTTTACTGGAAATGAAGCACTAAGGCAGAGTCCAAAAGCATCTCCACTGTTCAGGGTGCAGGAACATGGAAGCTACCCCCACTTTCATGTTCCCAACCTTTGCCAAATTCAGGCCAGTCACACGTTTGCTTTGCAAAGATAAAAGCAAGGGTGTGTTTGCTTGTTTCCCTGTTCTGTGCAGTCTTTGGGGACCCCTGAGGTAGGTGGGATTGGCTTCTGATAAATGCCTCTGGCTTTGTGCATGTTTGTCCCAGCCAGATCCCTAGCTGGCATAAAGCACACTCCTCCTCTTAAGCCTTTTCAGGCATTGTTCCTGAGGACACTGCTGCACAAACTTCTCTGCATGCATATGTGAGCGTGGCTCAATGGTACTACTTCTTGGACTTCACAAAGCAACACATATGGCAAGCATTTGCAGGACTGAGGCCTTGGGTTGGGCCCTTTTCGGCCGCTCTGTTAGAAAAGCGTGTGCACAGAGGAGACCTCTGTCACGGAGGACATGTTCTACAACAGGAAGGAAACATAACTAGGCTGAGTCCTCATTTGCCTTCTCAGCCCTTGACTCACATGAATCTCCTTGACACTGTCTGGCATTGTTGGTTGATCGGAGTAGACTGGTCCTGCCCCTTGAGCCTGCCTTCAGTAGCAGGCTGCCTGCTCACACGTGACCCAGCTCTCCTATGGGAGGAGGGTGACTGCAATTAAGCCGTGTGAAGAGCTGAGCTTGTTGGTGTTTCTGTGCACTGGACACCTGTCAAAGACCTGTTGTGGAGGGCTGCCCTGCTCTGAGCCACAGATAGTGTGAGGAAGCACTTGAGACTGTGGGCAAAAACTCCACTGGAAAACAGACCCCTTTTCCCAGGAAAGGGGGGCAGCCTTCAAGCCAGCCTGGCCTTCGCTGCAGCAAAAAGTTGCTTTGAACTGAACAATCAGAACTCAGGACCGTCTCTACATTTCATGCTAAAGGCCCTTGAAGGCTTGTGTCTAGGCTGCACACAGTGGGGTTGAGAGCGTGCACATCTTGAGGAGCCTGGTTATAGTGCCCAAGGAGATTCCCTTGTCTTCCCTTGGCGTCACGTCACCCAGGGCTGTGGGCACCCTCTGTATCCTGGCAATCTTAGAGCAACTGTCCTAAGCGAAAGCAGCTGCCCATGCTGTTCACCTTGCTGCCACCTGTGTCCGTGTCACCCCAGTTTCTGTGCCTGACTCCTGCCGAAGACTGTCCTCTTTGTGTTGTCCACGCTGCGATACAGCTGGTGAGGGACACTGGCTTGTCTCTGCCAGCCCTTATTGTCCATGTTCAGTGGATCCAGGTCATTCAGGCTGTCGTTCTGCTTGCTGTGCACCTTGTCCCTTACACCTCTGGCCATTGGAGCTGTCTATCAGTTTCTCAAAGGAGATGAAGAAGGGGCTACAAACAAGCAGGTCACCCCATCTGCTGCCAGCCAAGCACTTAGCTTGCTCCTGGCTAGGACTGACAGCCTGGCCTCTGTAAATATTTTCCTGAAATATTTGCCCATTTCTGTATGACTTCAGACCAGCCCATTGTTCCATGCTGGGTCTAACGATACCAATGAAGCAGTTGAAGACGTTCCTAGTGACATCTCCGTTCTTGTCCATTATGAGCCTCAGGCAGACTTGGTGACACTAGTCCTCTGCCTTTGTGGTATCCAGCCTGCTCCTCCCCTAGGTGTTCTTCTGCCTGGGCTGGGGCTCTTTCCAGGGAGCGCTGTGCAGGGCACATTGCTGAGCACTTGGGAACAAGAAGGCAACCAACTAATGAACATTTCAGATGGCCTCACCCCAAGGTGGCCCTCGTGGATTTGTGGCAGGGATCTCACTCTATTAAATATTAAAGCATGTGATGAAGAAAAGTTGCTTCCAAGCCCTCAGAAAATCCTGGGTTCTGTATTAAGGGAATAGTAGGATTTAAAAAAATCAGGGCTGAGGCTTGCAATGTGACTGGTGGCTCTGGGAGCCTCCATTAGGGAGCCAATTGATATTTCTTAAAGGCATTGATATTACTGTATTGATATTCCTTATTTAGTCTGTCCCAGTCCCCCTTTGGGGTCTCTAGTCAGGAGCCCCAAACCATGAGCTGCCTGTGTAAAGCCTGGCTGAGACCTCTGTTGGATACGCCTGCCTGCCTGGAGCTGCATAATGAGCTGTGATGCTTGTGTGGCAGGGAGGTGGCTTCTTACAAAGTCCTCAGGGTTTCCTACTGGTTAAAATGACTATGTCATCAATAATGGGCTAGTGTTACACTGGGGTTGGGCGTTACCATGAGCAAGGTTTCTGAAAATATTCCTTGGCACCTCTCCATCCTCCCTGTCCAGGCCAAGCATCTACAGGAGATGCTTCCAGCTTCTCACTTAACCCCACTCTGGGATAGACTCGCTCCCTCTCCTGCATTTATTCTCACTTCTCATTCTCTCTTTTCGCGCTCTCCCATCTGTCTGGCACCATCTTGTCCCCATGCAGGCTCTGAAGTGCTGTAGCTGCTAGCCCGCATTTGCAGCACTGCACATCTTTACAAATAGCTCTAGAGAGAGATTGGGCCTGGGTATATAAAATTAGCACCCTAGCAGGAGGCTACAAGAGGAAACCTGCTCTGAGCAGCTGCAATGGGAAGCAGATGCTCTCTGATTAAGCCCACATGGGAAGGGGAGCACAGTCTTGTGAGCGTGGCTCTGTTCAGGAACAGGAAGCACCGCTCAAAGTGCGCCTCGTCCAGGGCCCACAGGACACAGGGGCGGGGCAGCATTCAGATCCTGCAGCAGTGGCCTCGCGGAGGTGATTGGTTGGACTGAAGGAGGGGCTGGGGCTGCCGGGATTTGGATCGACTTTCTGTGCAGGTGGTGAGTGGGACTTTGCATCCAAGGCCGGTGCGGTGTTGCGGCTTGGGCTCAGCATTGACAGGGCCAGAATCTCTGGAGAGCGATGGAAAGTTCACGTGACTGGCTGTTTTCAACGAACTTCAAGCGGGACAATACGCTCTT
>NW_005841895.1:625437-648103 GCF_000455745.1 Alligator sinensis
GCTCTTCCAGGGTCCGGACCTAGAGCGTGGGGTTTGGATGTGGCATTTTGAATCTGAATCCCTTCCCTGGAGTTCTTCTTTGGGTCTTTTTCTCACTGCATGTATGACTTGGCCATCATGCACATGCACAACTGCTGTCCCCTGGATCACTTCAGAATGACTTAGCCTGTGTGTCATGGGCCCCATCCTGCCAGAAGTCGAGGGTGATGCTCCTACTGTCCCGTTGGCAGGAACCCATGCTTTGGAGCAGGGAAATTGTGATCTGTTCCTGCCACTGCTGTGAAATTCTGTGTGTTCATAATGTGTTATGGGGGCGACTCCGATATTGTAGTTGGAAGTGGATTCAAGTCCTGCTCCATGGACAATAACAGGTCTGGACTGAGGGAATCAGACCCTGCTCCTGTGCTCATCTGTCTGTAAGAGAGGGGGACTGAAAGGGCAGTGCGTTCAGTGCTGACAAGAGAGTGGGGACCGGGTTCAAGCATGAATCAGGATGAGGACTCGAACCTATTACCTGTGCTGGAGTGTAAGAGAGTTTCCTGTGTGAATAGATATGGAGCTCTCATCATGATTACCATCTACAGCACACAGGCAGGAATAAGCATGCAGCCTGCCAGCAGCCCAGCTCCTGAAAGCTTTTCTTGTCGCCCTGGCCCTAGGACACTGAAATACAGCACATCTCTCCCCCTTCCCGCAAAAAATATACCCCTCGGTTTCAAAAATCTGAGGCCAGTGACCCCGAGACGGGCCTCTGGCTGTCATATTTGGAAGCGCATATGGAACATGCAGGGATCCCTGTCTGCAGTCACCTCTTGCAATGCACCAGGAGTTAAAAGCCCCTCACTGAACAGCTCTGTAACTTGAGAGCCATTTCCTTGATAAGATCTGTGCAAACTGGGTGAGTTTGCAAAGGTCAGGTCATTTGGGGGGGCTCACTTGCTCCTTTGTACACAAGCCCAGGCATTGCGATGCCACCTGGGTGAGCACTGCAAGGACTTGGTGCTGCCGACTTCATTTCTGTACTCCTTTGCGAGGCTGCTTGGGGAGCTTGGCATGGTGTCCCTACTTATCGCCTGCCCGCCTCCGTTTGCACATTCAGTTTCTCCAGCCCCACAAGACGGATGACTACTTCTGTTTCTTCTCAAGACAGTTTTCCACCCACCCTCGCTGGCCCTGGTGGGAATTGTCAGCGTGGAGATAACAAGAAGGATGAATTGTTAGTACAGGATGTTGCGTGAAGCCCTGGTGCTATTTGCAGGCAGCTTTAATAAGCCATAATAAGGAGCGAGAACTCCAAAGGAAGTAACCTGGTACAGCAGACAAGTCAGATTTATCAAGGCCAGGAGGAAATACTCCCCAGAAATGAATCTGGCATAAGTTCCTGCACACCAGTCCCACGATCCTGTCTGCCACCACAGGCAACTCTTATCTGAAACAGTCCAGTGTTTAAAATAGACTGGAAAATAAATAGTCTTCCAGTTCTCCTGATCCTCGAGAGCCTGCAGTTCATCCCAGCAGCATTTACAGTTTTCTCTGGAGTGTTTCCGACATGTACATCAAGACTATCCAACTCTCTCCTCCTCCTCTGCCTGTGACATTAATGAACCTTAAGGGATTCTTAAAGCACATTTTATGTGAATGTATTTTTAAGAGCAAGAGAAAAAGGGGGAGTGAGGAAAGTTCCCAGCCCTTCTTGTCTTGGGTGGATGGAGAGTCGCTTTGCAAGGCGTATGCCAAACAGAAATCGATCAAACGCCAGGCTTAAGTGTTGCTGCAGCAGCTCTCCTAGCTGCAAAGTTGTTTAATGTTCATTGTTCACAGCTGTGTCATCCTAATCGAGTATTTTATTGTTTTTCCAGTTGTACTTAAAGCCATCATTCATTATCCTGCCCAGGCAGCCAGTGGCTCAGGTTGAATTGATGACACAAGACAAACGCTTGGTAAAAATTTCCAACGTCTTCCCTGCTGGTGGAACTGGCTCCCAGCCATTGCACACTGGCCTGGACATTTCATCCCGGGAGCACGAGGCTCAAGAGATCCATTTGTTTGTATTAGTTGGGGGGGAAGGGGAACCGAGTCCATCACTCCTAAGAGAACTGGTCTCCCCAAGACATGCTGAACACTGACTGCTACTAACGGCCTCCACATAGTCGTTAATCCTGTGCCTCAGTTCTAAGAAATCAGCTGCTCTTCTTCAGATTAGGACTGCAGAACCAGCAGGTGCCAAAACAGCACTGGCCTTGCACTGAACAGAGCATGATGCACTTGGGGAAACAGCTCGGGGTCTGGGAGATGCCCCCAGGGATTGCTGTGATGAAGGCCATGCGGTGTGGGTCTGGCAGCAGGTTCAAGCTGCTTCAAGATAACAGGGAGTGCAATGCTGGAGCTGTGCAGTGTCTGGGGGCAGCTTCCGATGATGCAGTGCTGGCTCTGGGGAGAAGACTGGGGAACTGCAGGGCTGGCTCTGGGCTGGGAGCTCAGGGGCAGTGAGAATGCAGCAGTGAGCTGGGGAGATCGGCACGTTGTTGAACACTCTCAGTGTGTCGAGCGGGTGCACCTTTAAAACCATCTCCCTGCACAGGGGCCCTGTCTGCAACACCCACTAGGTAATGCCTGTTTCTGAGATTCCCTGTCACTCACACCACAGCCACCCAGTTGATGCGATCATGCACTGAAAGGAGATCATTACTTTTCCCTGAGCATCAGCATCCACCCCCTCCCTTCCCAGCAGCATTCCCTGAAATGATAGGCTGTCGCTTGGCTAATGGCACCCAGGCACTGCCTTCAAGAGACACTGTCAAGTTAAAAAACACTTTTAAAAGAACACAGCTCCATTATCTGCCAAATACTACAGGCTATTAGGATGGAAAGAATTTTTAAACTGTCACTACAGTACTAAAGCTGTGTGTAGACCAAGCCTCCTGCCCTGTCTCCATGGAAAAAAAAAAGGGTGTGTGCTTCAATCATGTTAACTTGATTGAGTTAGTTCAACTCGATGGAAAAGCTTGTTAAGATACAGGCTTATAATGAGGTAGAAGCCAGGTTGGCTGGCCAGGCATTAGCCTTTGGGGAGCCCAAGACAGGCCTATGCTTGAATGTTCTTCCAGATTAAGGCAAAGTGACAAATTAAAAGTGCAAAAGATATTCCTAAATCGCTCCATGTGCAGACACCTTTATTCTGGAATAGGAGTGCCTTGTCCCTGTTGAACAGGAGTGTCAGTGTATGGGTTAGGAGGAACTATTGCAGAAGGCAGGCCCTAGCAAAATGGAACCACATGCTGTTTTTGTCCTTCACAACATCCCCTAGAAGTGATCAACACTCCGGTTTTGTACCAGGATGACAATTGTGGATCAGGGTTTGATTTTGTACCAGCTATATCAGTACAAATCATAGTGTAGATGCCACTGTACCAGTGCAAAGGTGTCTTATACTGGTATGGTGTATTCCCTTGCATACAAAAATAATCCAGCTTGCATAAAGCCCCTTTATATGCAAACAATGTTGTTCACATTAACAGGATTGTTCTATAACTAAGCTTGGATAGTTAGAACTGTTCACATCCCACCCCACACCTTTCAGACCCAATTTACCAATCGCTAAATCACTTATATATTTTGATGGCTAAATATGCAGGTCAGAAGTGTGAAACTCCCCTTCCCCAGCCAACACAGTCCTGCTCACAAAAGTTTTGCCAATATAGCCTTTTCTATTTAGGGAACTGATTTAAGCTATACCCACAAATGAACCCTTTTGCCAGTATAAGGGGCATCTCCATAGTGGGGGCAGCTGGTATAACTGCCCCCACATACTGATAAACCCTTATTAGTGAAGACAGGACATAATGCCTACTTACAGCATGCTCCTGAGCATGTTACTAAATAGCAGAAGAACTTGCAAAGAAATCAGAAACCTGCTGTGTGGGAATGATAACTCACCACAATCAGTGCCTTTCCAGATTCACTTTGGAGCAGAACTGTTATCGGGCAGGGAATTTCTCTCCTGCTCTGTGTAAAGTCCTGACAGGCTCTCTACAGTAGTTAAAAGGAACAGCATTAAAACAAAAAGAACTTAAAAACCCCAAAGTGAAGGCCCTGTAATTTATTTACTCCCCCAATGAATGCTGCTTGCAAATCACTCTGTATAAAAATAACTCCTTTCTCCAACTTTTGATCTCTGATATTCCTGTATTTCCCTGGGGAAAATGTAAATCTATGAACTTATTACTAATGTTTCCTGTCCCTGACAGTGGAGCCAGTTGATATTTTACTTGAGAAGCTAGGGGGGGAGCGTATGCTTAATGACTGCAGACTGTTTTCAATCTTAGTTTCACTTTTCAGATGGAGAGTTTCCATCTTACAACAGGGAGAGAGAGATTTTTAAATAAAACATGATTTAACTTTAGCCAAACTTCCTCCCAGTGTTTATGCTTTTGGCTCAGGGCTTGATCCATTTAAAACTGGCTCCTTTTGAAGCAGCCGCATCTCATCACCAAGCACCAACACAATGGCTTGTAAATTGTCTGTTACACTTTTAAATTGTAATTCTCTTGGCCTCTCTCCATTTCACTTTCCTTCCCCAACACCCCCTACCCCCACCCTCCTGCCCAAGTCAGAACTGCTCCAGGGCTCACATGGATCCGATCCTGTTCTCAGTTACTTGCAAGGTGAATAGCAACGCTGTAGAAAGGCAGGACTGGAAGGTGCCTCTTGGGCTAGTTAACTGTGTTGACAGATAACCATTTGTTGAAGGAGGCCCCAAAATTGCTAATTGAAACCCTTAGGTTGCACTTCCAGGCACAATACCAGACACTCCACACCAAGCCTTAGGTCAAAACACAGGAGACTGGGGCCAGGTACAGACATTACACTTTTACCGGTATGCGTGATCAGAAACCAGTCTATGCCCATAACAGAACAGAAATTCGGCACACACAGCCTGGTTTAAAAACGGTGGAACCCAATCTAAGATTTGCTCCCGCACCAAAGAGCGAATATGTATTCTGTTCACTACCGATCTAAGCTATGCTGCTTACAGAAAACCATGTAACTTAGATCAATTCCAGCTTGGGCTTTTTGAATTTCTTTACCTAGCCAATGACCCTGCCAATGCCCTGTCCCTGCAGCTGCTGGGAAGTAGTTTACCCCATGCTGTAGAGAAAGGCAAAATCCCCCACAGGCTGTACCAATCTGACCTAGAGGAAAACTTCCTTCCTGACCCAAACTGAAAGATCAATGGGACCCTGAGGCATAGGGCAAGGCCCTCCAGCCAGGAACAATAAATGGGATTAGCTTTCCAGCTCCAAAATAGGAGCAGCATAAATTACGGTGGGCCAGATTTGAGGCGGTCACATCTACAGCAGGACAGGGAAGCAAGATTGCAGCAGAAGTAGTGTTTCTGGGCCAGCCTGATGAGTCATGACCAAGAGACATGGGGATGTGACTGCATGGACTTCAGTGCAGGCAAGCTACCCAAGAGACACCCAGAGTCTGCAAAGGGGCTTGTCTAGCCTGTGCTGAAGTCTGTCTGTGCTTTCGCTGCCCCAGCAGGCCATGCCGACAGCTACCTGAGCTGTAATCACAGCCCCCCACTGCAGTGTATCCATCTCACTCTATGACGAGTCCCAGTGATTCCTGGGGGCAACCTGCAGAGCAAAGTACTGCCCCATATGACAGGCGTAGTCTGGCTCAGGTGCTAAGCTTAGCACTCGCTCTTTGGAAAACACAGGAGGGACATAGATAGCTCCTAAGCGTCCATTAGTACAGCAACCCACCATCAGTCCATAGGCTGCTTCTTCCCACTGCCATCTGCCCACCCCAGCTTCTGGACCTTCCTGTACTACAGTCTTCTCCTCTCCATGAGGTCAACCCTGTGCCACTCCTTTTTGACTAGCTACAGATCATGAATCAAGGCCCCAGCAGGGGACAGAGAGACTAGGAAAGGGTGGAGTGTGTCTGTGGGGCCTGGGACATAGTTGGTATTCTTCAATGGATGAAATATTTCACAGTCAGAAATGCCTGTGCATCCAAACTGGGACTTGTCCCCAGGAAACAACTGGACAAATTGCTCAACACAAAAAAAAGTTTAAATTAGAGTTTCCAAATATATTACGTTCTGAACAACGTACCAAAATACAGAACAGCTAATTGTTTGGAAACAGAAGAGAATTAAAGTCAAACGATTACAAATGGTCAACGTGAAAACAAAAATGTTTCAAAAGGACCCAATGAACTGCTTGGATGGTGCTGCATTTATTTCTGGATTTTCTGTTCAGGAAATTATTCCAGGGTTTGACTGACTTAGGACAGGAAACGTTTCAAAATCTTGAAAATGTTCATGGATGGGAAATCCATTTCCTGCCCAGATCCATTGTTGTGTAGCTTCCATGTCCAGGTGTGGCTCATTGAAAACATTCCCTCTTCTGTTTCTCTCTGTCTCTTTTCCTCAAGCTATTTTTTTTAGATCCAGACCACCAACTCCACTTTGGGAAACTTGGACCCAAACTTTGCAGCTTTGGTCCTTCTCCAGACTTATTATCTCTTATAGTTACTTTTCTCCATTCTTCTCTGTCTGTTTCTCCACAGGCCCCAGTGTCTGCCTGTTCTTTCTACACCTCCAGGTTAGAGGGTCTACTTAATTCGCAGTATCATGGTATCATGGAAATCGCAAAAAAATGGCATTGTCCACGATCACCAGGAAACCGTGCACTGGCCATGATTTCCCACAAAATCAACTTAACCCCCCCCCATCCAGTGTATTCATATAATATGCTGGAGCATTCATATAATATGTAGTTTTAGAACATCCCAATGCTTACCACAATACAAAGACAATGCAACAATCATTGCAGCCATAGATCATGTGACAGAGTTACTGTCTGCTAGTGCCGTAGACTAAGTGAAGGCGCCAGTCAGTGAAGTGAAAATGTTTCTACTAAGGTTAGCATTAATTAGTATTTCTAAACTTTCTGTAGAATGCTACATATCATAATAAATTATGGTGCTATAAGTTACAAGCCACGCTGTATATGAACATATATTTATACCATATTTAAATTTAAATTTAAATCTAAATAATAATATGATAAATGATATGATATAATTTTGTTCCCGTGGAATTTGCTATTAAATTATATGGTATATGACTCTCAGCAGCAAGGGGCGGGACTGTCAGAAAATGTCCACGAAATCAGCTCTTCATGCCACGACCAAGCCATGAAAACTGTTCTGTCTGGCATTGAATTTAGTAAGACACTTATTCCTGAGTGCTTCTGTAGCTTCTCTATCTTCACATGCCTGTGAGTGCAAAGATGCCCTGCTCCAGCTGTACAGCCCTCAGGGACTAGCAGCATGCTTCCCAGACATACAGAGATCACAGCCTCCAGGTCAGCATTCCCATGCCCCCAGTGGAACTGGATGGAGGGGCGCAAGAGCAGCTAAGCCACACTGCCTGGCCATGTCGTCTAGGGGATGTGCAGCCCTACTAATATTGACCTGCATTGAAGAAGCCCAGGCCCCTGGTGGGTCCTGTGCCCTGCAACTGGGTGCATGAATGTGCCGTGACCTGATGCCAGCATGGACTCTGTCTCCAGCAGGGACAATTCAATTGCTGCTTCAGCTAGAGCCAAAATCAATGAATAAAAGGAACTTTAATGGGGACTAAATTGAGCTCTGCACCCTTGAGGATTCCTGGCTGCCTCTGTTTGTGTCAGATAAATATCCCTGTGACTACCCTAATATTTAACATCCCCTCTTAGTATCTCACTGGCATCTGCGGGCTCCTGTAAGGATTTCAGCCAGGCCTCAGCCACGTCTTTCTCTTCATTCCCAGTCCCACAAACTACACTTCAGCAGCACTTAAGAGCATTTTTGAAATGCAGCCTGATCCAGGTCTTAGGGGAAAAAAAGCTCACGTCAACAGGCTGTGTCCAAAGCTGTTCTTTGCCACTGGAGGGATGAGGAGACAGCCAGGTCCTCTCCTGCCAGCGGGAAAGCTGCAAGGTTTCAGCAGTAGGATCCTTCCGTCCATTTGCAAAGCTGTTAAAGCAACATTAGTCTAAACGCCCTTTCTAGTCTGACAGGCTGATAATAACATGGTGTGTGAAGTAGGCTGGATGAGAGCGCTCTCAGGTTTCTTGTTGCTGCAGAAATGGTTTGTTTCAAGGGCCCCAGCTTGGCACAGTAAATGTCAGGATTTTTCAGCTGAACTCCATGCTGACAGAAACCAGCCCAGCCAAGCAATACGCACATGGGCCAGGTACTGACATTACACTTTTACTGGTATAAGTGATCGGAAACTGGTCGATACCCATAACACAACAAAAGTTCGGCACATATAGACTGGTTTAAAAATGGCAGAACCCGGGCCAAGGTTTGCCCCCCGACAAAAAGGGCGAAGGTGTGTTCTGTTCACTGTGGAGCTAAACTACGCTGCTTACAGAAAACTGTGTAACTTAGGTTAATGCCACCGTGGGCTTTTTGAATGTCTGTACCTAGCCTTGATTGTGAGGTGTGGAAGAACTTGAACCAAAAAAGGAAAGCAAGGTGTGCATGCAGAAGAGGAGAGAGTGGGTTGGTTTTTTTCAGGGGAAGGCTGAGATCCAGGCACTAGACTGGGAGAGAAATCTGAAGGGATGAGCCAGCCAGTTCGGATACACTCCAAACTAAAATGAAACGTCCTTCCCCCCACCCCGTGCAATGTGAGAGCCATGGGAGACAAAGTTTCATGGCTAAAGCAGAGGACAGATGAGACCTGGGTTCTTCTTCCGGTTCTTCCATGGCTCATTGGGTGGCCTGAGCCGCATCATTTCAGCTCTTTGTGCCTCCATCCTTTCTACCTGGGAGTGAACGGTAGTGACTGGTTAGGTGAGTAGCGAACTCTTACAAAGTCCTTTGAAAGCTAGGGAATGAAAGGGTAGGTAAGAGCTAATCCAAGTTGAAATCCCAAAGGGTTCCTGGCTTTCTCCCACCCACTCCTCCCAGTCTGGGATCACATCACACACCCCTCTCCCAGACCCCTTACCTGAGTGTCCCTTTTGAGGGAAAGATTTTGATTTGGGGAGGGGGAGGGCTGGAAAATAACACCTCGAAAAATGACCCCCTGTGGAAGGGGCAAGCCTGAAGCCCACAGTGTGTTTGTAGGGGCCCGAACAAGGGAGGATTCAGTCACCTAACCTGTCTGCCTGTAAAGGGCTGCTTGTGCTCCAGGGGACCACCAGCATGATGGAGCTGCACCAGGAGAGACTGTCTCCCCAGGCTTCCGACCTCCTACTGACGCTGCGTTCAGAGGAAATGTCTTTAACTAACCACACATTCCTTAACCTCGCCAGCTGACCTTCAGCTCCTTCACTTCAGTCTCCTAAGCTTGGCCTGCCGTTTCCCTGACGCAGCCCTGTCTGCGCTTGCAAAACTACTGCATAGCGGGATGGTGGTTTGACATGGTGACAAACCAATGCCTTCTCATGCATTCCCATGTGGCTCACAGCACAGTGATCCCTGCAAGAGGAGCCAGACTGCTGAGATGCAGCCCCAGAGAAGGGCTTTAGCTATGCAGGACTTTTTTTTTTTTTTTTTTTGCTAGGGTAGATGGGCCTGTCTTGTTTACAGGAAAGCCTGGGGATTTTGTTTTCTTTCCCACGACATCTGATAATGAAAACAGGCACAGCGCAGCACCCTTCCCCTCTGGCTCTTCCACTCCTGGCTTGAGCAGCCACTGAGTGCAGAAGCATGCAAAACTTTTTCCAACCCAAGTGACTTAGGGCAGCTGAGAGCAAGGGCAGAGCCTTCTTAGTCCAGGGGTCAAGACAAAGTGAGCCAAAGCTTCCTGAAGGCTCTTGCCCAGTTAAGGGAGCAGCGAATGCAAGACTAAGCCAGGAAAGCTTTTTAGCGTAGGGATTTTCACAACTAACTGAAGGTGCCACAGGTCAGATAAAGCCCCTTCTGTGCAGCTGTGCAGTCTGTGCCTGAGATGCCACGAAGGGAGAACTGCCTGCTCACCAACAGCCCTGGCTCCACCTTCAGCTGCACTCAAGAGTCAGGGCACAGAATATTGTGGCTGAAAATGGCTTGTGTGTGGAAACATAATTACAGGTGGCAGTGCACATATTATAGTAACCGGCTGCAAATTGCCCTTCCCTTTGTTACACAAATGGGCCCCTCAGTGCGGCAGGCTTCCAGGGGAGGGATGAGTTTTTCAGCTCAGCTTTATTAAGGCAACACAAAATTCTTCCCAGATCTACTGACATTTTTATCAAGGCTATTGTTTAATATTACGTACACAGCTTCCGAAGCCTTTCCGATTTGGTGCAGAACTGCTTACAATTACCAGCCAGCTATAAAAGGCGCTTTATTAGTATGCAGCTTACACAACAGATGTGTTTTTCTGCAATTTGACACTCCTGAATAAGCCAAGTCGCTGGCAGCTTGTCTTCCAACATCTGCCCTGCTTTCTAATAAAGTATTGTTCCTGCAACCGGGACATCACTGTTTCACTGCCTAGAGAAGAGCACCTAGGATCAAATGCTTATCATTGACATTCTTTTAACTAATATAAAGCATTATCAATCTTGTATCTTCACCAGGTCTGTGTATGTGCTTAGGGCCAGGATATGAGCATGCCAATGTGCCAATGTGTGTGCAGAGGACCAAGGGGCTGAAAGCTGGTACAGGATGACCCCTCTTTCTTGTGTGCCAGCTACTCTTGTTGCAAGAAGCAATGCAGGGGACAGCAGCTTCAGTGGGGTTGCTGGTGCCCCCATTCAGAGAACTAGTGGGCTCTATTTCTTCCTCTACTGCTAATGTGTTGTGAGACTGTGGGCAGGTCATGGAGCCACTTGGCATTAGACTTTGCCAGCTCTGAAGGGTGGTCTTTCTCATCATTCTTTGCTGACCAGGCTGGACGTTCATCTGGAAGGAGAGGTGCTGGACTTACCCATTAATTCCATTCATTTCAGATGGGTAAGTCTGTCTGACCCAGTACACCTGGAGCAACAAAGGTTGGAGGCAGAAAAAAAACAAGTGTGGCTGGTACAGCTCTGTCCTCTACGATAGACACAGAAACAACAGAGCTGGACTGTTTGATGGCCTCTAACTCATCCATACTCATCTGTCCTGCCCTGGGCAGGCATTCCTTGGCCTGGTACAGGTCACTGAAAAACAGATGGTGAAACAGCAGTCTATCACCAGGTCAGAGAGAGGAACACACTCAGACTGTCCTGACAGTCATGGGAATAGGGGAACTGTTGTCTAGATTCATAGATTCATAGATGTTAGGGTCGGAAGGGACCTCAGTAGGTCATCGAGTTCGACCCCCTGCCTTGGGCAGGAAAGAGCACTGGGGTCAGACGACCCAAGCTAGATGCTTGTCCAATCTCCTCTTGAAGACCCCAAGGGTAGGGGAGAGCACCACCTCCCTTGGAAACCCATTGCAGATTCTGGCAGCCCTTACTGTGAAGAAGTTCTTTCTAATGTCCAACCTAAATCTGCTCTCTGTCACTTTGTGGCCATTGTTCCTAGTTACTCCAGGGGGTGCCTTAGTAAATAGAGCATCTCCTTTTCCTTGCTGCCCTCCCCGATGAATTTATAGGCAGCCACAAGATCACCTCTCAGCCTTTTCTTGCGAAGGCTAAAGAGATCCAGGTCCCTCAGTCTCTCCTTGTCGGGTCTTTCCTGCAGGCCTCTGACCATACGAGCGGCCTCCTCTGAACCCTCTCAAGATTCTCCGTGTCCCTTTGAAGTGCGGCACCCAAAACTGGATGCAGTACTCCAACTGCAGCCTGACCAATGCCGCATAGAGGGGAAGCATCACCTTCCTGGACCTGTTCATCAAGCATCGCTAATGCATGATAAAGTGCGGTTAGCCTTGTTGATCACTTTGTCACATTGATGACTCATGTCCATCTTGGAGTTAACTATGACTCCAAGATCCCTTTCCACTGCTGTACTGCTGAGAAAGTCATCCCTCAGCCTGGATGTGTGTTGGTGGTTCCTTTTGCCCAGGTGCAACACTTTGCGCTTGTCTTTGTTGAACTGCATCCTATTTCATTTTGCCCATTTTTCCAACCTGTCCAGATCCATCTAGATCTGTTCCCTACCCTCTGAACTGTTAACTTTGCCCCATAATTTGGTATCATGTGTGAACTTGGACAGGGGGCTCTCCACGCCCTTGTCCAAGTCACTGATGAAGACACTGAATAGCACCAGTCCAAGGACTGAGCCTTGCGGGACTCCACTGCCCACATCTTTCCAGGTCGATATTGACCCGTCCACCACCACTCTCTGGGCATGACCCCTAAGCCAATTTGCCCCCCACCTGACCGTGTAATCATCTACATCACAGCCTGTCAGTTTATTTCCAAGAGCAAAATGAGATATCGTATCAAAGGCCTTCTTAAAGTCTAGGTAAATAACCTCTACCTCGACTCCTGTGTCTAAGGATTTTGTGACTTGGTCATAAAAAGAAACAAGGTTAGTCGGGCAGGATCTACCTGCAATGAATCCATGCTGATTTCCTTTCAGCATTATTTCTCCAGCTGGGCTCCCACAAATGTGATCCTTAATGATTTTTTCCAAAGTTTTCCCAAGGATTGGGGTTGAGACTAACTGGCCTATAGTTTCTGGGTTCCTCCCTCCTCCCCTTCTTGAAAATAGGGACCACACTGGCCCTTTTCCAGTCCTCTGGGACCTGACTGGAGCACCATGAGTCGTTGAACAGTCGTGCCAATGGCTCTGCTATGACACTGGCCAACTCCTTCAGCACCCTTGGATGAAATTCATCTGGGCCTGCTGATTTGAACACATCCAGCCCCTCCAAATGCCCCTTTACTAAGTCTGTGCTAACAGTTGGTGGACTGGTGCCCCTCCTGTGTCTATCTATGATCCAATTGGGAGATTTGTCTTGGTCTGTGTCTAGGAATACAGATGCAAAGAACTAATTGAAGAGCTCAGCTTTGTCCCCCCTCTCTGTCACCAATTGCCCTAGTTTGTCCTGTAGGGGCCCCTGCTCCTTCCTTTTGCTCCCTGTACACCTGAAGAAGGACTTCTTGTTGTCCTTAATTTTTGTTGCCAGCCTAAATTCTAATCCTGCTTTGGCCTTCCTGATTCCCTGCAAGTGCGAGCCAGGGAGGTATACTCCCCCTTGGTAGCTACCTTGTTTTCACAGCCTGTAAACCTCTTTCTTTGCCCTTAAACTTTTCTGGACTTCCCTGTTCAGCCAAGAGGGCTTCTTGGCCCTTTTGGCCCCTTTAATGTGCAATGGGATTGTCTCTTTCTGCACCCGTAGGATCGCTTCCTTGAGGAACAACCACCCTTCCTGGACCCTCATAACGCCTCACTAACTAATCTCCTGAGCACACTGAAGTTAGCCTTTCTGAAGTCTAGCACTTCAGCCCTGCTGGTTAGTTTACCCACCCTTCACCAGATAGTGGATTCAATCAATCAGTGGTCACTATCCCCAGGTTACCTTGTGCCTGCAGATTCCCCACCAGGTCATCCCCTGTAGCTAACACCAAGTCCAGCAAGACATTTCCCCTAGCGGGATCGTATACCTCCTGTGTTAGGTGGAGGTCCTGTATGCAGGTTAAGAACCTACCTGAGCGGTTAGATTTGGCTGACTGCTCCTCCCAGCAGATGTCAGGGTAGTTTAGGTCACCCATAACAACCATATCTCTCGACCGTATGGCCTCTGAGAGCTGTCTGGAGAGTCCAGGTCTAGCTCATCCTCCTAGTGTGGCGGTCTACAGTAGACCCCCACTACAAAGTCCCTTTCCCCGTGACCCTCTTGTATCCTGACCCACAGTACCTCAGTTTGGCCCTCCTCTGATCCCATCTTGATTATAGAGGATGTATATTGTTCCTTAACATAGACAGCAACACCCCCCACCCTTTTTCCCCACTGTATCCCATCTGTACAACCTGTAACCCTCAATGCCGACTGCCCAATTGTGAGTAGTGTCCCACCAGGTTTCAGTTAGTCCAACCAGGTCGAAGTTGTTGCTTGCAATCAGGAGTGCAAGTTCCTCCTGCTTTTTCCCCATGCCCCTAGCATTAGTGTAGAGACATTTAAACCCCCTGATGGGTGCCCTTGGTACCCCTCTGTCCTGATGTCTATCGGGCCCCTTAGTGTTTACCTTAGTGCTTACCTGGGCTGATCTAGTGCATTGCTCGTGGCTTGCTGATCCTAGGTTCTCCTTATCCTCTGCTTCCCCATCCCCCAATGAACCTAGTTTAAAGCCCTTCAGTGGAGATCAGGCAACCTGTAAGAGAACAGATTCTTACCTTACTGGGGCCTTGTCTCAGGACACTCCCATCCCCAATCTCTTCTTCAATACTTTGGGGATTTAGAAGTCCAGGGATCCAAATAAACAGGGGGGTCTCCACAAAGGAGGGGCAGCCTGGTGAGAATCCATCCATTTCCACTCCTTGTTGGCCTCCAGATTGGAGTCAGACCATGGAGTGTTGAATTCAAGCAGTGACAGGCTCCTCAGACACAGGAGAGGAAACAAATCTCCTCTGCAGAACTGTGTCGGTGCAAGACGCTCTAGGAAATGCTTCCCTGTTTCTTTTCGGCTTTTCCTCCCTTGCATTGTTACACGCGAGGCCAAGCCGACCTCCTGGACTTGAAGGCTCCTGATCTTTGGATTACTGGACTTCCAGCTCCAGATGCAGGTCTTGTGGCCCTTCCCCACTCCTTACACTGATGCTTTTCTTACCTTGCTTAACAAAAACTCTCTGGGAGTAATAAAGGCTCAAAAACATCTGCTGCATCTTTAATGTGAATAATCAAATCTATCTGAAAGCGCACTGCCAAGCCTTTGGGGGAGACTGGGAAAAGAAATGCCTTTTCCAAAGGAAATATTTATTGCTCAATGGGAGTAGAAATAGAATAAGCTGCTTTTCTTAGAAAAGAACAACAGGTGGCAGATCTGAACTCTGAACCCCTAACTCCCCAAGAAACCATAGATCTATCTGCCACTGTGTCTCCTTTCCATCTGTTAGGCCCTCTTCTGTAATATCTGTTATCTAATTTGATGCTTAGCTAGTCTGCAGCTTGGTGAAAATGTGCCCTGCGGATCCTTTATCCAACAGGGCTTTCCCACTGTACCCTCCTTGGCAAGGCAAATCAGTCCCTAAGGAGCTCCATGCTGTCATGGCCACGCATCTACCAGAAACTCAGCTGGCTGATTTAAAGCTAGGTCAGGCATCCTACATGACACAGCAGGCATCTCCTCTGCCTGCTTGGATGTTGAGTTTTCCCATCGTGTTTTTGGGACGAGAGCATTACAGGTGGCTTTGCAAGAGGAACATTAACATTCATCATAAGCCAAAACCAAGCCTCATGCAACAGCAACAGTTACATTTCTTTCACCTAGTTCCAGATGCCCGAAAGGTTCCTTTTGTTCATCAAAGAGCAGCCTTTCCCCATAAAACCTCAAGCTAAGTGTCAGGTAACAGCTCCCCATTTGGGCTTGCTTTGCTGCTGGGGTTTCCAATAAAAAAGCAGGCGTTTTCCTTAGCTGCTGCTTCCAAGAAAACTCCGTGAGAGATCTCCCATCTCCCCAGCAGCCTCCCCCGCTCCAGGGCTCTGTGAAGCAGAGTTAAGACTATCAGTGCAGTTAATCCCCACTGCTCTGTCACGGAAGGCACGGCAGCACGCAGCCCAAACCGGGCTACACAAGGACATGTACCCCAGTGCGAACAAAAAGAGAAATCAGGAGGTCCATTGAACTGGCACCTTCTAACAAGGCTGAGAGATGGGCAAAAACCAGCTTCCTCTCCTCCCCACACCACATTCAATCCATTGATGCATGCGTGTGAAAAGGACCCAAACAGAAGAACCAAGACATCGTGTCTGACACACTCATGGCTCCAAGGAGCTCTGTAAACACCCTCGTTTACCCTCCGTGCATAGCCCCCAAATGGCTTCCTGGCAGTTGGAGTTTAGGTTACATTACCAGTACTTGTGAACTAACAAATGCCTTTATTAACACCTAGGTGGTGAGCCTGGGCTGGTAGACTGCATCTTTGCAAATCAATGTGGTGTTTGCCAGGTCTTCAGCCTGCCTCAGCACAACTCCAGCACTCTGGGATGAGGCCTATCCCAACTCACGAGCTCCTGCTGCAGGGCTAGCTGGGGAGGCAGGGTGAATTTTCTAGCTTTCTTCTTCTTTTGGTCATCTGATGCTGCCTGGGAAGCAGGGAAGGGGAAAGGAGATGGAGGGACAGAGATAGAGAGAACAGACCTGGTGCAAAATAGAGATGGGGTGAGACAAGCAAGCAAGCAAGCTAGCTAGTGCTGCAGATTGGGCACAGGATATAAAGCCCATTGATACCATTATATATGGAGAACCAGCTCTTGGTAGAGATGAGCACAGGGCACACAGTCTCTGCTGGCAGAGCTCTATTGATCCGTTTGGCTATGGTGTGTGTGATTCCTACTGACTGTAGTAGGAATTGTTCCCAAAAAACTTCCAGGAAAATCAGGCCGTGAAGATGGGAACTGAACAGAAGGGACAGCAGAAGAACGAGAGACACAGGAACTATTCAGGGGAGAGAGAGAGAAGCGTGGAGCTTGAGTCAATTATTTAGGCAGAGAACTCTTTAACCTGCTCCTTCCCGCATTGCAGTAGCTCGGATACTCAGATCATTTCGGGGCAAAAGCAGAGCTATTTGGCAATTTGATTCCAATTATACAAAATTGCTGTTCTCTTCCTTGAGCCGGGTTCATCTCTAGGGAAGCTTGCAGGGTTGTGACTGTAGGTGCATGGCCCCTGATTCAGCACCTATTGAAATCAGTGGAAAGGCTCCCATCAGTTTCTGCGAGTGCCAGATTGGAGGCATGCTTTAAGAAGAGAAAGGGCCATTATAATCAGCAAGGCTGACCTCCTACGTCACTCAGGCCATAGATTTCCACTGGTGATTCTTACATACCAAAACAGAGCCAAGAAAATAAAGGAAAAACCCCAGGGAGGAAAAGGCCTATCCTTAGCAGCACAGCGCACTTATTTCTTCTGCTAATTCAACTGGAAAGCTCTGGCGTATATGCTAAGGCAGGTCTGCATGCCCAGAGCTCACTGACCCTAGCAGGGGCAGTGCATGTCAAGCTCTCCTGTGGGAAGAGGGACTCTTCAGGTGTGTCATGCATAAGAAAAACCGCACAATGACACCATCTTACAGCCCCCATCTTTACAACCAGAATAATTTGCTTATGCAAGTCCTAGATCATGCTTCCAGGGGCCTGGGGCTGTGCTGCAATAGTCCCTGACCCCATTCTGCCTCCACCTCTGTTCCTTGCTGTCTGAAGACTCTTTCAAGGCCATAGAGAAACCACTGTTGCTTCATTGCTCTTTCTAGCATCAGTTCAGGGGGTTTTGCTACAGTAGGAACTGAGGTTATCTGTGAAGATCTGTGAGGATCTTCATATAAGAAAAGACTGTGGAAACTCGGTCTTTCCTCATAAGAAGTGCTACACTCACTAGCACAACGACTGAAAGAGAGTTGGGGGTCATGCCTGACCACAAGATGAACATGAGTTGCCAATGCGATGCCACAGCCGGCAAATAAAACCCTGGGTTGCATCTACTGATGCATCTCAAGCAAGACCCAAGATGTCATCCTCCTCCTTTATTCAGCCTTGGTGAGGCAACAGTTAGAGTACTGTATCCAATTCTGGGCTCCATGCTTTAAAAAGGACATGGAGAAACTTGAGAGAGTTCAGAGGAGAGCCACGCGCATGATCAGAGGTCAAGATTTCAGCTTGGAAAAGCATAGGCTCAGGGGGGGACTTGGTGGCAGCCTATAAGTACATAAGGGGTGTGCATCAGGATCTGGGAGGATGTCTGTTCACCAGGGCACCCCCGAAGGAAGACAAGCTCTAACAGTCACAAACTGCTGGAAAACCATTTTAGACTGGACATAAGGACAAACTTCTTTACTATCTGAGACTCCAGAGTCCAGAATAGACTCCCCCAGAAGTGGTGCAAGCACCTACTCTGGACATGTCCAAGAAGAGTTTGGTTGATTATCTTGCTGGGGTCATCTGACCCCAGCTGACTTCCTGCCCTTTGGGCAGAGGGCTGGACCCAATGATCTTGTGGGGTTTCTTCCAGCCCTAATGTCTATGAAAGCTATGTAGCTGTGAAGATCTGACAGTAATGGAATGAGATATGCCAGTGGTATACATTTCTAAATCCTGTGGCAAGGCCTGGCTGAGGCGCATTCGCCGTGCAGCATGCAGGCTCTCCAGAACTTTGTGAAGAGCTCCAGGTCGGGAATGAGCCACGCTGGCAGAGCTGCCTCTGGAAAGCTTTACTGTATGAAGCTTTACTGTGCTTGTTCAGTACCTGCATGCACTATGCTTGGCACTGGGCAGAACTGTTAGGATCATAGGAAAGTAGGGGTGGCAGGGACCCCAGGAGGTCATCTAGTGCAACGCCCTGCTCGAGACAGATAATCCCTGTCTAACCCATCCTAGACAAGTGTTTGTCTAACCCGCTTGTCCAGGATGGTTTATTATTACTGATATTACTATTAATTCCTTCTTTCCTCCTGAGCACTGACATTCTTCCACAACCATTTAAAGACACACTGAGGCAGTCACCCTCTGTTCCCAGGTCTGGGTACTGCTAATGCTTGCGGTAGTGAAAGTAACAGAATAGAGAAGAAGTGAGTCAATGCAATACATACTTACTTGAGAACACTAGTGGGGTTACAAAAGGCTTCAGGAAGATAGAGACAAGGCAGTGGGGCTGTTTCATCCTATGCATTAACAGGAATGAGGTGCAGTGTAGCTCTTACTGCAAGGGAGATGGGAGGAAGGATAGGGAAAAACCTCCTGAAGATGCTCACTGGGCATCAGTGGAAGCTGAAAGCTCTCAGTACCCCTGATGATCCAGCCTCATGTTAAAAAAGAATGAGCCCAATCACATCCCTAATTACTGAGCATCTGCCAGGTGCTGTCACGGTACTGGTCACTCTGAGAAGCAATGCTCCTTTGATTCCTTGAGCGTGTGGATTACTCTGCCATGGGAACGGGATTACTCTGGACACGGTGATGAAAGACAGGCCAGAGCAGCTCTTGTGAGTGTTCTGCTAAATCCAGAATATCCCAAAGCTCGGAGGCATGTGGCTCTGGAGCCCTGGCCAGGGCCATCTCTGCAAGAAGCAATATCGCAGGGTTGGATAACCTCTCTCCCGAGCCATCAGCTCCCTGCCACCCCTCCTCCCCGCCTCAGAATAACAGACCCCTTCTGAAGCAGCGCTACCCGATCTCCACCCGGTGTGGCTGGCATGAGCCTCTGCAAATCGAATCCTATCAGGTGTCAAACTGCACTGAATCAATTAGCACCTCTTCTCTCCTCACCCAGGTGCCAGCTCTCCCTCAGGCTTTGAAAAGGGCTACAATCTGTTTATCTAAGGTTGGAACCAGCAGAGCCAGGTGGTCCTGATATGTCAGTAGCAGCCCCAGGAGATGATGAGATGGAAGCCTGTTACCCACAGCGATCTGCAATGGAGATGAAAGCCCTGCCATTTGTTGGAGTCACCATTTTGTCACCTGCTGGCAGACTTGCAGGGTGGAGGAATTCTTTCCCATTGAAGGGATTGCTTTCCATTCATCAAATGGGAACAAGGTTGCATGGCATTGCAGTGAGCAGTGCTTTGACAGCTGCTTTCAGGATTGGGCCCAAGCCAAAACCTCAATTCTGGGAATTTCGGTAATTAATGAGAGACAAGATCTTGGCCTTTGGGTGCCCTTCAAGACTGAAAGCTTCTCCCTTATTTCTCCCAACTGCCTAAGCTGGTCCACTAAAAGATGTCCCCTCACCTTACAAACCTCACTGAAGTTCATATTCTAGGCATGGGTCTGGGGCTCCATTTTTATTTGCTCTGGACTGCTCATCTCCTTGAAGAGTACTGCTCTGATAAGTGGGATCTGCATCTCTGAGAACCATGTTTGTTCATCTGAATGGTATTCAGGACATGATTAGGAGGGCCTATCCAGTCCCGTACACTATGGAGTTTTCTATCAGTTCACCATTTCTAAATCTTCATAAAAAATAAGTAAAAGTGGATAATTATAAAAGCTTTTTCTCTGGTGTGTAATAATGCATGACTCCTTGCTTTACAAGATACCATGGACCCAAAGATAGGTATATCAGATGGAGATGGAACATATCTAAGGGACTGAGTGTAATTAGATCAATTAAGCTGTAACCTCCGGAGGCAAATCTCATCTTTCACTCATTTGTGCAACACAGTGGTGCTTTTAGGCGTAAAGTAACACAAGTAAATGATTGCAATAGTCACAATAACAATGCTACCATCCTGCCACAAGTTTTCTAGTACATGCCACATCTAATCTGAAATTGATACTACCCTAGAGGTGTTGCAACAGCCCACGTGATTTTTTAAATCAATGTCAAAATCATACCCCTCAAAATTCCCCAAATACCTTCTCCTTATTCTGGTATTAAGCAGCTTATCAGTACCACTACATATATGCAAGGAGCAAGATTTGGAAGGGCAGTTGGTACCCAGAAGCTTGTCCAACAGCTGTTCCAACTCTAAAGGTGATCCAATAAAAGATACTCCAGAGGGATCACCTTGTCTACCACAGGAAAGATCATTGCAAGAACCCTTTTGAACCGTCTCCTTCCACTTGCTGAAGAGCTCTTCCCAGAATCTCAGTGTGGGTTTAGGGCATCAAGAGGTGCAAATGACATGATCTTCACTGTTTGTCAGCTGCAGAAAAAATGCTGGGAACAACATAAACCTCTCTACATGGCCTTCTTTGACCTCACAAAAGTCTCTGACCGTCAACCAAGAAGCACTGTGGAGGATCCTTCTGAATTACAGATGCCCACTGAAATTCATCACTATTCTTTGCCTGCTCCGTGACGGTATGCGAGTGGTGGTTCTCAGTAACGGATGCATCACCAATCTCTTTGAGGTTAAGACTGAAGTTAAACAAGGCTGGGTCATCAGTCCGACACTATTCTTGATATTCCTCATGCAATGCTGCATCTGACCGCCAGCAAACTTCCAGAGTGGATCTAAACTACCAAATTAATGGTAAACTGTTTAATCTCAGTCACCTATGAGCCAAAACTAAGACTACGTCAGCCTCAATCATTGAGCTCCAGTACGTTGGTGATGCTGTAGTGTGTGCTCACTTAGAAGCAGATCGCCAGGCAATCGTTGACATCTTTATTGAGGCATACAATACAATGGGACTGATCCTTAACATTCAGAAGACTAAAGTCCTCCATCAACAAGCTCCTAATGAACAGTCCCCAGCTCTGGCAATTCAGATTTATGATGAGACTCTGGAGAACAATGAGTATTTCCCACATGTTGGAAGCCACCTCTCGCAGAGACTGACATCAATGAAGAAATCCAACATCTCCTCAAATGCGCAAGTGCAGTCTTCAGATGCCTGAGGGAATGGGTTTTCGAAGATCGCAACATCAGATTCGAAACCAAGCTCACGGTTTATCAAGCAGTCAAGATTACGACCTTACTGTATGGAGCTGAGACACAGACAACATGCAGGAGACACCTCAAGTCCGGAGAAATCTCACAATGACAACAGGAGATGGAAACGCATGAGCAGGAGAAACAACGTGTCGTAGACTGAACCAAGAATCCAGAGCCACCCACTCCACACAAAAATAAGCTCGTTGGTTGTAAAAAGTCTGTCAATCCTGGATTGGTCTTGTCAACTATTTTCAGACCCACAGATAAGGCACTCATGGAAGACAATCATCCTTGACTGTGAGGGATTGCTAACTGATGACTACAAAGCAAATTGCCTATGCCTGTGTTCTACTATGGGTATTTCCCATGCTTCTGAGTTTTGCTGGCTGCCCCTGCCCCTGTCTGCTAAATGTGTCAGGGTGTTATTAAGCCTTCCTTAGAGGTTTTGGCTACAGACAAAACTGGGGACTTTGACTGGAGTGTGCCAATGTTGCTGCTGGAACCAAAACTGTAAGTGCCTGGTTGGAGGGTCTTGCCTCTCTGCTTAGGGTCAGATTGATCATCATATTCGGGATGAAGAAAGAATTTTACCCCATGGTCAGATTGGTACGGACTATGCGGGGGGGGAGGTTGCCTTCCTCTGTAGCTGGGGTGCCGCATGGCAGTCCCTCTACCTGGGTTCTCTTGAACATATATTGACAACATTTCACAGAAGCAAGACATTGGCTGTCACGGTCCCCTGTTTTACCTGTGGCAGGTTAGGGTGTTGTGTCTGTGTTGTGTCAGGGTTGACAGTACTTTTATGCAGAGTATAGATTATGACTTGCATAGGACGGTTTGGAGAGGGATGATCCTGCCTCAGGCAGGGGGCTGGACTAGATGGCCTCTGGAGGTCCCTTCCAGCCCCACTTCTCTAGCATTCTAAAAATCTTACATATTCCCTAGACTATCATAGCTACTGCAATGCTACAAAAATGTTTATAGGCAGGCAGAGGGATTAGCTAACATCATGGCCAGTGGTTTGGATATACGTATGTTTTGTGTTCCATGGACAGGATTTCAGTGACAAAGAGCCGTGAGTCTCATGCAGCGAGAACCTTGCTCTCTGATCCTAGAAGTCATCTCCCCAGCTCCAGCTGCTCCAAACCCTAAAGCCAATGCTTGACACCAAGCACGTCCGACACAGAACAGCAGCTCT
>NW_005841895.1:648134-656023 GCF_000455745.1 Alligator sinensis
TATGGCTGTCATCAGGGAAAAGGTTCTCCCTTCACATTGCCCACAACAGGAGGAGGAGCGGACAGGGGAAATACCCGTCTCATTTTCCCAAAGGGATTGCTCACCCATTATTTGTAGTGCCACAAAAGGGAGATTTGTGAATGGGCCTGAGCTCAGCCTTGGCAGAAAGGAAGGCGGCATTCATGAGTCACTGAAGAGCTGAGTAACATTGAATAAAGGCAGCTCCGGACAGTTGTGCTATCTGCATGGGTGGGCATGGCAGCACCATACTGGAAGGCCTGGGCCTTCGTACTTGCTCTTTTTTCTTTTTATTGCTGTAAATTTCTTTGCAAAATATCACTTGAGGATCTGAGAACATGGAAGAGGCTTTTGTCTTCACCTAGGCTGATTCCATTAGCTGAGAGCGCATTACCAGCAGCCTCCTTACAACGGCACACATGGTCCTGGGACTGGACACATAGGTGGGGCAACTGTGCATAGAAACAGCCTCTGTTGCTTTTCTGCAAATACAGTCAGGTGTGTAAGTGGAGCATACAGCTGAGCACTTGATCAATCTGGCCTCTTATGTGTTTATTTACCAGCTGTTGACTTGGCAGCCTGTGTTTCAGTAGTGTAGAGCCTGCCCATTTTGGTCACAGCCTTTTGCACAGAAGCATCAGGTCCCAATAGGATGAGAATACTTCCATATTCCTTAGTTTAAATACAATGAGGTCTCAGCATCAGTGCTGCACAAAGTGCCAGCAGCTCTCAGCTGCACCTGCCCACCAGGCCACAAAGGCCACTCGGAAACTGGCCTCTATAGGTGATTAACCTTCCAGACTGATGACTTTGCTTGCTGGCCGTGTATTTCAGGTGTCCCTGAAGCAAGATCTTAGACAATTCAGGTCTGATACAGCACTCACTCCCGGGGCATTCTTGGCTCATTACACAAATGCATGAACAGTCAATTTAGGTGCCTGGGATGAGAGAAGCTTTACTGACATTAACAAAAACATTTCATTAGCATTAATGTTCATATTTGAACTTTGTATTGCATAGAAACATAGAAAATGAGGGTTGGAAGGGACCTCAGGAGATCCAACCCCCTGCTTAAAGTAGGACCAGCCCAACCAAGATCATCCCAACCAAAGCTTTGTCTAGCCAGGTTTTGAAAACCTCCAAGGATGGAGGCTTTGTGCATGATTGTCTTCCACCTCTCTGGGTAACCTATTCCAGTGTTTTACTACCCTCCTAGTGAGAAAATGCTTCCTAATATCTAACCTAAACTTCCCTTGCTGCAAGCTGAGACCATTGCTCCTTGTTTTGACATTTGCCACCACTGAGAACAGTCCAGCTGCATCCTCTTTTGAACCCCACTTCAGGTAGTTGAAGGCTATTAAGTCCCTTCTCAGTCTCCTCCTCTCTGGACTAAATAAGCCCAGTTCCCTCAGTCTTGTCTAATAAATCATGTCCCCCAGCCCCCTCACCATTTTTGTCACCCTTCGCTGGACAATATTTGGCTTATTGGCTGCCACTTCTCATGTTTGTTGCTTCCCAGGGGTTCCAACGTGGGAAAAACACATCGCTGTCAAAGAAAATGCAGCCTCTGCTGGGGTGGAACGCAGCAGCTACATAAAAGCACACACCAGCTCAGTGCCTTGAGATTAGGAAAGCCAGAGCCAGCAGGTGGAGAGGTACTTTGGTGAAGCAGAAGGCCAGTGACTTCCTAACCCCCCTGGCTAATAGTTATGTCGTTATGTAACTACAAACAATTCAAATCACTCTCCAATGAAAGGAAGCAGCTTTGTTTGTAGGATTGGGCAGCAAAGCAGTGACTCTGGCATTAGTCAGAGATCTGGAAAACTTTCTGCATACCAGTGCTCGCAGGAATGTTATTTACTAAGTGAGGAGGAGGCACGACAGAAGAGAGTCTCTCACCCCGTCCTTCCCCATGTATGGATGTGAAGCCAGGGTTACTCAGCAGGATATGGGAGAGACAGAGGAACCATCCTGTCAGGTTCTGTCCATGATCTGTCTCCCCTCAGAGGAAACTGCACAGCTAAGTGCAAATGGCAGTGAATGCAAAGCACATCCCGCAGCCCCCTCCCTACCCCCAGACACCACACACATGAAAGAGCTGGCCAAGAGGATAGTGTGCGAGGGAGGCAGGTAGAGAGAAGGGAGTTTGCACTGGTGGGAATACAATGACCATTCATGCACTGAGCTCTGCAAGGTGCAATTTCAATGAACTGAGATTCTGCATGGCAGTAAAACTCACTGGGCCCCCTGTCTGCAGAGACATTTCCCTCTCAGGGCACCTAGCCTCTCTTGTTCCCTGTGCAATACCAAGAACAGCTTCACGCCGGGGCTCTGACTGACCTGTGGGCCTCCGCCAACCTCAAATGTATGTCTAGGCTGAAAACAAAGAGGCAGATTGGGGTACAGACACCAGCCATCCACCCTGGTGTGGATACAGCAAGCTCATCCCTTCTCAGGACAAGTGGCGCTGTGCAAAAGAGCTGATTTTTTTTTGGTTCACTGTCAGAATAAAAAGCCAACCATGGGTGGCCTTAGGTCGAAGACCACATTTTGTTGGCTATTCAAAGGGCTTCTTTTCTCTTATCTTTTCAAAACAATTTAATTGAGGCGAATTTCAGAAGACATCATTTCAAAATGGGTTGACCTTTTTAAAGCCTTTTCTTTCCATAGATCTGGGAGAGGGGAGGGTGGAACACTCTGCCTGACTCAGATATGTATTTTGGGGAAAAAAGAGTTGTGCTGGGAAAATCTTGCCCAGCTGCAGTTACAGGTCAAACCCCAACTATCCCTGCCGACCATTGTGTGTGGTGCTATTGTTATGCTGTGTACCAAGCCACACCTAGAGCTTTTCACTTGAAGTCATAATCTGGAAGAGGTCCTGAATCACTGCTTTGCAGTAACATCCTGCCGTTCTCACCAAGGACTGAAAAGGACCTTGCAAACACAACTCATTCAGCTATTACAGCCCTGCCACAGGGACAGGGAAACCATGGCAGAGATAAGCTGCTGAAGTGTCTTGCTTTGAGGCACACAGAAAGGTGAGCCAGGAACAGGACCAGGTTCAGTGTTTTATGGCAGGCAGGGGGAGGTGAGTCACCAGCCTGGGGGGCAGACAACCCAGGCTTTGCTGCCCTGTCAGGTCAACCCCACTGTTTCCTCTCCTCTGCTTATGGGGTTAGACCAGGGTCGGGCAATTATTTTGGGCAGAGGGCCGCTTACTGAGTTTTGGCAAGCCATCGAGGGCCGCATGACAGGCAGCCCAGGGCAGATAAATGTTAATTTTCTAAATTTTTTAGGGGCCCCGCAGGCCGGATAGAATGGCCTGGCGGGCCGCATCCAGCCCCCGGGCCACATTTTGCCCACCCCTGGGTTAGACTGTGAGGTGCTCAGGGCAGGGTTTGTTTCTCCACAGGCCTAACCACAATGGGTACAAATGGAGTACAAATACCTGTTATCCATGAGACCATCCCACCACTTAATTTTTTCTGAGCCGCTGGAGCATTCACAGCAATTGAGGTGCTGGGCTGCACCAGCCCCCGCTGTAAGCATCACCCTGGACAGCTGCCTGCACAATGGAGAAGACCCAATGGATGGCAGAGGCGTTGCCAACCAGAACTTGGCAGTGTAAATCAATGGCTAACTCTGCATTGACATCAGTGGGACCAAGACCAGAATTGCCCCCAAGGAGGAATGCAGTAGAGCAGTTCATGTGGTATTGCTGCTGCCTTGCCAGTTATGTGATATCAGATCCCTTTTCATGATCCACATAGCGGTAAAATCTGGCTGATCTGTCATCTGCCTCAACCAAACTGCACTGTTTCAGCGTCCCTCTAATGGCTTCATTGCTTCCTCCTCCAACTAGAGTGCACTGTGCATTCGGTGCTCTCGGTCACTCAAGTTTTATCCGAGAGCTTAAAGGCATCAATAAATAAGGACGCTTGGCTCAGCACAGAGAAGCGCTGGGTGACCCTCTGAGCAGCCCATGGTTCTTACAAGGGGCTTGAACTAGCCCTGCAACCCAAATAGGCTATTGCCAGGTCTCACCACAGGAATGAAGGGAGAAGCAGGGAGGATTACTCCTGAGCACCAGGAATTTTCAAAGTGGCTTAGCACATGCAAGTGTATTTTACAGTTCTGACTTGGCTCGGCGGGGGAATTCACAGCATGACTCACGCTCCCTTCTGAAGTTCCTGAATCGACTCACGCTCCCTTCTGAAGTTCCTGAATCGAAGCATTGTGCTGAGAAATCATAACCATGCAGTCACCATTCAGGGCACAACAACATCCCCTCTCAGTGTGTCATTAAACGTTCCCAGCATCGCAACATCCCCTCTGAACCCCCCACAGGCTTGGAGCCGCTTCATGCTCTGGAGTGGCAATCTGGAAAAGGCTAGTGTCTAACACGCTGCACCTTCATGTTAGGTTAATGCCTTCCCTTCGAAGAGCAGGCCCAATGCGGGGGTATTTATATGCTTGGGCAGATTAGGGGCCTGGAGCTCCTAAGCAGCTCCATTTAAATGCTTCCCTTTTCCCCTGTGTTTGGGTTAGGGAAGGGCAGAGGGTGGGTGCGCGTGGGCGCAGGGGAGTGGATGCAGTTATTGTAATGGGTGCATGGGGTTATTAAGGTGATTTGGAAAGGAAAAGGTGCAATGGAAGCCTATGCTAGAGGATGTATATATGTATACACCTAAATATATAAATATCTATATCTATATAGATATATTTTAATTTAAAAAAATAAATCCCTGGTGTCCTGAAACCAAGCGAATTCTACCTGGGAGTGGGCATGTGCACGCTCTTTCTATAGGCAAAAAAAAATTAAAAAAAAATTAAACTAAATAAATAAAAAGGAGCTCTTTTCTTTGAGCCCCTCTGGCAGCAGCGCACCCCTCCCAAAACGTCGAGTACACAATTTATTTTCCCTCCCATTAAAATCTCTCCACCAGCCTGGCTCTGGGAAGCTCGATTTATGTTCCTCTTGGTATATTATTCCTAACAGGAATAGAAAAGTGCAGTCAGCAAGGAGGCCGTTAGGCTGCAAAACAAGCCTGTCTTTGGTTTCTTGAAGTAAGTCCTAAGCAGGGACAGGAAGTCCCCTTGCAGACAGAAAGTCTGCTGCACCGCAGCGTTTGGCATGCTGCGCCGGCCCCTGCACAGTGCCACCAAGAAGGAATTCCACAACAAAGCGGGGGAGGGAAAGGAAAGCGGAGCGGGGAGAGGGGGCTGGAAACAGCGGAGTGAGAAGGGGAGCAAGAAAGATAAAGAGGGGAGGGCTTTTGGTGTGAAAGAGAGAGGGAAGAAGTGAGGATGTGAAGGGGAGGGAGACATATAAAGAGACAGACAGGCGGACGGGGGAGGAAAAGAGAGAGACAGTGTGCGAGCCCACGAAGTTGGAAAAAAGAGGGAAAATATTCAGAGCAGACCAGGCAGCCTGTCTCCTCCTGTGAATCTGTCACAGCACTCGGGGCTTGAGGAGACAAGCGCCTCTTCAGCAATCCGCCGGGATTCGTCTCCAAAAGGGCGGTTTGGCCTGGGTAAACGGGAGCAGCGGTGGATGCAGTGGCCTGTGGGACTGGGGTTTGGGGCTCCCCACATCAGCTAGCTTGGCAGTGCTTGAAGCAAAAAAGCACCTGGGGAAAATGTACCCCCCCCTGCCCCGCGGCAACCGGCATTTAGACAATTAGCCAGGCTGGATTTACCTTGCTCTCGGTAACACTGATGTAAACCCACAGATGCCATGGGATTACTCCAGACTTACACCAGATCAGAGCCTAGCCCTTAGCCACAGACACCACTACAAGGCTGGAGATCAGACAGGCACCTACTGATGCTTTAGCTGACCCATGCAGGTCTGCAAAAAGGGGCTGGGCATCACATCAGACTACAGCTCCGTGGGAAACTGTGTTGTACGTACAACCTAGGGGCCACCATGATGGATATTGCACAAGATATGTAGCAGAGAGATAAACTGAATGGTTATAGACATGGGTTTTAAAAGTACCAAGGAAGCTTCTATGGCATATCTCTGTCTTCATCAGTCCAGGGAGTAACTACAGGCCAGTTAATTTAGAGTGGCCTCAAAGTTGCGCTAAATTAAGTCAATAGAAATAACCTCCTAAGCGCCAGGCTCCTGCTCAGCCTCAGCCAGCTCTTAACAAATCCTTTACAGGGGGACTGTGGGGCAGTAGCAGGTGGCCTGAAGCCAGGGAGGCTGTCATCTCTGCTTGCAGCATCTTGGTGGCAGTGCACTGAAAGCTGGCACTGCTCTCTGGGCTCAGCCTGAGGACAGGTTCTGTACTCCAGAATGGATTTTCAGCATTTCAACCCTTGGTCTCTTTGCAGGAGCCTTACTCACAGTGAGAAAAAAAGCAGCTTCCTTTGAAAGAGCAGACTGAAAAGAGGAACAGCAGAGCACACTTACATAGGGAAGCCCCAGCCATCCCGTGAGGTAGCTTTCCAGCTGCTATGAGCACAAGTAGGTAGGTAGGCAGATCGACAGAGTCTATTAGCTGACCCAATGCTGCCTCTAGCAATTATTTTTAATGCCCCACTCCAGGCTGTCAGGTTCATAGTCAGACCGCGAGCAAGAAAGCAGGGGGACTTCCATGTGCACAGCAGGCAGAGCCTGCATGGTACCCAGCTGCCTTATCTCACTGCTTTAATGAGACTATCTAGGACATTCCCAAACCACACAGTGTCTGGAGTAAGCAGAGGAAGTTTTACCCATTCTTGTGACCTATGACTGCCTGGGCTTGGAGGAGCTTACATGGTTCCTTGTCTCCTCACATGCCCAGTTTCTCTCTCAATCCCACTTCTGTATCACACCCTATGTGCCTGCTTTGCAATGACCTTATCTTTCCTTCAGAGCTCCTGATGAAGCCAAATCCATGCTGCTGTCAAAACTCTTCCCCTCTGAGGACATCTCAGTGTGCAGTCTCCTGCAGGTAACAGAGAAGAACCTACTTTATTCAGCACCTGCCAGCCTGACCCTTCCCTCTGGTACAAGTTAGTCTGGAGAATAAGAAGTGGATTCAGAGTCTGGCACCAGTCAAGTTAGTAACCTCTAAGGCAGTGGTTCTCAATGTTTTTTGCACCACGACCCACTTGTAAACATGAATGGCCAGTGGCTTTTACTTTATAGTCCCGACCCAGTGCCCCACACTCCTGACCTGCTGCCCCCTGCCCCCAGCACCCCAGTGTGTGGGTTGGGAGCGGGGGGGGAGGGGGCACGGAGGTCCCCAAACAGCCCCTCGCAGGCAGGAGCTCTGCCAGCCTGCAAGGTAAAAGCCACAGTTTCCCACGTTTTTCTCCTTTAAAAGAGAATCCATTTTTAAAAGTTTGTTGATCCATTTTCAAAGTTTGCTTGCAACCCTTTCATATGTTCTTGCGACCCACTTTTGGGGCACGATCCATAGGTTGAGAAACGCTGCTCTAAGGGTTGCAGTCCTGGATAAAAGATCACCTGTGAAACCCATTGGCAGCTTTTCCTAGGAACTTTTAATCTCTTTATTCTCCACTTAGCTTCAGTCATTCCCATGTGCAATGAGGAGCCTTTCCAGCTACTGCCTTTCCTCTGAAACATGTGGTGGCCCTGAGGGGTACATACATGGAGGGTCACTAACTCCTCAGGTTTGTGCCTGAGATCAGACATCCCCTTCAGTTCCAAGGAGGGTCCTCTTATTTTATATATACTTTGGCTGGCACCGGGGAAGACATAGGTTGCTACTTTGTTCCTTCCCTTAAACTGCAGGAAGAAGCCTGTGAAGAAGTTTCTCTCTCTCAGGGAAAGTTTTATGTTACCTTTGCATAGCTAAGATTCTGGGGAACCTGGAGTCAGCACAGCAGTAGGCACAAGGTGACCTTATCTTTCC
>NW_005841895.1:656054-667385 GCF_000455745.1 Alligator sinensis
TACATTTGGATACCCAAAACCCAGACTAGTTAAAGCACAAAGCATCTGACTACTCCCTTTAGTCCTAATACCCCCTCTTACCATTAACCCCCTCCCTGAGGCTCCCCTAACCTGCATGGAGAGATGGCTTAGGTTGGGGCAAACTATGCTGGTCACACACTGCCCTGGTACTGCAGGGATTTCCCAGCTGGCTGGCAAAGCTTTAGTTGAGGGGCCAGAGCTGAGCCCAGAATCAGCTCCTTTTGGTTCTTAGGCACTTAGCACATGGGTGAGGGAGGGACTGATTTCTGCATACATGAAACACAGGAGCAGTTAGTGATGTTATGTAAGCCATTCAAGGCAATTATATAACCTGCTGAGAGCTGCCCAGGTACCAGACACCTCAGGCAGCACACACTGAAATGGGACCCAGAGTGTGTTTATCTCAAGGTGATCGTCCCCTCCAGCATCTGTGTTAAGAACAAAACCTGTCCTGCATCCTTGCATCTGCAGGCATACCTCACCCTTTGCAGCCAGAGAGTCTCTGAAGATGCTCCTGGAAGGGGAAAGTGAAAGCCAGCTTTTGTTCATCACTCATACTGTACACTCAGCTATTCTCCCTGTATTATAAAGTTGAACTGAGTGCCAGGCAGTAAAAGTGATTTAAATGTACTTCATGTTTATCTATTAGGAAACAGCTCTGTGTGTGTGTAAGAAAGAAAGAAAGAAAGAATTTAACTTTTAAGAAACATTTATTCCGGGGAGGGTGACAAATTGGGGGCAGTAGAGATCATGTACAATTTTGGCCTGAAGATCTGGGCCTCAAGAACAAGGCCTGGACTCATGGCCTGCAAGGCCTGCCCGCACACTCTAGACAAAAAATAAAAAACACAAAGAACAAAAGAAGTATGTGTGTATATATACATATATATATATATACACACACACATATATACAGTTCTGCCAGTGGGGATGCCCAGTGGGGCCTCAGGACATCAGGGGTCGGCCCACATGGACAAAGCCCGAGGTCTCGGCTCGCTGGATGTGCCTCTGCACCCTGAGCAGCTGGTGGCATTACAGGGCAAGGAGCAGGCATCCCTGCTTGACTTGGCACAGTGCCCCTCGACGGCCCGGCGTTCCTCAAAGTTGGACACCGTCTGCCGGAGGAGCACATGCTCGAACTCAAGTGAGAGGCGGGCCCGCACCAGCAAGCAGAAGAGCTGCAAGGCATCATCCATCCCGGTCCCAGTGAGCCAGTTTCGCCAGCTCTTCAGGGTAGCCGTCTTGGCCTGGCCCACCAGGAAGTTGGCCAGGCTGACTGTGGCCCACTTGGCTGCCTGGTATGGGAAAGAGGAGATGTAGGTGTCCTCTGAGAAGTCCTGGGCCAGTGCCCGAAGCAGCACCCTGAGGGCGGCAAAGAAAAGCCGCAGCTGGGGGCAGTCGAGGAAGGCATGGAAAACGTCCTCTTCCACCACCCCCCGGCAGAAAGAAAGAAAGAAAGAAAGAGTCAGTCAGTCAATTCAACCAGATTTAACCAGGCTGTTGTCACAAAGTTGCAGCACATACCTTCACCAGCACAGCATCTCTGCTGGCTCTGAGCCCGTGCAGAGAACACCCAGGCACTTCGCTATATTCAGCAATCCCAGAGCTGCACCCACCAGTCATAGCAAAGTGGTAGGAAAGGCTGAGGGCAGACAAATCTTCCTGTCCCAGTCCTAGCTCTGCTACTGATGTGAGTTTGTTGTTTAACCTGTGCCTCAACTAGCCCATTTCAAACAGCCCAACAGTTCTTAACAGCCTGGTGCTTTGAGTCTTTGAGCCTAGGGGCCTGCAGCACGCTGGGCTCCTTGAAGAAAGTTGCCACAGAAGCACGAAGTGCTATTGCTGGAACTCAACAGAAGCCCCGTCCCACTGAGATCAGACACACTAAAGTGAGGGACCCCATGGCAGCTTGGTACTCAAGCTAACTGGTTTCCTAAAGCAGAGGCCTGCCCGCCTGAGATTAGTTTTTTCTGAGTCCTGGATACAGTGGATGCATCTACATGTGCAATTCATGTGACTGAATATACTCCAGCTCAAACTGAGATGGAGTAAACTAATCCCAAAGTTACTGTCTCTACATGTGTTTAAGTGCAGTCATTTACTGACCTGCTAGATACCCCTTGTATCTGATGGGACTATCCAACAGCACAGTAAATTAGTGTACTGCACCCTAATTGTCGTGCACATGAAGATGGTGATGTTTTACTGCACAACAAATTAGTCTGCTGCACAGTAAAGTGTCTTGTGTAGATGTGCCCAGCATGTTTGACATGCACTGAATCAAGACGCTGTCAGAATAGGAGACTGCTTCAAGAAGCTCCCTCTTGGGGGACACTGCTCCAGGATTCATCAGCCAACGGGAACCAGATACCAGATGATGTATGATTTGGGTCTCTGTAATTTAACCAAAGCCTGATGTTCCCAGTGTTTTTAATATATTAAATTCCACTCTTGAGAGCCACCTGTGCCTGAGGCCTGATCTGTGTACAAAGTGGTACCATTTAATGGAAAGTATGATTTTATACTACTCTATGAAACCACTGCAAAGCCATGCTTGGAATCTGTTATACTGGCGCAAACTTGGCTTATGTCAGCTTTGTTTGTGTTTGTAAATGTAGAGGTGCAAGCGAATTCAAAATCCCCACTTCTAAACTCAGACCACACACAGAGTTCCATCAGTCTGACTAATTTAAACCAAACTAGTCCAACTTTCCTCTGTAGAAGAGGCCTAAATTGCATGGGTGCCTTTTTCCCATTGGCTAAATAGACATTATAATAATGTAACTAACTCAGATAATATTTTTATTTAATACTGACCTAAAGAATTCATACTGTCCTGTATGCTGAGGCTGCAATACAACCATCTGAGCATGGAACAAGAAGCCAGAAGCTGCTAAATGATAATCCTCATCCGCTACTGAAGTGTTTTGTTTTAGGCAGGACATTAACTTGGTTAACAAAAAGTGAGAAAGAGGAGGAAAGGTGGGAAGGGTGGTTACCTTGACTTGGAGATGGGGAATGGAGGCAATTTGGAAAGACCCATCGCACTGTAAATTATTACCCTTCTGGGAACCTCCAGGGCAGTCACTGATCTCTGTGAAGCACCAGGGAGATTTCTGCGTGGCATTCTGAACTTGTGCCTATTAATCCAAGTATTTAATTTATTTTCTGGCCAAAGCTTTTCATTAGTATGGAAGGGGGGGGTCTATCTTGTTTCCTTCCAGTGATGTCACAGGTCCTGCCTTGATGAACGGAACAAGAAGGAAATAGCTGAACCCAGCCTCTCTGTTCCTTTTGCCCATAATTTCCTGCCTCTGTTTGGGCAGCTGGGCTAAATCCAGGAGAGCTGGCTGTTGTGTCATCTAGTCCCCACCATGAAGCATAGGACATATCAGGGAAGACAGAGGGCATGTCAGGTGCAGGCAAGGAGCTGAGAGGTTGTAGTGGAGTTCTTTTATACCAACCTTTCACGTGCCTGAAATTTTACAAGGGCCTTACCCCTACCTTGGGGCCATCCACTCATGGTGCGGACTCAGGGGGGTTCTGCTGGGCCTAGCCATCCTCGTTATCTTCTTCAGGGTTAATCAGAAACTTAAGACCAGCACAAGGCATTGAAGAACAGACTGAAATTCAAGTAATGAGGGTCAAGGCAGGGTCTCCAGACTACCAGGATAGCCAACCCCAAACCTGGACCTTTAAACCATCCTTAGGCATGTAAGCCAAGTATTAACCCCTTCAAGGGCAACAAGGGGACCCTCCAATTAAACCTCCCCTGTTTAAAGAATGTGAGGCTGCCTTGTGTTTTCCAGGGAGTGTCAGTAAGGTTTGTCAATGGTCCTTATTCAGATGCTGCTTCCTTGGTTGGCACTTGCTTATTCTGCAGACAAAACTTCAAGGGACGCTGAATGGGTGTAAGCCTTGGAACACAGCAACACATGCCAGTGTGAGAGTCAGCATGAGCTAATGTCTGCTAGGAAAGACACAACCTAAAGAGTATTAAGTAGGTGTTGAAAATAAGGAGTTGCTTTCAAGAAGCCCTCTGTGTGAGAAGGCGTCACATGGCCCTGCTTTGATTGATAATCACAGCTTAGCCTTCTCTTTCCTTTTTGGCTTTGCCCCTACTGTGAAGTCCTTTGCCCCAGCATTTCCATAATGGGCAGGAGCCTAGAAGGGTGGAAGCCTGTTATGTTGCTACAACTTCTCTGATATACAGCAGATGCTGGCTATTACAATATGCCAGCAGCATTCCTAGACAGGGCAGGTGAAATGGTATAAATGTTCCACTAGGCTCTTAACACCCACACAGACAACAAATAAGGAATTCAGTTTTCAGACTGTTGGTCATTTAAGCAAAAGGTGAATTCAGAAATGTCTATTTGTTCCTCAAGAATGAACCATAAATGCATTAAAGAAACAGTCCTTGGCTTGTCTGTGCACAAGACTCAGCAGTTCATATAAACACTACTCTCATACGTTACATTAAAAAACACAGCCTAAAGATCCTAACGCAGCCAAAGCATCTTATAATAATAGTTACTTCCCATTAACTTTAAAGCTGTTTCCTTAAAGCAATGCACTCTGACAAAAGGTATCTTTTCTCCTTTTCCTACTGCAGGTGTTAGACAGGGGCTTGATACTAAACTGACCTAGTGGCAATCAGGAATAAACCCACTGAAGTGAGTGGAGTTGACCTCTCACACTGGTGGAAATAACATTAGAATTAGGCCCAGAGTCTGACCTGTGCAAGTAACTCCATCAGTGTGAGGCAGTGCTATTGGTATGTATGTGCAGGATCAGGCTTCAGCAGTCTGCACAGTCACACAGGATTGCTTGCCCTTGACATCTCCTGCTTTTGGGAAAACTGGTTACCATTCCCTAAACACGGCTTGAATTGTCCACATTCCAAGCATTTAAAAATGCTTTTATTAAAGCTATATTCTGGATATTCTTTTCATTATGATCTTAGCCAACACTAATAAAGAATGCCTTTTAGGTTTATGCTGTCCTAGAGAGAGCCCCAAATATTTTACATAAAGCACAGGGATTAGAAGTCTCACCAAAGAAAAGCAGCCACCTCTGGGGAGGTCACCTTATAGAGCATCAGCAGCACAACTACACAAATATGCTTTTAAAGGAAAAAAGCGAAACAAACTGGATCCCATTGCAACTGTGAGCAAGGACTCTCCAGATGAGCATTGGCACTGCATTTGGAAGAGGGCTGCAAGGCTAGAAAGACTGGCTGATACAAACTTATCTTAGAAAGGTAGAAATATCTCACCACAATATTAAATACCAAGCACAGGAAAAGCTTTCAATTTATCATGATAAAGTCAGTATCAAGATAACGTTAATGCCACAATGAGGCAAAACCTCCTTTTCCATCTCAATCGCTGTAGCCATCTTTATCTTCAACGGCAGATTAGATCATGTTAGAACAAGTCCTTGAGTAGGTGCATTGACTAACATGATTAAATGTAATTTTGCAGTGGAGAGCCAGCAGTGATCCTTTGTTTCAGCTGGTTAGAACAATTTACCCCCAAACAGCATACCCAGGCCCCGTCTAGACTGACTGCAACATCGTCCCAAGTGTTCGGTTAATTAATAAGATATCTCAAGGTCATGTTCAAGCATGACCTCATTTACTCATAAAGGCAAGAGATAGAATTTGTGGTTAACACTGGTCAGGGAACAGTGCCAGCAGATGGTGAAGAAGCTCAGTTGCTCAGGCACTTGATTGTATGTCTCATCCAAGCAAAGCGGAAAGCAAAGGGCAGGAAATGCATGTTGAAATATCCTTAGGAAAGGCTCAAAGCTTCCCCTGGATATTTTATGTACTGTTATTTCTATGCCAGTGCTTGTTTAACAGGAGGCTGCAGTCTAATCTTCGGGGAGAAATATTGCTCCTGCCATGTTAGAGGGGGAAAGAGAGTGTTTTCCATATCAGCCAGGAGCAGTGCCCCCCCTGCTTTGATGAAGGATAGTCCTGTATTCTACAAAGCAGACCCCGTCCAGTTTCCTTGTCACTTAGGAATGCTCTCACTACAGCATCTGTCTTTGAAGCCTGAGCTACAAGAAGGGAGGAAGAGTCTTTATTGACATCTGTGCCTTCATCAAGCTGATTTGCCTAGAAACCATAAATACCAGGAACAAACTTATAGAAAAAAACCCTGCAAGAATTCAGGTTCACTGTAAAACTGGAAGCTGAACCTGAAAAAAGACAAGTCATACTACATGGGCTCTACGGACTTCAGGATTTTATGGCCTCACAATGCCATCTGAAAAAGCCAAGAGATCTGACTGAAACCCAGGCTGTCTAGTTCTCTGCACAGGCCTAGGACTCTGCTGTGCTTTCTGCAGCTGGAGGTATTTGAGGCCCAAAAGCATTCATCATAATTCCCCATTGAGCTACCACTAAGCTCCAAAATATGTCAATAGCAGCCACTTGTGCAAGATGCTGCTTGCATTAGCCTGCCTTGTGATTAAGTAACCCTAACCCCTCCACCTCTCCTATCTCCCAGAGTATGTCAGGCAGGTGTTCAGGTACAGACCTCGCCCTGCAGGCAGGGCTTGGGCTCCACTCTGTGTCCAGAGAGTTCAATAGGCCCAAAGGTTACAGCCATGAGTCCCTTTCCCCTGAACACAATCATGGCATGGTAGGGCCCTACCCAGCTATTCCTAAACACTTACAAGTTTCCCCACAGGATGGGGGATTCACAAGGACAGGACAAGAGCCATTTCCTTTCCACACCCCTTGAAAACATTGCTTCTCCTAAACAATGGTCCTGCTAAAAGATTCGGCAGTGTTTGGATGGGGATTGTTTCTTTTCTAGTTGGATCCAGAACCTGAAATTTGGAAATACCCCAGGGAAGACCGTAATCATGTGTAACAATTAAGTGTCATTCACTGTGAATTCACTGAGACTCATCCAGCCTCTTGCCATTTTTTCCACTTGGCTTAGCTATGTAGTTTTTGTAACATGCCAGTCCCGAAAACAAAGGGTGTATTTGTCTCACAGTTTATGCCTCTGAACTGGGAGTGAGGCTGAATGGATGTAAAGCTACCGGTATGTCTGAGCTTTACCGGATGTAAAGCTCAGACATAGCTGAGAATAGGGCACGGTGACAAATTGTCATGGCTAGTGTTGTGGATAGCACTTCTGTTGAGTTAATTGCCCTGGACACAGCACCATGTACAGCAGAACAGCTTCCAAGAGCTTGCTTCTGAACCTGCAAGGCTGTATGAATCCCTAAACTCTTTGGAGCATCTTTGCTATATTAAAGCATTGGCTTAAGAAAAGCCAAGCAAGCTTTTGCAGTACATGACAAGGTGAGCAAATAGGCATGGCTCCAATCTCTGGCACTGTGTTCCACTTGAGGAGAAATCTCCTAGTAATAAGGCAATATAACAGGCCTTTTCACCAACTGTCAGCTCCAATCTGCTCCCATCTGCAATCCCCTCACTCTGCTCCAGGCTTCTCGACCCTGAGCTACTCACAGTCACACAATCTCCTGGTAAATTCACAAATGCGTCACCTTCTGAACCCACCCGGTGTCCTCTGTTACTCACCCTGTTTTGTCCCCGCCTGAAGAATTGCATTTCAAGACGGGATGTTTCACTGGTTTTTCCCAAACCTTCTTTACATATAACTTGAGATTCTTAAGTAGCGCAGGATACTTTTGAGGAAGAAAAATCCCCTTGAAAACATAACCTTTGTGTTAGTGAAAGATGCCCCATCGTCTGGTCTGGCCACTAACAGTTTCTAGTTATCCCCGGGACAGAACTAGCAGCACAGGTCTCCTGCCAGCAACCTTCAGAACTACCAAAGGAGCTGTATCTCCAGAACCACCGAAATCAGGCCAACAAAGGGACAGTACAACAGCAGGGGCAGGTTTTGTTCATTGGGCATCTGTCCAGAAGTAACTTGATTGAGATGGCTACAAACAAGGATCGTAGCTCAGAACCCAGTGGACTCGGGACATCTTCAGATCCAGATTTTAAAAAATTGCAGCTGATCTCTAGCCTAAAAAAGGAGCAAGCCAAACACTAATTCTGCAAGGGATTTGAGCATGCAGCTTGCTTAGGCATGTGAACAATCCTAATGACTTCAATGAAAATTACTCATGAGTTCTCTGGGACTACTCACCCACTTACAGGCAAGCACTTGCGAAACAAGGGCCCAGATATGCAAAACACCAGCATGTCCAGACTCAAAGACCCAAAGACGCAGACACAGTTTTGTGCACGAAAGTCATGTAAGTGCACATGCAAACGTTACTCCATTTCTTTCTCTTACAGCATCAGAATTATCAAACTGGATTAGCACAGATGACTTTACTACTCCAGAACCTAATCAAGTGGGAAACTTCTTCCAACCTCCAGTCACAGAATGATTAGCTTATGCTCCCAACTTCAAAGATGACTAGTTTTAAATCCTATCTAATGTCACCATGTTCATTCTTATTTAGAGAAATGCCTGGTCCTTTTCTTCCCTCCAAATGCGGCTAAATTCTAGGCCTCAGCAATAGCTTGTGGTAGGAAGCTCTTCAGGTTAAATGCATGTGGGTGTAAAAGTTTTCCTTTCATCAGTTTCTAGTTAGTTGTCCTTCAGTTTTACTAAGTGTCCCCTGTTCATATCTGATGAGATACTAACTAGCTACAGTTTTCTTCTTCTTAGTCTTTTTTTTGGAGGAAATATTTATCCATTAAAACGTTGATTTGTTAGATCAAAAGTTTTATGCATAAGGGTCAATTTTGATGAGTTTTGCAACTTGAAAACTTATTGCAGGTTTTCAGAATTGTCAAAACATCTCACTTCCACATTTCTAAAGGAAAAAAAAAATGCTTTTCCAATTTGAAATAACTTGTTCCACTATATTTAGCTAATCATAGCACAATTAAAAAAAAACAATTTAAAAATGGTCACAATCAAAATGAAAGTTTCAACATGAACCAAATAATTGGAACTGAATGGAGTTTTGTTTTGTTTCCAGGTTTTCAATTAGCAAAAGTTATTGAAAGTTTTAGCCCCATTTAGGATGGAAAATATATCTGAGATTCTGGACATTTTTCTCAGGACTAAAAAAACCCCCATTTCTTGCCCAGTTCTGTCTGTTCCCTTATCAATGATTAGGTTGTTATTTGGCATACATTTTTATAGACATGTGTGTGTTATGTTATATGATAATTTTGAATACTGAGTAAAGATTAAAGAAAAAAGACTCGGTAACCTGGTCACTGGAGCCGATGTTTACAATGGGAATGCAATCTGCAAACTATTTCTGCAATGTATTTGTTCACCGCCTGGGTTGCACAGAGAAGGGAAGGAGGGCCAGGATGTGGAATGCTCACCTGCCTATCAGTGACTGAAAGCTATTGCCCTGCAGTGTGTTTGGGATGACACTTAATTGTGCTCAAGCCCAGGCCTGCAGGCTGGTGGTGACTGCCAGCCCAGGGACAGGTAAGGGCATGATGCGGGCATGCGCAGAGCTGGAGTGCATTGTAAATTCCGCATCTCCAGGCTACATTAAAGCCCAATCTGAAAGGAAGAATGCGATTCTCCTAATAGCAGGCAGCAGGCCAGTCGTGTGCTTTAAGCTGATTTCCAAGCTATGTAGGCTGGGCCAGCCCGGGGCTGCACAGAGTGCACCTGCCAGTTCTGTGCTCCAGAGGCTCTGCTGAGAGATACGCTCTCCCTAATCGGCTCTGGTTAAAGTTAAAGGCTTTGATTTGCAGTGAAACAGTCCAGCCAGCTCCAGAAGGCTACAGGTACGTTCTGTCTCTGAGGGGCCGTCAGTGTGCAACCACAATGCCCCTTGATCCTGAGCCTATTGTTCCTTTCTGATTGGCCTTCTCTGCTTGCCCACTCCATGGCTGGCTGTGCAGAAGTAGCCCTGCTGCTTTTATAGGGCAGGCGAGGGCTGCTGGGGTTTCGGGATCATTAGCAGGCAATGTTCTGGGATGACCCAGTTAGTTTTTACAGGGCTGGCATCAGTGAAGCAGGATAAAGTCACCACACTAGGGAGAAGGCAGAGTGGGTGGGAAATGGGGGATTGGAATACAATTTGATTGTCAAGGGGACAATAAAACACTCAGCCAGGAGGAGGAGAGGTTACAAATGAGCTGTGCCCCACAGGCATCAGATCTGCCCTGCCCAAGCAAGTGGCTTTGGATGTGTGATTGCTGCAAGCAGGGACCCTCCCCAGCCTCTTGCACCTTTACCTGTCTCTGGTTTGGAGACTGTGACCGGGCTGTGCTAGGAACTACTTGAGCACAGAACTGAATGACTATCCCTGCTCCGAAGAACTTATTACTGGGGGCCTGCATGCACTGCCTCTGCCCCAGACCCTGGCAAACTGCGAAAAGGCAGTACTGCCCACTTGTCTCTACTCCAAGGGGACCGAATACCAGAAATGAGGTGATGTGGCTGCCTTAGAGGGGCACTAAGTACATGCTGCTAAGTTAAGTACACCTGAGAAGGGAACCCAACAGCAGCTCTGAGTGCGAGCTTGAGGCTGGTCCCAGGCAGCCACAGCACATTGCCTCATTTTCAGGCATTGGCATGTGCACAGTGTACGCAAGTGGATGCTGTATGTGACATAGTCCAGTCAGTTCTCCATGGCCAGGCCCTAAGAGACAACAGATGGATGGAGGGACACAAGGTGACAGCAGTCAGAGGGACGATCTGGGTCCTAGCACACTAGTAGCCTAACTGAGGGTGTCTATACATGTTCTCCGGGGTGGAAGGGAGTGCGCTTTCATTAGAGTGGCTCTGAGAGCCGCTCTAATTAAAGCACTCGCAGCATCATGTGTATTCAGCATCCTGCACTTCAAAATGGTGGCAGGGGTGCTTTAACTAAAACTTGTTCGATGAACTTTAAAAGCATTTTAAAAGCACTTTAAAAGCCGCCATTTTGAAACGCTGGGATGCTGATACAAGTGACGCAGATGCCACTAGAGTGTGCTAATAAGCATGGTCCAGCAGACTCATAGCAGGCTAGTCTGCTCCAACATGTGCAAATTGCCAAACTGCAATTTTAGTATGAGATTTAGAGGAGGGGCATGAGTGACTGTTTAAATTGACTGACAAGTCGATGAGGATGAGGATGAAGTACTGGCTCTGAGATTTGGTTAGGAAGAGATGTTTGCAGACAGCAATTTCAGCAGAACCTAACAGCTGAAGGCCAGATTGAGGCACTGGAGGAACAAGCTCCAGACAGCAACTATACACAGCATGATCCAGGAGTGTAGTATTGCAGAGAAGAAGGAAGATGGGTGGTAGTTAAAGAGGCAAATGGGGTTAACAGAGTTTA
>NW_005841895.1:667395-671149 GCF_000455745.1 Alligator sinensis
TCAAGTGAAGGAGCTGGAAAAGTTTGAGAGGTTACAGAGAAAAAGAGGCAAGAGTGGGCATGCAAGAGTGAACAGGATGGGCAAGTTGTACCTGACCTTTCTAAGTGGCAAACTCAATATCCACAAAAGAAACCTGCAGCCAGGAGTTACAGGGAACTTACTGTGTACCCTCCCACATCCAACCTGCTCTGTTCAGATGCCAAATGCTTTTAATCAAACATTCTTGAGGGAGCTATTGAGTGACAAATAGTCACAGAAATTATTCAGCTACCAATTTCCAGTAAAGAACGAGTGAGAATTCTCCCGTGCTTCTCCCGGGACAATCTGTGAGCAGACAAAGAAGCGCAATGAATCAGAGCCAGCCTTTGTAATGGATGCTTCTCCTATCTTTGCTGTGCTGCATGGTCCTGGCAGTGCAGGGGCCCTCTTTGCTGCATCGTTTGAGGGCACTGCTAGAAAAAAAGTATTGTGAATGTAGCTCAAATGTGCTGTTGGCACCTAAGTACTGCTCCCCACTGCAACAGCTCAGCCCTGTTTCAGGATACTTGTGATAAGGCTGCTCCGAACTTAGTGCCAAGGAAATGACTGAATACAATTTGTGGCTTCCTTTCATTATCAAGTTAGGGGAATAATTGCACAAGCACAAGCTGCACTTGAAACCCACTGCGCATAGCTCTGTTTCTCCAGAGCGGTTTAAACTCTTGTGTCCAGGTCAGCAACTACCTGAATCTCAGGGTCTGAAAAACTCAGGCAGCAAGCATGTCAGCAGCATGTCTGAGTATTCAGGGCAGGGCTGGTAGCAGGTGTTTCACCAGTCCTGTGCAGGTTTGCTAATCACTCATCTCTGCTCAGGGAAAGAAGGGAAAAAAACAAACCCGGCAACTTGTCCTGCCAGTTGCTTGCACCTGCCCTGACTACATGCAAATGAGAGTGAGCCTGCTGCCTCATGTCAGGAATGAGTTACACCCCCAAAGCTGAAGCACAAAAATGTGAGGACCATCAGCAACTTGCATTGAAGCCCACAGATAATAGTGGGTAATTAAGAAGCCTCCAGAACAAGACAGCTTTATTATTGCAGCTGACACAGGAGTGTTGTAAAAGAGACCTCAATGCAAAACATCTTTGATACTGAGTCCATCCAGCCTCAGTGAGCTGAATGTGAGCACACACTTGGCAATAATCCAGGACGGGGAAGACAAGAAGGTGATGTTGCTTCCCAGCTCTTCTTAAGCAGGGAAGAAAGGAAACAGGGAACATGTGGGGGCAGGTGAGCCTGGTCGAGCCATCCTATAACAGAGTTTAGAAGAATGCAAAAGGGATAAAATCCAAAGGACTCAATAGAAATTGCATAAAAAGCCTGGAAAGTTTCATACTGCTTGAATCTGTGCGTTTAGAAGCAACCTGTAGGAGTCTATTGCAAGAAGCACAGCCATTATCAAATGAATTCAACAAAACTTTCCTATACAAGCTAGGAACAGGGGAGGATACTGCAGTGACCTGGCCACCATGTCCTGTCATGCTGTAGGACCCCCAAAGGATGAAGAACCAAGGGAGCCCAATCCTGAGCGGTGACGCCAGCAGAAGCTAAGGACACTCAGCAGGTCATCGACACCACTCCGGACCCAGCCTGAGCGATCCAAGGAGCAGCAAATTGCTCTAAGGGAAGTGGGAGAATGACAGTTGGTAAAAAATAGTCACAGAAATACAAGAGTTTGGGACCGGGCAGGAAATGGAGAATACTGGACCCACCCACTTAAAACAGCAAGTGGATGGAGGGATTTAGGGACTCAGAAGATGAGGCTTAAGTTGAAATTTGACCAGCACTAACACCCTTTCGCTTTTAAAAGCCAAGTGCTGTGTATCTCTATGGCCCAGCTAGGGCCTGTAGGGTGCACTGCAAACAATAGAGTAAGTTTTCATCTTCAGCTGGTGCATCAATGTTACAAAGACAGCAGCCATTGACAGGCAGATCATTTCTTGCATACTTCATGTAGCTCCACCAGTCCTGACAGCAAGGTAGGACCCTTCTTTCAAGGCATAGCAGAAACTGTTACTGGTTCATGGGCTGGGCCATACAGCATTGACCAAGTTCTGTTTCCACTGCTCAGACTGAAACGAGACCACCCCAACAGGGGAAATGGTGAAGAGGTTCCAACTAAAGCCTCACCGAGCAGTGGAGAGGTGGCTTGAAAAGCAGGAGAGATGTTAATCTCAGCACTGCCACCAGTTCCCCTCTCTAGCTTTGGCCTCTCTCCCTGCCTCAGTTTCCCTGTTTGTAAAATGGGGTGAGTGACACTCCCCTTCCTCTGCAGCATGCTGTAAGGTCAAGGGTGGACAATAGGCTGTAGGTGCTCAGTATTATTTTGAGCTGATCTCCAACAACTCACTGAGGATTCAAGCAAAAGCAGTGGGTTAATATGCAACTACAAACACTTCAGCTACTTTTGGCACAGACACTTTCATACACAGCACCATAGCAAGGGGGGTGGGTGTGGCGACTGCCCCAGGTGCCGAAGTGAAGTGGCGCCAACAAGTGCTGCCCAGCTGGGGTGGGGCACAGGACGGAGCCGCGGGGATGGGGGGAGGGCGGCTCCCACCACTGCGTGCAGTCCTGGGCACGCATGGAGGGGCGTGTGCCCCCTGGATCTGTGCACGGGGCAAGGGCGGGCTGCTGCTGCGGGCTTTGCCCCGGGCACCAAACTTCATTGGTATGGCACTGTTCATGCAAACTGTATTTAACAGAGTTAAATAAAGAGCAGCCCTGAAAGAGGGAGAGAGAGAGAGAGAAAAGGAGGGGGGCAGAGAGATTTCCATCTGGGATTTGGACTAAGATAAGAACCAGTTCAATGTGAAGTGACAGAGAGGCCGCAGCTGCAGAGGAGAGGGCTCTTGCACCTTGACTGGAGGGAGGAGAGAGAGCGCAAAGTAGGCCAAGGAAGGACATAGGTCAAGGAAGTGGAACAAGACCAAGAAAGGTTTAAAAGCAGATGGGCCTCAGTCTCATGCACCATGGCCTTCCAGGGTTCATTTATTTGTCCCCAAGGCAACAGACAGGTTCTTCAGTTGCTCAGCCTCCCTCACTGTGTCCACCACATTAGTGCCCATCCTGCCGGGACCCCTGCCGGAGGGGAGTAACCGTCTGGGTAGCCTGTGTATGTACTTCACATCACGGGCAACACGGGCAAGAAATGAAAAAGCCTTTCATTTCTGCTGACCTGAGTTCAAATGTGACTTAGGTCAACAGAAATGAGTTTAGCAGTTTCACGCTAGCCACCAGGGGATATTTGTCCACATGTCAAACTCCCCGCACACTTGAGCACAAATTGCAGTTTGTTCTCGGAGGTGCCCTGGCAGGAGCTGAGTGAGGAGTTTCATACTGCCTGTCTGTGCTCCAGCAGGACCATGAGATGCATATTAGCAGAGCTGGCCAGAGAAACTTTGATGGAACCCGATAATCCTTTGGAATACGCAGTTCTGTCAAAATCAAAGCGTTTCACAAAATTGGGTCAATTCCCCTCGCTGGAACTTCATTTAGATAAATGAGAGAAAAGATTCCAGCACTGTCTAAACATCCTGGTTCAGTATTTTGGACCAAAATATTTTGTTTTTTCAGTTTGAAATGCCTTTTCATTTTGACTTTTCTTAATTTTTACCAGTATTATATAGCATTTTGAAATGTTAAACTGGTCAGCAACGAAAGGTCCTGTCTTGGATACCTCAAAAGGTTTTACTCCCCCCCCCCCCCCCCCACAAT
>NW_005841895.1:671180-694664 GCF_000455745.1 Alligator sinensis
CCCCCCCCCCAAATTGTTCTTTGAGCAGATTTCATACATTTGGGATTTCTGTTTCAATTGGGAATGAAGCCAAATTTCAAAATCTTTCCCAAAAATGGAGCAGCTTTCCTCTCCACAACTCTAGTCATTAGCAAAGATGGGCTGGAACAGATGAGAGGAGCCAGACACTCCTTGAGCTCAAAGAGACTTCTGCTTCTGGGTTGGTTTTGCTCTAAAATGAGGCACGAAAGCTAGGAATGCTTGTAAATCAAATAATTTGGTTGCAAATATCTAGTTGGTCTAATAAATGATATCCTCTCTTCTGATTCCTGAGCTCCAATCCTGCTTTCTTGCATAATCTGCCTCCCTTTCCCCAGATTCATATTACCCTGCTCTGTGGTGGGGGGAGGGGGGTGGCTAAGACTGAAAATTAAGTGGTTGTATGAAAAGCATTTTGAAATACAGGATGCTAATTTTGCTCACTCAAGGACTTAGTTGGATAGAGGCCAGTGGGACCACTGGCACGACCAGCGACTACTTGAGTGAGTAAAGGTTTCCCAAATCAGACCCAAGCTACTCAATATTAATATAATTAATCCCCAGTTTCACCACCCTAACACATCTGTGAAACTGAAAGAAAACTAAACATCCCGTCTTTTAAAAGAGACTTCTTGTTGGCTTCCCCTTGGAATGTGGGAATGAATGGCAGGTACTCAGCAGAGAAGAAATATGGAGTGTAAGAGTTAGAAACCTGCAGAAGCCCTCCTGTTCCCCAGCCTGCAGCACCACAGATGTTCCTCTCTGTCCACCCAACACTATACCTGCTGTTGCAGTGAAATCAGAATTGGCATCGGATGACAAAAGCACTTTCCAAACCATTTCTTTTGCAGCAGGCTGAAGGAAACCTGCACTTCAGTTTTCCTTTAAAGAGCTTGTGCCTCTAGCCAGTGATTTTGGGACAAAATAAATCCCTCACTTTTTTCCTCTCTAACCGTTTGCACCCTCACAGTGGGACCTCCACACGCAGCGGGAGAGTGGAATATTTTGCAGTCAGGATCTACCAAAGCTCTCTTCCCTCTGCCCTCGGGATGATCCTAAGAGGCTCTGTGTGCTGAAAGAGCCAGGAGCACAGAGTCCTACTGACTCAGTATTTTGACCTTGATGCCCTAGTGTTAGCGTGCTGTGTTACAGGGAGCAAGGGGGGTGAATCAGCATGAGGCACTTAGTCAACACTGAGCCCAGTGTCTTAATCTGGTTCTGGGGGCATTCTCCCCGTGGAGTCACGACTGGCCTCAATGGCTCAGCAGGGCTCTGGGTGCGTGTGTTTCTTACTCAGTCAGCCCTGGCTCCAGCGACTCCATATGATCCTCGAAGGCATCTTGCTATGGAGTCAGTACTGACCCCAGTGCCACAGCAGAGCTCTGGGAAGGTTCATTTCCTACTCAGCATGGTCCTCTGTTTGTACTGGGCCCAATGCCCAGTGCTCCAAGGGGTGCTGCCAAACATGCTGTTTTTCAAATAACCATTTAAAGCCTAGGCCTCGATGTCACTGATACCTCGACACACGCTGATGAAAGAAAAACCCTGGAGGCAGGTTCTTCTGCCTGTGTTCTTCGATCGGTTGATTTACAAATACTTTGGGCCTGACTCACTACTGGTACATTAGGGTTGTTCCCGGGTTCACCCAGTGACCAAACCAGTGGCTTAGAATCAAGTCCCCCTCCCAAAACTCCAGTGAACGCCCAATGCCCGTAGCTCCAGACCCAGCCTATTCCCTTCTCAATCTTGAGGCTGCCTGTGCTTCAACACACTGGCATGAGTCTTAAATATAACTTTTAAAAAATAAAATACAGTGAGTTTTGTTTTCCAAAACCTAGGGAGAGTCAGGAGAGACAGACATAGGAATCAAGCCTTAAAAAAGAGTTTGCAGTCATTAGCTAATTCCTGTTGGGGGACAGAGCTATCTGGAACTTAAGGTGAAGCCTGTCACCCCTCATCCAAACAAGCATTTCAATAACTAGAAGCTGATGCAATTAACACATCTTCAGGCAGGAGACCTGAGCCTGTCTCCCTCACACCTGATGTGCCATTTCAGGGTCCCTGCAGAAGTGACACCAGCCTGAGAAGGTAGTGGGGTGATAGGAAGCCTTCAGGACCTCTGTATCACCCTCTCCACCAGCTTGTTAATATCCAAAGTGGCTGTGATAAGAAGCAGTTCCCAGGTCCACAGGTGGGAAGGTGTCAAGTCGTACGCTCGGAACTATAAACAGTATGCACTCATAAAAAGATCAAAGTGGAAAGAGTTTATTTTCAATGTCTGTTTCCTCGACGGAGCTGAGAGACAAAGAGCTTTTTAGTGGGTGAGAGGAGGGGAGGCGAACCTGAAGGAGTCGGAAGAATTGGTTCTGATGCTTTAATTTCTGTGCATTGGACAAGAGGTGCTTGGAATTGCGCTTGAAATAGCTACTAGTCTGCAGGACAGGATTTCACCGTGATCAAATATTTTAAGGTCTTGGTGTTCTAGCTGCCAAGCCAAGGTGATGTAACTCTTTGGTTCTTCCCCAGCTATTTTCCACTACAAATATGAAGTTTGGTATAATGTCCTTTGTTCCTGGAAATGCCCCTCATGCCCTGAACTGGATGGAGCGTTGCCACCCAGTTTATTAGCTGTCCTAACTATGCTCAGGGACTGGAAGTTTGACTCTCAGAGGGTGTGTCTGCATGAGATGCTTAATGCACAGTAGCCTAATAACGCTGTGCAGTAGCATGCCAAACCAAAATTGTGCTAACATGCTACCGTGCAGTAGTATTAGGCTACTGTGCAGCAAGCATGACAAAAAAAACCGTGTGCCGGCGCTACTACGCAGAAACTGTAGTTACTGTGCATTTAGTTAGTACTTCATTAAGCAAGTACTAAGCTAAATGCGAAATAACTACTGCGCATTAATGAACATGTAGACACACCCAGAGGGTCTTTAGAATGAGAGTGGAAGCGACAGGACAGGTCTGCTTCTTGCTCGTGACAGTGCCCCTGGCACAAAGAGCACATGAGCATTAGGTTGTAAAACAGAAGTCCTTAAGCAAACTATTGGGAAACCTGGGCTGATTTTAGAAAGAATATGCTTCCACCATACAGACAGGCTTCAGCACAGAAAGCATTCACACTGCAACAACTGAATCACAACGTACACATGGGAATAACTACTGGAATTTCCAAATAGGCCTAAAACAGAGGCAGCAACATCCCATTCCCACCAATGTTTAAAGGAAGTTGAGCACCTAATAACACTAGGTCCCTTTGAAAAATCCCAGTCTGCACTTTTTTCCCAGTGATCATGTTTGTTATGAGCATGTGACTGGGAACATCCAAAAGGACTGACATAGAAGAGCAAATCAGAGCACAAGAGGTCAGAGAGCATATTTCGGTGTTGTAACAGATTCGTCATGGCGAGTCAGATAAATGTATACTTGGCTTTTCAGGGCTCTAGACTGCTATTATTTTACTTAACCATCCTCATTCCCCTACCACATTTTGATTTAAGAATAATTTAAGTCAGTATATTTTGTTACTTAGCAAACAGGAAGCCACCTCCTGCTAACATCTGACTCAAGGCTCATTCTAGCTTACAAAATGTACCAATCAGCGTGTGCAGTTTCGAGAGCCATCACCACAGCATATAGAGACTGGAAGCTCTCCCTCTGCTATTCTTTTTACCTTTCTGAGATGATCGCTTTGCAATGTGTTGGTACATCTCTCTCAGATATTTACTATGCTTGGGTCACTGGGTCAAATCCCAAAGACTTTATTACTCTCTTTCCTCAGGCAAAACTCGCAGGAGTAAGGACTTCTTGATTTGGCTGGTACCCAAAAAAAGTGCCCGGCCTCAACAATGCATCCTTTCTGCTCCATTGTAGAAAGGACCCGAATTATGTAATTCGGTATGAGCTCACTGTCCTTCCCTCCACGTCACATGGGCCACAGCCCTGCACCCCTGTCCCAGGCAGCTGCCTCCTCCCTGACATGAGCACACAGAAGTGTCAGTGTTAAACATTCGTATGGAAATGTCCTGAGGCAGGAAATAGGTAACATCTGTCCCGGAATTCGCAGCACCTGCTTCCTCACACAACGTGTGCTGCTAACCAGTTCCCCCTATAGGAACAGATATTGTGCTGTGTAATGCTGCTCAATGCAGCCCGCAGCGTGGCTGGTTTAGTCAATGGAGAGAAACAAACATTTGTCCCTTAACAATACGTTCTTGTTTGAACATCCACTGACGACCTCTATTCACGTTTGAAGCAAGATGCGTGCAGCCTGCCCTTGACATACACAGGGCGTATTAGATTGCGCACACATTTCCAGTGAGCAGAAGTAGCGGTGAAAGCTCTCACTTGCACTGGTTGAATCTGCTGACAGTACTGAAGGCGCCTCACAGTGGGAAGGAGAGCAGAAGGTATTTTCTTAATCAACTTTAAAACTAATGAAAGTGGATTTAGAAATGGGATTGACAAGGGTTTGTGTCTATTAAGGAGGTCATCTGATAACCCATAGATGTAGATTTCCTCCCCGGATGGCAATGGAGTTGCCCCAGAGGAACTGGGCATCCATCACATCAGCGTGCTTTACCCCGGGGCTCAGAGTGGATGGTCGGTTTACAGTAGTGTAACCAGGAGGGGGTGAGAGGGGTATCAGCTCTGGGTGCCAGCTTAGATGGAGCATCAGAATCACCAACCCCCCTGCTTCCCACAGGGTCTTTGCCATGGCAGGAACAGCCGGGCACTGCCCAGCTGGGTGCAGGGACACAGCGGCGCCAGTGGGAGTCTTGGAGGCCATGAGCCAGGTAAAACTGACCACCCTCCTTTGCCCTCCAGTGCTCAGGACTGCCCCCTCCCAGGGCACAGGGGAGTTTTGCCCAGGATGCAACACTTGGTAGTTAGGTCTCTGCCAGCTGAATGCCTGACCCTTAGCCTTACTGGCATGACTGGGCTCCGAAGGGCCATGGACCTTCCCCAGGGTGCCTACCACGATCATTTTCCCTCGAGAAAACCATTTCCATTTTTTACCTTTAATAAAAGCATTTTCTCTGGAGAAGGAGAAAACAAAACCTCCCTCCCATATCCTCCCTAAAGCACCTGCTGCTGTTCTGGCTATCGCCATCCCAGTTACTAGCTGGTGTGAGGGAAACACGCTGTGCGTTCTTCAAGAGAGATTTGACTCTATTATTTAAAAAATATTTAGCCCACCTGTTTCCTGCCTGGAATGACTCTCAGCCCTAGAGGACCCTGCTGTGTCCCAGGCAGCCATGCAGAGGAAGCAGCAGAGGAACCAAAATCTTTTCAACACAAAGTGCTTTCGTCTTTATCACTGAGTTGCTTCCAGGGGACTAATATTGATGTTCAGTGCTTTGCACTAGAGATTGGGCCATATTGTAAAATCTGGTCTGGACTCCCTTATTTGTAGGGCAGAGCAAAGGTGTGTGTTTGCACCTGGGATTCTGATTCAGGTTCAACCAGTTGGAGAAATAAGTTTTGCCTTTGGATCTGGATGGAAAGATCTTATGGCTGGGATGTTTCCTAGGAGACCCAGCCTAAATTTGCTTGTCTTCCTCCAAGCTATGAGCTCTTAAACCACCCCACCAAACTGCTGGCATCTGTACACTCCAAGTACGTGTTGACTGTTCGAGTTCCCCTTTCACTTAACCAAGATATGGTGCAAGACCTTTGCCCAGGATCCAGATGGTTCAACCTCACAGTCCATCTTGTTTCTCTTCTCTACTCTCCCTCCAGCTTGTCTAACTCCTGCTTGCATTACATCAGACTCTTTATCAAAAATCAAGGTCCTAATCCTTCAGTCACTCACTAACAGGTGCAGCATTTGGCACAAAACCCAGTCCCCCAGAACTGTGCCCCTACTAAACACTGCACCTGTTAACACATGCTTCCAGGATCAATCCCTAACCATATAATGATATCAAGAAAAAAGCACTCAAGCCTCCCCCTCTTATGCCAGAATCCAGACGCTGCTGGGGAACTAGTCCCATTGATTTCAGTGGGCTGCGGATCAGGTTAAACTCATCAATTTGAATCCAACTGAAATCTGTAAGTGACTAACATTTGTTCTCTCCAAAGACTTTTGTGGAATAAATTAGAGGATCCAATTCCCACTTCGCAAGCCCACTGCGAAAACTAGCTCTGAACTCACTGGCGTTCTCAGCAGAGACGCTACAACCAAACGGCTTACAAAGACTGATGCCATCTTTGATTTCTAGTCCACGTGCCTTCCGGAGACTGGCAAGGCCTCCCTCAGGGGAGCAGTCCTTGTTTGCTGGACTAGTCCTGCTGTTTCGCAGACTGGCGTGCGTCTGGGTTCTTTTCACATCCCGTCCACCTCCCTCCACTTGGGATTTAGTGTGCTGGAAGCGTACATTCCTGGACTGTCTCCACAATGTTTTTCCCAACCTCTTAATCTCCTCTCCTTCTCAACTGCACACTTTGTGATTCATAAGTACAGCTCATCAGACCCTCTTTATAAAACCCCAAGGGACATACAGTTCATGGACACATCTGCATATGCAGCACAATTAAGAATGGCAAACTGTGTTTAGGTAATAGTGAACACCTGCATTACCTTCTGCTAGCTCAGGCTCTCAGAGACACTATGGGGCCTGTCTGTGAGAAGCATTGTTCTTCTTTCCTGAACAGCCTCCATTGTGCAGTAAAATGCACCAATAAAATAACCATTTTCAAATTAACAGCATGCCAGCGAGAGCTGCAGCTCCGAGCGAAATGTTCACAGGAAGGGCTTGACTCATGGAGAAGTTCATGAAAACAAAACTCAGCAAATAAATAGAATTCCCACCACTTCCTCACTGGGGCTGTGTTCCTGCCTCCTATTAAGTGTCACTTTTGTGGCCCACAGTTTACTGTTAATGGAAACATCTCCCAGAAAGGGTCTGATCCTACTCCTGGCTGCCTCAACTGCTTGCCAACTTCCTGTTGGTTTCAATGGATGCAGGATGTGGGTCAAAATGCTTTAATATTCATATTGAGGTGAGGCTATTGTGGGAGCCCTTGCACTGGGTTCATGCCAGCCTCCCAAAGCAGGAAAGCTTGAGCCTTTGAAGGTTCATTGCAAATCTGAAACACAAGCTGGTATGGACTTCTGGCAGCTCTTGGCCACCGCTGGGGAAACCCTGGATCACATTATGAATTCACCTGGCCTGTTTCAAGTGAGCGTGGGGGAGAGACTTATTAAGCAAGCCTGGTTTTCTGTGCAGTTTTTGAGGGGATATTTTTAAACCTCTTAGTTTCCAGGCAAACTGAGGCAGTTCTTGGTGGTCTGGGCTGAGCTTCGTTTTGAGTTTGTTCCAACCCCAAAACTCAAAGCAAAACACAAGTGGGCGTCAGCCTCTGACACCCAGGAGCTACCACAGACCTTTCTAAACGGAGCTTATGGGCTACTGCGTGTGCCTTTCTGTACAGAGTGAGCAGCCGGTGTTGTGGAGGACGGGATTGGGCACGGCTCATCCTCCCCCTCCCCTACTCTGGAGTCCCCTCACTCACTCCAGAGCAAGAAATTCACCCCTGAGGCTGTTCTGGACTCATCCCAAGTGCCTGCTTTCAGACCCAGTGGGGACTGAGCACTCGGGACTGGGAGCTGGGGATCAAGTTTACCCTCCAGGTAAACTTCCAGCTCTGGAGCACCTCAGCAGACCCAGGTTACTGGGGTTTAGGCTGAGCCTGTTCAGTCTCACCTTCCCAGAGGCACAGCACTGAGCTATACTGCTCTACCCGATGATCTGCAAGGTCCCTGCAGGCCCCTAACCATCTATGAATCTACCTGTTGTCCCCTAATGACCTTCTCCAGATTGTAGCTTGGCATTGCTTGGCTACATGGGATTTGTAAGCTCCGCTGAAAGTGCCACGTATAAGCTAAACAGGGGCTAGGGGATGGGACTGGGCCACGAGGACTTCTAGGTTCCAGCCCCAATTCTGCCATTTGTTAACTGTGAAGTTGAGGACAAGCCACTTGCGAGCAAACATTCGGCGGCGGTGCCGGCATTTGGAGTGCTGGCAAGTGCGAGGAACTCCGAAGGGCTAGGCCTTGCGAGTGCTAGAATTTGCATCAGATGGCTCCCGGTGGGATTTGCCATGGTCTGTCTTTGCCCATGCACCAGAAGCAGCTCTTTGATGGTGGGCGCAGAGGCTGGAAATTGGACAGCCTGTGTTCAGGTGTTGACATCTTCCCAGTGCAAGCACAATGGCCCGTAGGCAGAAGGGAGGCCTGAGCTTGAAACCATCATACATTTCCTTCCCTCTGGCCCTGTTTTCGAGTCACCTGTTTGTTTGCCATTTCAAAAATAGTTAGCATGACCTGGAAGCCAGAAGGAGATGGAGCCTTGCTGTGATTTGGGAGCCAGCCGAACCATCACTCTAGGGGTGAGGTAAAGCCTGCAGAAGCCTTTTTCTTTGTCCCATAGGGAAAATGATAATTAAATGGCTCACGTTTGCTGTAACAACCGAGGATGCCCCAAAGGGATGGCGGGACATTAATATGTCACACACCTACTGGGCACAGTCTAAACAGCAGCAGACCATTGCCCTGAGAGCACATTTATTCCCCTGAATACTGCTAGCTCACTTGGGCTTAGGCAATGTGCTGTGCTTGGGGTTTTTGCCATGTTTCTTGAACTGTGCGCTAATGTTAATTACAAGCTCATTAATTGGGTCCCACCAATGAGATGTTTATTTTTCCCTATTCCTCGAAGCAATTATGTCAGCAATGACCTGCTTAATTACTTTGTTGAAGGAGAACATGGATGCATTACAGATTACAAAAAAACCTCCAGTTCAGATAAACAGCAGACACTAGCAGGGATTATAAAACAGGCTCAGACTGTATGCCTCACAAGAGCTGCTAAAAATTTTCCTTGGTAAACCAGACCTCTCGCTTGCCTTCAGAGAGATAAGGGTTGAAAATAAATACCATCAAACGTGCTACATCCACTTACCGTTGTGTGCAGGTACTGTATGTCTCTGCAAAGGTTCTGTAGCTGAATCAGGAAGAGAGCTGAAGAATTATTTTGGCCAGTTATCTTGGCCAAGAATTATCTCCTCCTCTCCATTTTATGACTGATTTGTCTCACTTGATTTAACTCCATGCTTTCTTTCTTTCTGGCTGTCCAAGGAACAGATCTGCAAGTGGCTGACCACATTTCATGAAGTGCTGGGATGTAGCGGTCTACTTGGCATCTCAACTCAACACACCCCAAATCAAAAGCCTCATCAGGGACCCCATACCAGGGACTAACAAGGAAAAAAGTTTTTATATGCATAAAATTAAAAGAAAAAGCATGGTGTGTTTGAAGTTGAAAAAGCTGAGCTTGTGCTGCTAAAGTGGCAAAATTTCTACTGGCTTCAATACCAACAGTTCATTGCACTGAATCTGTTTCTTCGTCCTGGACAACACAGTGCTTTTTTTAAATATCAGGTAGACACTACATTTTTATAGGCCATCAACACGCAAAGCAGAGCTCACTGAAATTCTTGGAATGCCATTATTTCCTACCATGACAATAGGGAATCAGCAAACATAATTTTTCTTTTTGGAGAGGGAATGATATTTTTACTCAGAAATTGTCCTATTTTTGCATGAGAACTTTCTAAAATGACAACAAGGAAAAATGTTTTGCCTTAAATTGAATTGTTCCTGTGCTCTGAGTTTTTGAAAACCAAAGCAAACTTCAAATTTCAATTTGAATTGAGCCACAACACTTTGGTTTTAAACACAAGAGAAACTGTAATCATAAAAATATAAAATAGAATGTAGGTTTTGAAATTTCACATATATGCACTGAAAAATGTTCAATGACATTTTTTTTCATTAGACACTTTTCATGGGAGGGAAAAAAGTAGGTTTTATTCAGTCAGTTCTCATAGTAACTCCATCACACAATAAGGACTAAATAAATCCCTGATGGAAATCTGTGATAGTGGTGTTACACCAAGAATAAATTTGGCCTTCAAGTTTCTAATGTTTTAGGGAGAATGAAGCTGACCAAGTTTTCTTCCCCATTCCCCAATTCCATGGCAATCTAATTCACCAAGAGAACAGATGTTAAAAAAAAAATCAAACCTCTTTCAGCTTCTCCAGCCTGAAATGCACAAAACATCCTGCCACTTCCTCTCCTTGCTTTCATTGACATTTTTATCAGCTGCCATGTCTGCCTTCTGTTCCTGTTCAGAGCTAGCAAGGTGTAAACTGCAACCTAGAGTCTGATGCCTGACCCGTTTCTGCACCTCACCCGGTCTCCTTTGGGAGAGATGTTTCATGCATTTCATAGCCATTACTTTTATTTCATTTGTATCACTCGGTTCCAATCTGTGTCTTTGAAACACAAGCACAGACCTATACATATGTGTGTGGGTGATGGGCGTGGGTGGACGAGGCAGGTGGATGGGTGCATGTGTGCAGATACACACACACACCACCCATGGGAAGGTATTGACCATCTGTTAAATCCCCGAGCTGTGTGATTTATGTTTTGAAGGCAACTTCACAAACTCCCCCTTGTGTCCTCTTGCACATTCACTCTTCTCTTTTCTCCTCTCACTTTTCCTGCTTTATACTGGGTGTTTGATTTTGTAATAGGGGCTCTAAGGCATCCAGCCCCTGTGTCCCTGCTCACTGGAAACTTTTACCTGTGAGTACAAGTTAGCTGATTCTAGTAGTTTGAATAAGCCAAGGAGGGACTCACTGGGTCCTTTCCTGGATCTTCCACAGACTAACTGTGGTTTGGACAAGCTGCTGAACATAGAATTGCCTCTGTTTACTCATTTGTAAAATGGATCTAGCGCTTTCTAACCTCCCAGAAGATGGGAAGGCTTTCTCAACATTTGCAGCATGCCCATGGAGGCACTGTGAAAGCACAGGATGCTATTGTATTACTGGTCCTTTCACCCCCACCTCAAAACTTCGCTTTCTAAAAAACCTGTGAGAAAGAAATACCCAGGCATGGTTCTCTCTTGTTTGCATGTTTTGTTTCTGAAGCAGGACACCACAGCTCTCTCGAAATAGGTCCAGGAGACAGGAACTCAGGATGGCATTTGTTCCCTAGCTATCCTATCCTGCCGGTTTGGAGGGCAAGCATATCCGTAGCTCTGAAATTACAGGAACATCGGGTGCCTGGAGACCTGTGGCGTCATCCAGATGACGTTTCCTGTTTATATCCTGTCCTGAGGCTTCGTACCAGTCAGAATTCAATTCCTGGCGACAGGAGAGCGGAGATAATTCCTGCAGGAAGTGGGAGCAGTGGGGATAGAGGGAGAGGGGCATCGCCCGGCCTCTTGCTGGGCCAGGATGTGAATGGCTTCCCGTCTTCCTTTGTAAAATAAAGTCCAGTGTTGATATAAATGGAGTCACTTTCCTTGCCCTCCCCCTTCCTTGTCATTAATGAATTGGTTTGGCCTTCTTTATTTAACTATTTGCTTTTCTAACAGGGGAATCTGTGCAGGGCTCTCAGCCTACGCAGTGCAGTCTTGTAGAAGGGGCCTATTCATAATGATGCCTGAAGAAGAGCCCTGTAAGGCAGCAGGGGTTTCACATGCAATTTCCTCTTTGGAAAGCGACTATAAAAATATCAGCCTCTTACTCAGATCTGTCCACTGTCTGCCCTGAGTCAAATCCAGAGGCTTGGTTGGCCTACAGTAGTCAGAGATTAATGCTGTACAGCAAAGAATAAGAGCTGCATGGCTGTACCACAAGTGCCTGTGAACCACAAGCGCTGCACCACAAGCGCCTGTGAACCACAAGCACTCCTACAACAGAAATCTGTAAGCAAAGGCAAGGGATGTCGCATTGCTGACTCAGAGCTGTCAGGGTTTGTGCATCTAAGCTTAATTTGCATGACACAGACTTTATAGGCTTTGTGCTAATCAATGGTCCAGCCAGCCCAATCTCAATTAATTGGAATCAGCAGAAAGACTTTGACTTTGGTGGGAGTTGAATGAGGTTTTTTACTATGAGGTTCACTGGTCCAGAGAGACAATTGAGTGAAATGGGATGTTTAGACACCACTTAAGTCCCTTTAATGGGAGGGCTTCAGTGGTAAATAGGCCTTGCATCACAGGTGACAGGGGAGGGGGGGGGGCATGTGTCCCCCCTCAAGACCGGGCAGTTTTTTTGCTGTGCAGGTGTGCTGGTGGGGGGGTGGGGGGCACTAAGCCACAGCACAGAAGTATAGGAGTGGATATGGGGCTTTTGGTCCACCCCCAGGTCTGCCCACAAATTCAAATTGTGCCCCCCCCCCAGACTCAGGAGGCACCAGTCACCCCTGCCTTGCACTGACACACAGAGCAGAGAGATATTTCATCTAGGTACACTCACTAATTTCCCTGCACAATTAGCACAATTAATACAGGCAAATCTGTCAACTGCACATGCAAATATGGCTAATTGGGCACACTTGCCAGCTACCAAATTTCCCATGTGATCCCTGTACTTGTTGATGCAAATGATGCTCACGAGACACAGAGATGGAGACTCAAAGTTTCATGGCATGGGAAATTGTGCCTATTTCAAGCTGTGGTCTTAGTTCTGAATTAGAGCACAAAGCAACATTTTGAACTGTGCTGCAAAATACAAATTCAGAAGTATCTCGGTTTGGAACCATCAAATCTTCATTTCAATAAGTAAAAAACCCCCAAACCAAAAATAAGAAACATTTTGTTTTAATTTGATCACGTTGATTAACAAAAATGTTATACTCTGGTGTTAACTATAATATGGATCACCCACCATACCAAATTAATATATTGTGTATTAAATAATATAATTCTTAATATTATAGCTAATATACTATGCAAGTAAAAAAAGAAATTAAGCAAAAGTCAAAGGAACATTTGTAACTCAGTTCAACTGAAATCTTTGCCATGATCCAAACAAAACAAGAAAAGGCTAAAATGATTCACTTACACTTTTCCCCCCAAGAAAATGTCATTAAACCCCACCTGTCCCCATAGAATACTTTGTGTTTGACAAAGCTGCATTTCTGATGGAAAACTGTTCTGTCAAAGAACATCCCAACCAGCTCTAGCTGCAGTGGCCTTCTAAACCATCCTAAATCTCTCTCCTCTCTTTTGCACAGGCACAGGAGTGAAACCCTTATTCCAAACATGCTGATTTTCATATCTGTATGTGGCCTTGGTCAAGTTACTTAACCTGCACTGCTGTAACATGGTTTAATGGCATTTAACTAATCCACGGGAGTGCTGTGATTACCCATTTAATATTGTTCAGTGATTCAAATGGGAAGCACTGTAGCAGAGTGAAGTTTTACTATGAATGCCCACAATTCACTTCTATTGGATACAATCCCCTTAGGTTTATCAGTGTATTCAACACACCCCAATCTTTCTGCACTGCTTGTTAGGACAAGACTGCATGTTTTAACAATGCTTATTGGCCACACAGTAACCTTTCTGCAAGCCAGGAAACTGCAGAGCTCTGTCCCTTACTAACAGTGAGTGCCAGGAAGATTAACTGCTTTGGGTTTTCTGTTGGGTTTTTTTATTTTGTGGGGTTTTTTTGGCTTAAACCTGAATTAGTTCTGAACTCCCAATTGAATGAGCCAAGCTCGAGCTCAGTTGTTCAAGTCTGTGTGGTTTTACCACCAAGCCAGTCTCCTGTCTCCCAGACCCATCAGTCTGGGACTTTGGATACTCCTCAAATCCTTGGCAAGCCCCAAACTCAAAGGTGTTGGAGTTCAGATGTCCCCTAGTCACGCTTGCTCCTAGCCAAAATGTGCAAATGCAGTCCCCTATTACCACAAAATGCAGTCGAGTTTCCCACATTTGTGAAACACACAGGGGTCATGTAGACCGTACTATGTGACAAGTAGATACAGTAATCTCTGAATAAGTAACTAGCAACCATTCCAAGAGAGAGTGACATTATGCACACGGCAAATAATCTAAAAGGATCCCATTCTTGAACTAACCACACTGCATTGCAGGAAGGCACTGGCTAACTGGTCACCTCAAGGCATTCCAGCTGTGTAATTCCAGCTGTGCATGGAAAGGTTCTGCTGTGCTCTGTTTGCTGCTCACACTGATGGACAAGCATAGCTCAAGATTAACCACATGCTGATCAAGCCCAGCCAATTTATTCTGCAATTACTTCCCCAGGCACGTGGGTCACCAGACTTGACAGGGATGGTGGAGAGATGTGCAGTGGTGGGAGCCTGCTGCACTGATAATCCTGGGGGAGTGGCTAACATTGCCTTTTGTTCTTCTCTGCTACATAAAGGCCTTTGTGCACATTCACCACCCCCCTCCTGAAGGCATCAGATTCCCTGAAAGGCCACATGACTGCAGGAAGAGGAGAAAGTCTTCACCACAAACTGTACTGACAGCAGAGAGTGATGTGTAAACTCTAGGGAGAGACCAGGGCTTCCCCGCTGGCCTTGGTACCAGGCACAGAAAATGCAACTACTGCTGCGATGGAGAGGGAAGTCAGTAGGGTGGAATCCAGCATGAGTGTAACAAACCCTGGGGAAGTTCATGCAGAACTTAGGTCTGCAGAGGTGGAAGGGAAAGTTCCAGGGAGCGTTATGAAACAATCCCCGAGACTTGTCTGGCTGCTGCTAAGGCACCCTCTCCCTGAGCAATGCAGGTGTATCTGGGTCTGTGATAGTTGAACACATAGGATAAAGCATAGTACAGAAAAAGCATACGCAGCCTAGATACCTTCCATAGGGCTCAAAAGGTCAGGTTATCAAAAAGTGAGCTAGGCACTCATGTCCCACTTAAAATCAATACCTTGCACACTCCCAAATCACTGATAATCTCATCAAAAGTCTCAGGAATGTTCATTCAATAAAAAAAACGAAAAAACCAAAAAACCTAGAAAAGAAAGCCACTGATTTCTGTGTTCCCCAAGGAATGCATTGTCCACAGAAGAGCATTACACTTGGCTGCTGGTATTTACAATATCTGCAAGTACCGTATTTCACTTCTATTGTGGGTGGATGCTACAGTAGTGTTTATAACCTGTTGTGGGTGTTTATAATCTGTTGAGGGAGTTTATAATGCACTGTGTGTATTTATACTCTGCCGAGGGATTTTATAACCTATTGTATCTGCAGTTCCTGCACCTGGATTTATTAAAGCAAATCGCCAGATTTTATATATATATATATATATATATATATATAAAAATGATGTTTTAAGTTTTTAGGTTAGATTTTTCTCTCATGCATCCTCTTGCCTTGCCTTCAGTCCCCTGGCTGCCAGTGAGGACTGCACATGGATTTAGGGTTAGAGAGGAAACATCTATTTATACACACTGGGCGTGTCTACAGGAGATGCTTAATGCACAATAGCCTAATAACACTGCGCAGTAGCATGCCGGGTGAAAACCTGTGCTAACACACTACTGCTCAGTAGTATTAGGCTACTGAGCAGTAAGCATCACAAAAAAACTGTGCACTGGCACTACTGCACAGTGGGTGCATCTACATGTGCACATTTACTGCACAGTAACTGAAATTACTGAGCAGTAATAAAAAATTGCTGCATAGTATGGGCATGCGTCTAAACATGCATGCCCATACCGTGCAGTAAATATGGCGACTTATGCCAACTTGGGTGTAAATCTGATACTTGCATCATGCAGGTATCAAATTTATGCCCGATTAGTTACTGCACAGTAAGTAGACATCTTACTTCACAGTAATCCTGTATGTGCGGACTGACTGGGGATTAACTTTAGTCCTAAATCAGTCTACACACAGTGTTACTGTGCTTTAATGGCTGCATGTGTAGACACCAGCCTAAAAACTGTAGTTACTGCACAGTAAGTACACATGCAGACACACCCAGTAACTGTAGTCACTGTGCATTTAGTTAGTACTTCACTAAGCAACTAAACTAAATGCACAGTAACTACTGCGCATTAATGAACATGTAGACACACCTAGTGCCTCTCTGATGCCAGTCAGGGGAGCAGGGTGAAGGAGAATGTTTCCTCTGGACAAGGACAGGAGTTAGGTAAATATGCAAGCTCTACATTGCCTAAGCTGAGGTGCTGCCTTGCATACCCCAGGGTATGCAAGGGCTGTAGGATTTACACCCTTCAAGAGGATGACTGACTGGAATGACTGAGGTTGATGTTTCTTATGGGCCAGCATTAGAAATCCTGAGCGTTGTCAGATTTAAGACGAATGCCAGATTCCCTAACAGCCTGACAGACTCCTCCCTAGAGGGGTGTTGCACTTCAGCATGTGGCAGGCAGTGTGGAGCATAGACAAGGCAAGAAGGACATTGCGCTGTTTATCAGCTGTTAGGGAATTGCAGGATTTGAGCCCTAACTATGGGGGGTGTCAAATGCCAGGCGCACCATAAAGGAATTAGCCTGAAGAATTTCCTTAGCCTGGTGACTCGTTTTCAGGACCAGAGTCCTGCTTTTTATTGTACCTGTTAAACTAGGCACACAGGCTGCAAAGAGGGCAAAAGTGAATGTAGCTGAGCTCAGCACAGCATGGGTCTGCTCTGAGAAGGAGCAGAGCTGCTTGCTTGCCATATATCATAATCAGGGCTGCTGACCTGAGCCACAGAAATAAGTGTTCCCTGTGTTAACTCCTTTTAGCCCTGCAGAGAGCACCCGACTTTGGGAGCAGGAGCTGGGGGTCTATTCTGATTCATGCCTCATCAACAGAAGTGCCTGCTGTCTTGCATTTACCCCCAAGAAAACCTATTGAAGGTCACAGGACTGTCCAGGTATCATCGAAAGAAGCATTCAAACACAGCAGGGCTGCAGGTTTAGGACTAGTTATAATGCACGAGAAAGAAAGAACCCAGGTTTAATTTGCAGGGCTGGCAGTTATTGTAATAATAACGCTGTGACAGGAATCACCAGGCAGCTCTATCACCCATGGGCCCACACCTTCCTCTTTTAATGTGCTAACATGATTTTAGTCTTTGAAGGAACCTTAGACTGCTGTCAGCTATGTGATGCAGTCCACCACGGAGAGGAGCTGTGGCAAACAGAAGGGAGTTTGTGGTCTGCTTTACTCTCTACATTAGAGACAATTCTTGGGGAACTGTAGCATTGTGGGAACTGGTGGAGGGTTTCCCTAAAAGGGGATTTCCTTCAGCTGTTTGTGGTTCCTATAACATGTGTATAGTTGCCTAGATCAAACATATATCTCCAGCCTCCGTATCTCTTTTCCTTCTCTGGTGGGAACTGACTTGCCAAGCCTCAGAAGTCTCCCACCACTCAGCAGGGCAATGGTGGTGCCAGTATTAGTTCACATAAGCTGATCGCATCTGATCAGGATTCATTGAGAGACAAATAAGGCTGGGCATATTTTTACAGAATGCTCTTTTCTTTTCTTTCTTTTTTTTAAGAGCAGGACTGCAATTCTCTGCCATTGCTCTAAAGAGATCAACAATGGTTTATCTACGGGTATCAGTGCTAATGTACATCTTGCATTGAGGGCAAGCCTACACTGCCACCAGTCCATGCTAGAGAGCACTGCAGTGCAGCCTGGCACCTCAGCTCCACACAACCCCCCCAGAACAATTGTAATGTAGTGGCTTTCATGTGACGGTGAGCACATGCCCTTCAATTCACCCTCTCTCATGTGCTTCTTGATATTAACAAGTCCTGGTCTAAGATGACTACATCACACCCATTTCCGGGTGTCATCACTTCACTGGGACACTCCTTAGTGCTGCCCAGAAGGGGTGTAGGTGTGCCCTTAGTGTCTGGTCTCGAGTCTAAGACTCATTACAGGCTGCAAATGAAAAAAGTCAACATAGTCTGATCTATCAACTGGTGATGAGCAAACTTGAGTGGGGTCTGTAGAGTCTGGATAAGGTCATGGGTCAACCCCTTAGCTGGTGTAAAGCAGCTTGGATTCAACCAACCATTTGCAGTAGCAGAAGCAGCTGCTCCAGGTAGTTGGATACAATACCTACATAGGGACTAGAAGTCTGAACACAGAGGGCTCTTTAATCCAGTGGAGAGAAACAACAAAATCCAACGGCAGGAAGTTGAAACCAGACAAGTTTGGACTAGAAATAGGGGGCAAACTTTTTCACAATGAGGGGGATTCATCACTGGAGCCATTACCAAGGACTGGGGTGGATTCTCCATCACTTGGAATTTTTTAATCAAGCCCGGAAGCTTTTCTGCTCTAGCTCAGATAGGGATTAGCTCAGGAAGTCCTATGCCCTGTTTTAGGCATTAGGTCAGCCTAGGTATTGAGTAGGATCTAAAAACCTATGAATGTATGAAAACTAATCCCAATGTTTATCAGCTGCTGGGGAATTGCAGGTTCCAACACTGGAGAGGAAAAACTCCCTTGAACAGTCTCTCTGGTGGGTGTTAGCACTTCCCTGTCAGCCCTGGACACACTCAAGGAATGGAAGGGGGGACAAATGAAAAATAATACTACTACTTGCTATTTATACTGCATCTTTTATACAACTCCCAGGAGCCCCATCACATCCATAACAACACAGAACCTCTCAGATCATTGAAGTCGGTCTCCTGCTACCACAAGCAACTGGGTAGATTGCCCCTACTCATGCTATTTCAAGGCTGTAGCTACAGGGAATATTCTCTCCTTATCACAGATGGAGAATCAGGGGCACAGGGAGTTTAAAATGATTCACACAAGGTCAGAGAGGATGCCTGTGCCTGAGCCAGAAACAAAACTCAAATTGTTTGTCTCCCAGCCCTGTGCCTTAACTCTTTTTCTCTGTTACGGGAACCTGTAGTTATCTGAACTTCAGAAATGCTCAGAAACAGGGTTGCATTGGTTCTTAGTGAATACAAATCCAGTACCGAGATCAATGAGCAGAGCCAGTCACATGGGGAAGAGACAAAGGTCAGGTCTATTTTCTATCCATTGCAATCAGGACTCGTAGTAGAGATGATATCTTTTAAAAGATATCATCCCTACTACGAGTCCTGATTGCCTTTTCCTCTAGACCAATACAGCTACAACCTGGATACCTATCCACTGCAGGGCCTCTAACCCTGGTGGCAGGCTGGGGATTCATGTCTGCTTACCGCCAGCTGATCAACGTCTCTCTTAAATGAGTGCTGAAAATGTTAGCAGGCCCTTCAACCCAAATTGCTTCATGTTGAGGGGACAGTTTCAGCCTTGTCTAGTAGGGGTGTCCCTTGGGCTAGAACCAGGCCAATTCTGGCCAGTATTTACGCTCTTTGCTCCAGCAGGTCAAAATTGAGAGGGACTGTTGAAAAGAATGACTGCTGGAGAGGTTGCCAGAACAGCCACTGTTATCACGAGGTTCGGAAAGAGAAAAGCAAGTAGCAGAGCGACCTGGAGCAGTGGGAAAGGCCAAATGGATTAGTTATGAGAAGTTATGGTCTCAGGAGAAGGCTTTGAAATGTTCTCATACCGATGGGCTGGTTCCAAGCAGCTTGGAGCTGTGCGTTTCTGTGCATTAGTCCTTTTCCTCAGGCACTGGAGCACTCATGGATGTGGCTGTGTGGCAATGTGCAGGCAGAGAGAGATGGAGGATGAAGCGTCGATTGTCTCTGAAAGCCAGAGAGTCACTGCTGGCCAGGGAGAACAGAGGTTAAGTTCTGGGGACAGACTGTGACTTGGAGAATGTGCCCATGCTGGGAAGAGAAGGGAATTTGAGCTGCAGCCCTGTGTGCTACTTGGGCATTGGGTCTGGGAGCTGTGCACTGCCAAGTAGGTGGCAGGGAACGGTCAGACCTTGGATCCAGCTGTTTCCAGCCCTCTGCAGAGCAGCACTTGCTCAGGGCTGCTGTGATTTGCTGCCCTTACATCCCTCCCCCCTGAAGCAAAACAGAGGCAAGGCAGGAAATGTGCCTCAGAGGCCTGCCAGAGGCACCATGCTGCTTGAGTGAGGGCAGCTTTGGCAATACCCTCTGCTCAGGGCTGTGAGCACAATCGAGTGGCACAAGTGAGGAAGGAGAAGGTCACTTACTAACCTGGGGCTGCAGGCATCTGACTTGAGGACCATGGGCTGCTGGGAAGTGAGAGGTGCTTTGCTCGCAGCTATCTAATCTGTCTGCCTGTGCCTTCGCACCTGGCTCAGCATCACGGCGTGGTATCCAAATGCCTTTTACTTGGCAGTTCCTCTTATCCATTTTCAAGCCAATACCCTCCATCATCACTGGGCTCTCCAAGAACATGACTGTCACCATTTCCCAGCCAGACCAAATCTCAAGTCCGGAACAATATGCTCACTAGAGATGTCCCTGGTGTGGGACTAGGAGTGTAGCTATATACAGAGATGTATTTTTATGATAAACTGTACCCCCACCCACCACAAAAGCCTTTAGGGCCACAATGGATTTGCTGTGGGCAGTGCTTTGTTTCAGTGTCATGCTGGTATGTGGAAACACACACACACACGCCACGTTGTACACAGATCCACTGTCTGTGCTTGGGCAAGCCAGCCTAGATGCCATGTGCTTGGTGATTTAGTCATGATTTGGGGGCATCCCACTCACCATCTTTCTGGTCAATGCAAGGACCTGTGCCTGTGCCTCTCCTCTGGTGTCTGCCAAAAGATGCTTCATTTCCTAGGGGAAGGGAGTTGGTTTGGACTGGGCTTTTGGGCATGCCAGGCAGCCACTTTTTCACCTCAGTGTATGCCTGCCTCCTCCATAACAGCATACACTCATGCTACATGCAGACATGGAGCCCTGCAAAGTCAAGGGGTCACAAAGTCATTGGGGAGGGCAGTGCCATGAGGTCCAACACTGCAGGGCACAGGCGTTTTACTGTAATATCAGTTCCCTCTGCTGTGTGTGCCACTTTGGAGGCTGTAGCAACAAGGGAAGAGGAGAGAGACCCTGGGGTACTTACATTCATTCCTGTTGGTACAATGCCTTAAGATCACTGCAAACCACTGCAACATGAAGGCTAAACAGTTATCCAGAGTGGAGGCAGCCGAGTGGAAGCAGCCTTCCAAAGTGGAGGTAGCCCAGCAGGATTAAGGAACACCCATCTACAGCCAAAGGCAAACAAGGGAGTGTCTGACCAGTATCACATCCATTCACTGCAATTCATTTCCCTGGACTCAATAAATTATAGTCATGTAAAAGAAAAGCTGGAAGGAACCTCAAGAGGTCGGCTAGTCCAACCCCCTAGTCCAGGCCAGCCAGGAAGTGACCAGATATCCATTTATACCTGGGTCAGCCAAGGGCACCTTTGGCACAAGTCCACAAGGACTCAGTTCCCACCTCTGGATCCATAGGGAGCTGTCTGGATGGCTCTATGACCCCCATACCCAAACCACTGAACAAAAATGTATCCATAATAGAAATGTGGCCCTTCATCTCTGCATTGCAAAACATGTTCAGCAGAGAATGGTCTTTCTAATGGGAAGCACGGAGGAGTTGCATTCCTCCAGCTCCCCCCACCTTACACATCTCCCCAGCCCTGTGGTGCCCACTGGCCCCTGAGCACAGGATCACTGTCCAGACACTTCCCAACAAGCCACTGGGGTGTTCTGTGCCCCATGTCCTTGGCCAGGAGGTGGGCTTTTCTCTCTCTCTCGTTCTCCATATATGCTGCCTCAATGCACGTATCCATACGCCCTACAGTTAACAAAGGAAATTTTCCTTCTAATGGACTGAAACCAAGCTCTGCTTGTCACAAGCATGTGTGCATTAAGTTAAGCAAACATGAGAGATGCTCAGCTCCCCTAGCAATTGTGTCCTGAGACACCTCCGCTCGGTTTGTGTGCTCTGACTGGTTCAGCACGGTGGATAACCAGAACACGTCAGGAAGATTTATGTCAATCCCACCAACGGGCTCCAAATTATAACCCGAGGTGAATGGCTGCATTGAGTAGGCTCTTGAGCAGGGCTAACGTCTGGAGGCGTTTGTATTGTTCCGGCTATGAATAGATACAGAACAGGAAGGCAGATACTGAGCTGCTGCTCAAGAGCCTACTGCGGGGGAATGTGTAGAGGGCCTCAGGGCTCAGACCCACTTGCCACAGGTTATAATTGGGTCTGACCCCAACCTGGCTGCCAGGAACAGGAAACAGGAGCAGCAGGGGGGCGAGGGGGAAGCTTCTTTCAGTAAAGAAGGGGATAAACACGCACATCGCTCTGCAGAGCCCAGGCCCTCCTGCACAGGACAGGCTAGGAGCCAGCAGCAAGGACAGAGGATGCTTCCCTTACAAAGAGAGAGGGAGGCAGGTCCAGGGTCACGAAATGAGCAAGGCGTTGGCAGACCTGGATGTAGGTCTGGGAGGGTGCCTTATGTGACCACGGGTTAGTCACATCGGTCCATATCCTCCAAGGGGCTTAAGCATCTAGTTCCCGCTGGTCTAAACAACAGTAAGGTATGTGAATACCTTTTGGATCTGGGTCCTTGGCCTCCATTCTCCTCACTTGTATATTGGATATCATACGATATCTCTACCTCATGGGGGTATTGGGACAATAAATCCGTGGCAGAGCTGAAGTACTCAGGCACCGTGGGGAGAAGGGCCCCAGCAGGACCTTGATCAAGGTGGACAGGGCAGTATTGAGGCAAAGCAGTCCCGACTCCCCAGCTCTCCTTCCACAGTGCCTACAACAGCCTTGCTGTCATCTTCAAGGCTCTGCACCACACCCCACTCTGCTTGCCCTTGTACCCCTGCTCCAACAGCCTGGGGAGGGAGGGAGGCCAGAGCATTTATCTGGTTAGAGCCCTGTCATGCCCACAATGGTAGGAAACAATAGGGAGAAAGGAAAGCCAGGGCAGGGCATGGTGCGACTGGGAAATTAAAGCAGGGGGCTGAGAGAGATCAATAGTTTCAAAATAGGCCCTGACAGGCCCAAGGCCAGAGTGCTTTCAGGGATTAGGTCCACTGGAGCTTGCGTGAGACACATATTTACCTAGCTCTCATTAGAGATCTAGCCAGGCTCATTGCAGAGAAGCTCTTCGGTCTAGCAGAGACATAAACCAACCAGAATGGAGCAGCTCCTTGTGGAAAAGGATGGTGCAAGAGGGCATACCACACTCCCACTTGGGAACCTGAGCTGGGCCTCGAACCCCAGCCTGGGTGATCGTAGAGTTCCTGCGTGTCCCTTCCCACGGTCTCTGTGACTATGCTGAGTGGCAGGAAGTGTTGAAACCATGCACTGCCTGGAATGGGAGAAGTGAAAATCAGTCACTGGTGTGTGTTAAAACCACAACCTGCCTGCACATTGTCTTCAGGCTGGATGCCCATCACCAGTGCACTGTGCACGGGCTCCTTTCCCAGAGAGAAGGGAGAGGGAGAGCTGGACCAGCCCAGCCCAGCTGGGAGAGCCAGTTCTCCAAATGTATACAGCTCAGTGAATCCAGCTTCATGGCCACACTGTTTAATTTGACCCTATCCCTGGGCTTGGGTTAAAAATCACTGTTTGTTAGGAGTGCCTTATTGGGAAACTAGCTATAGCACATTGCACGGGTCTCCCTTGGAGAATCAGATCCCGACAGTAATCCCCCATGCAGGAAT
>NW_005841895.1:694681-719541 GCF_000455745.1 Alligator sinensis
GAATGCGCACGTCCGATTTGCTGTCATGCTAACTCCAACTGCATGAACAAACAGGGTGGTTGCCCATGTAAGCTGGCTGCTTAGCCCCAGCCCAGGAACCCATCAGCTTCATGGACGGCTGCCTGGTTTGTGTGTGCTGTCACTAAAACCGTCCACCAAGGCACGCATTTTTTGCATATACTTAACAAGGCAGGTGCAGTTATTAATGAACTGAAAAAGGAATACTTATGCAGATAGATGGGTGGGAAAGAGGGAAGAGCTGGAATAAAGCTGGACACAAGGGGCCTGACTCCTGAATCCGGGCATGGCTTTGTGCAGGGGTTGGCAGGCAAGGGAAGATGGCTCTGAGTAGGAGCAAGCAGAGTCCTCCAGCCTCTCTGCCGCATGGGGGGTAGGTAAGTGGCATAAAGCCAGCTCTGCTGCCGACTTTTCATCTCCAGAGGATTCCCCTCTATCAGGAGGAATCCCCGACAGCCACCAGAGTGGGGCAAAGTTGACAGGGAGGGGCCAAGTGCTGGCTCCTTTACTGGAGTTAGATGCACACTGACTCTGCAGGCTTTCCTATGCAGTGCAGGAGAAGGGAACCAACAACCTGAATCCACAGAGCAGTCAGAACAGCCTGTGTTTTACCAAGCCACTTCTGCCTTACCCAGACACTCCCACTCACTGCTCTGCAAAGAGAAAATACAGAGCCCCGGGGCTCGCATGCCACGTGAGGAACTTGCAAACGCTGCAGATATGCCAGTCCATGTTGCAACCCAGGACCAAAGGCCGCTGGTTGCAAAACAAACCGCGCTTGACGTCACCACACAGCTGTGAAGAGCGCAAGGATTCCCGCCCCGCAAATCACAGCAGCTATCCACTGAGATCTGCAAAGCCACGGTGTTGGCAACCTCTCGGGTAGTTACGAAACCGAGCTAGGGACAGCCAGTGCCTGTGAAACATGATGAAAGCTGAGCACAGTCTTTGGGATGAGGCAGAAAATTGCTAGCGTCATAGGATGATACTAGGGAAGTGGAAAATGGAGAGGACAAGAGCCATCAAGCTGGGGGCACTCAGCATCACATGGGACCAGGCACAAGTGTCATGGGCTCTGTTTGGATGTGTCTCAGTGACTCTGGACTCCAGTGGACACAGGGCAGTGACTTCCCAGGCAAGCACCCAAAGCACTCACTCCCCCAAAGTGTCACTGAGGCCCAGAGCTTCACAGGATTCAAAGGATTAACCAATGTCATGGCTGTTTCGTTAGTAGGTTTAAGCAGCTATTATTAAGGACCTGAATCCTGAGGCTGCAAAGACACCAGCCAGGCACGATGTGTAGAGAGAAAGTTCCCTACAACCTGGTTAGTGTTTATTGTCCATGATGGGGTTTCTTGTACCTTGATTGTGAAGCATTTGGCAGCGGCCTTGGACTGAGATAAGATACTAAAGTAGATGGACACTGCTTTAATTCATATGACATATCCCATATTCCCACATAACTATTACCAGAGCTTCCAGTAGATCTGCTGCATTTGGATGATGATCTGTAGTATGCTATCATTCATTTAGGATGGCCCCATTTCCCTAGCACTGCAGCTCCTCAGAGCCTATTTATCCTCATAGTCCCCTGTGATGGAAGGAGAGCTATTATCCTCATCTTACAGCTGGGAATAAAGGCACAAACAGAGGCTAGGTGACCTTCCCAGGATCACCCAGGAAGTCAGTGGCAGAGTGGGGGCTCCAGTCTATCTTTCATATTGCAAGCTAGTGCCCCAGCCCCAGGATGATATTTGATCACTCACTTATAGCAGCAGTGAACAGGACCAAATCCCACAGCTTTCTAAGGTGATGTTCTTCCAAGAGGTCCCTGGGCAAAAGCCAGACCGTGGCAGTAATTGATTTCCCCTTCTTGCACTGACGAGTTTTTCTGAAAACATGATTTCAACTGCTCTTTTAGCTTCCAGGGAAGGAGTGCTTCCCCAGAGGCCTTTACAGGTGCTTCATCTGCACGGCAATTCCTTCTGGGGATCTGGAGCTAATTCATGAGGAAAGCCCAGGCCAAGAACGGTTTGAAAATCAATCGGTTGCTCATTGTGAGCCGTGGTCCCTGCCAGCTCCCAGCCCTGGCTGCGTTACCACCTCCCCCGGCCTCACCTAGCCTCTGCCTCTTGGCACTGGGGAGCACATGCAGCAGGCAGAGACGACAGTGTGCAAATCAGATCCAAAAGTCCCTCTCAGAGTGGCTGCCAATTCTCTCCTGGCTCTGGGGCTGAATATTAGATCACTGCCTGGCGAGCGGAGAACTCGGCTGTAAGCTGCAGACCCTGTCCCTCAAGGTGCTTTGCTCCCTCTGTTCCCATTGCATTAACCACCCAACACCGCACAGGACCAGCCCCGAGAAAGAATCAAAGGCCGCACGGTGCAGCACTAGAGTCCCATTTTTGCCCTGTGCTGAGGCCTGCCTTTCTTCCGCTCCCCTCACCCCCTTTAATTTTGGCAGATATTTAGCCACTTGCAAAGGAAAAGAAGGTTGATTTGAATTTTCCATGGATGGCTCCGAGTCATGGCTAATTCATTAGTCACACCCCTTTAATTAAAATGCTGCCAGCCAGCTCACTAGGGCAAAAAATAGCCACATGTCTCCCCTCTGGCCAGGTTGGGTCAGGAAGGTCCAACGTGGCTTGAATTTTGGACTCTGCTTCACTTACCCTTGCCACAGTCAGGGCACAGGGCAGTGGTCAGGGAGACCTGTCAGGACATGGCCGGTCTTAAAGCCCAGAACAGAGGTGGAGTGCGGTCATTCACAAAGGAATCCTACAAATTAAGAGCCCAACCCAAAGCGCAGCCCAATCAGTGGAAGCTTTTCCACATCCAGGGGAGCAGACACTAAATGCTGCTCCAAGTGACTTGGTTTCCTGCAATATATTTATCTAAATACAAGTATGCAGAAAGAGAGGACTGGAGCCAGGTTTCAGGGCACCAGTGCTACAGTAGCTCTTTCTGTTTTAAGCGTGTGGGCCCAGATCCTCAGTTATTTAGATACCTGACTCCCCCTGACAACTGTCTGCTATTTTCCTTTTTATCTAGGCTTGCTACAGAAATAGCGGGTCTCTATAACTGGGGTGATTAGCCCATGTGACCATTGAAGCTGGGGTAGAGAGACACCAGCCAAATAGAGCATGGAGGTGCATGGAGATACCGCATAGCTTTCTGAGCAGACAGAGGATTACAGTTTAACAAAATTAGCCAGAGAGGCCTCGAATTCAGGCTCCCAAAAATAAACACTGACCAGGGCACTGAGCAGGGGAGGGATACTGGAGAGGTTGTTCTGTGAAAGGCCCCTCTGGAAAGAGCTCAGGAGAGAAATCTCAAAAACTAATTTGAGGCTTTGATCATGCAGTTGCCATTTCTGTGCACACAGATTAGGCACACAATTGAGCATATGTTTTGCACATGTGGGTGTGTCAGATCTGGCCCTCACCCCCACTTAAAGCAGAGTCCTGGGCTCACTGACCCCACCAGAGCCTGGCATTTTTGTGGCCAACTGAAATACAAAGTAGTTTTATGTTTGTTTAGGAAATAACATAATTGAAAAAACGCCCATCTCCACCTACATGCATGGGCACACGTGTACTACTTCGCTCTGCTGTGTGCACGCCACCGTGATCACACACACGTACAAGTATACAAACTGACATGCAGAAGTATATATAAATACACCACAAACCCACCAACGTGCATGCTCATCACACAGTGCTGCGCGCACATTCACACACATGCACTTCAATACATCAGCAGTCACACATGTTCGGAGTGCTGTTCTCTCTCTCACACACGCACGTTAATGATCTAATACATCATTCACGTGCGTATGGCACATCACACACTCTCTCACACACAAAGCACATCGCTCATTCTCTTTCTCGCTCTCTCTCACAGACACACATACATCATTCTCGCTCTCCATCTCTGTCATAAATATACACAATACATCATTCTCTCTCTCTCTCACATATGCACACACAGAGTACATTGTTCATTCTCTCTCTCCATCACACACACACGCACACACACTCACACACACACACACACGGTACATCGCTCTCCAGCTCTTTCTCTGTTTGTCTCATGCACAGTCTCTCGCTTCTGTGAACAGTTATTCAGAACCGGCCAAAATTTCTGTGTGCTGAGAAAGCTGCTCCCACGTTGGAGCCGACTATATTTCCCATTAGTGTGCTGCTGCCACCGCTGTCCCCTTTTGGAAAGTGCTTGTGCAGGGCTGCCGTTTTTACGTTTCCAATGGGAAGGTTTTCGCCTTGGAATTCTTTTTCCTTTTTGGTATTGCTTCTAAAAAGCTGCATTTTGCTTGAGGACTAAGGCAAACAGACAATCGGGGGTGGTGGGGGTCTTTCAGGAGAGCTGGTTACATTTCCAGCTTTGCTAATGAGAACTCCAAATGTCCTCGGTGGGCTGCTCTCAGCATGGAGCTCTCAGCAGTGAAGACAGCCAGGGCCATTTTAATCATTTCCAGATTTGTGTGGGAGGTCAGGGCCCTGGGGTGCCGCTCCATGTCAGTTTTATAAACACTGCAGTTTTTCCAGATGGTCTCTGGCTCCAGCCTGGCTAGCAGGTTGATTGGGCCAGACCAAAATAACAACAGGTGGAGAACAGGCCAGGACTGCCTGACGCTATCTCCGTTTTCCATCTATTCCCCAAATGATTTTTTTTTCCTTTGCAGAAAACAATTAACTTCTTGCTGGGGCAGCGCATTGGGTGCAGCAGTGGGGTGGCTGGTGCAGGGGCCCACACCTTTGCACCACCTGCAAGGGCAGCTCCATGTGCCAGGTCCAGGCCAGAACCAGGCGTGATTTGGATTCCAACTGTGCTCCTGATGTCATGTGCTCCATTGCCTTTGCCTTTCTTTCTTCACTTGGTGTTTCATGTTACCCAGCATGAGCCCTCAGACTACACAGATGCTTACAACATGGCTTGGGAGGGAATGGATGTTATGCACAGCGTTGGGGGGAACTGAGGCACGGGGCTAACAAGAGCAAGGGGTGGGGGTTTTGCAATGGCAATGTCATTGTGTGAACAAACCATATCTAATTGGGTGCATAATTAGCATGCACAAAGACTACAGTTGCACATGCAAGTTGGAAGGGGATGGCATTAGCTTCACCCGGTTGGGTGGTTATGCAGCTGGATGTGCAGTTGCCCAAATCAGCGTCTGCCATCCCAGCAACTGCACGTGCACAGATGGGCGCTGCAGCTGAGTCTGAACTCACATTTGCTTGCCTGAATGGTAATCTGGCTCTCGAGTCTCACCAGAGGCAAGTTACCAACTTCCCCGAGGCTGGGTCAGAACACAGAGCCCTCATCTCCCCAGGGCTGTGCTGCTTGTTCGGGAGTTGGGCACTGTCAGACTGAGACAAACTGGGTGCATCTACATGTGCTATTAGCACAGAGCAATAAAACCCAGTGCGTATCTCACCGGAGTTTATTGCTCCCAGGAGCCGTGTTTGAATGTGTGCCCAGGACCGCTGGGTTGAAGCAGCCCTGGAGGACCTGGCTCGATGTGCAGTGGAGAGCCAGACTGAGGCATGAGGGTGCTCCAGCACGGGGCTAGCTGGCAGGCAGACCCCACACTGAAGCACCCGCGTGCCCCGGCTAGTCCCGTCAAAGTCTACATGTGTTGCAATGCACTAAATAACACTGCCCCAGGATAATACCGGTATTTACAAGTACTAACCTGTAGTGGAGTTAATTAGTTTCCTGTGGCCTAATAGAGCCACATGTGTAGACACTGAGACTTTACTGTAGAGCTAATTAGGCAGCACTGCAGTAAATGTCTCATGTACATGCACCCACTGTCATCTGCCCACTGGCATCTGCCCTGCTCCCACGTTTGCAGAAGCAATCAGGGAACCCAGACTAAGTCCAGCGCGCTGTGCTGCTGCGTCCCTGAGCACAGCCTGGCCCAATGGCTCTGGAAAGCCACTCACCAGTTTCTCTTGGCTTTACTGGTGTTAACGCAGAGCAGTTCCAGTTAGACACGTGGCACTGGGGCCTGTGTCTGGGGAGGCAGAAGCCCTGCCCTCCCCTCCTTATCTGAAGGATTTTCTGGTGTCTTCCTGGAATGGGAGCTGACTCAGCAGACTGATTGCAGAGATTGAAGCTGCTGGGCTTCGGTCCAGGCCTGGCTCTCTGTCTACGTTCTCATGCTCATGATGGGGACGTTCATTTTTCATCTTTTTCATTAGTGCTGAGAGGATGTCGTGCCAAGCTGGCAGCCCTGGAGCGGGAGGTCTGCGACACACGTTTCCCAGACTGGGGGCGGGAACACAGCCTGCGTGGCACACCCAGCCCCTGGCTCCCAAGCTTATATGGGTGCTCCATTTGTGCCACAGTCCTGGGAGGTCTTGTGAGGAGAGCACTAGGTTACGAGGAGCTGCCCAGAGACTCACTGGCTCAAAATTGTGCCCATGAGCCAGCAGAGAGCAGGGCTTTTGGATGGCTCCTCAGTGGGACCACGCTGGCTGTAAACCCTTTAGATCTTGCAGACGCTGCATTTGCAGTCTTCTCTGCATGTTGATCCTTTTGTCTTCTGTTTTCCACCCTGGACTTACAGCTGACAGCTCAGGGGCCCATGAAAGATAAAACATGCATCGGTCAGGTGCTGGCTGGGAGGGCGCTGTCATCAGTTCAAACTCGCTCCTTAATGCCGGTGGTGAGTGCCATCTCAGGGCGGGCAGGCTTTAGGCAGTGTAAGTACTGCCTTTCAACTGGGACTTGGCTCTACTACTTGATGGCTGTAGCCCTGATCTCTGCAACCAGATGCCCTAGCAGGTAATGAGGGGCCCTATAGTGTGAAGCCTCAAGGATTGCAATCACAGGGCCTAGGGAATATATTAAAAAACTGGGTCACTTGTAAAGCCATGGGAACTTCCCCTGTAAGTTATGAGATGGCACAACCCAGTCTTGAGTGAGCAGAGAGGTTGGCTAGTCGAGGTTATGTTGTACTGTCCTTGATCCGCTGCAGAAATCCCATCGATCTCACAGGAACAAAGCATGCAGCTATGCACATAACAGGCCAGCCCCTCCATGGTGTGGAGCAGCACGGCTCCGCTGAAGTCAATGGAGTTAAATGAATGTGCATCAGCTGCAGACTGGCCTTTCACACTCTGACTTGACGGCAGTTCCTTGCAGGAGCTGAGGAATCTTTTGACAGACATGGAGGGAGGAGAGGAGGTGGAAAAAAAAAATCCCTGTTCTCCACTCAAGCAGAATTCCACTTTGTAGACAGGGCAATTTCACGTTTGCCTTAGTCTCTCCAGGGGACAAAGCCTCAGATGCAGCAGATGAAATTTTTGGCCACAGATTCTAAAATGCCGGCGGGCATCAATAAGAAACTGCATGCAAGGCACTGGTCTGTGCCAGTGAGGCTCAAGACAGCCACTGAAGTGCAGAGAGTCACTCAAGCAAACTTCCCTGTACACATGTATGTGGCCAGATTTCAAAACTAGCAACCCCTCAGCCTTGCTCTTGTTCCTTCGACGCCAAGCTGGTCTCCCACCTGTGGGCATGTGCTCACTAGCGATGGTGTGTAATTAGCCAGCCATATCTTCCAGGGCCACAAGTGTCATCAGGTGCAATGCCAACCAAGAAGACACCTGGGTGCGATAGGACACTCCATGCTCAGTATCCTGGGCACGCTCTTTGGTGCCTGCCACACCTAAGTAGCACTTGCCAGGGCTCAGAGACTGAGATTTTTAAAACACAAGAGGGGTTTGGCTGCAGGGGCCACGCAAGCACTGTGTATCCTTCAGTGCTTCTGAAAATGCCACATCTCATTGGGCTGCACAGCCTTTCGTTTCCCAGAGCAGGCCAAAGCTTCATTCTCAGCCCGAACCCTAGCATCCTTCTGCAGACCACCGAGAATCCTTCCACTTAGGCCTCAACTGCACACACGCTCCCTAAGGAGCACATCCCCCACACCTAATTACACAACCCCGTGTAAATATATCTCTGTCCCTTCCCCATAATTTGTATAAATTGCTCACAACGTCACAATTGAGCATTTAAGTCCAATTTATTTTGTGTTGATTAATGGAAAAGAGGCTTCCTCCTGTGACCAATAAAAAGCCCTGGCAAGCAAAGAGCCCCATATAAGGAGCCTGCGCGGGGGCTCTGCTCTGTCAAGCTGTACACAATACCACAAGCACTTCCTTCAAGGGGCTGCCAGCTATCCCCAGGGGACAGACAATTTAACCAGTGGTTTGTGTGAAAGAAATATTTCCTTGCTTGTTATCAGATGGAAACCTCCCTGGGTGCAATGGGACAGGGGCATCTATTGACACGTAACTTGTATACATGGCAGGTAAGTGAAGACACCTCTCACTCGCATACGTAACTAGCACTGTGCACATGCAAAGCAAGTATTTGGGTGGGTTTGTACATGGAACATACACACGCACATGTGTACAAGCAAGAATGAAACTACACAAAGGAGATTAAGGAGATGTGCTTCCACTGCAGCTGTATCAATGCATGCAGAAAAATAAAACCCCAAACAAGCCAAAAGCCCCACCACAAGGACAACCAGTGGACTTCAGCAGATCTATCTTGCTTGATCCATTAAGGACTCCAGAAGGTGCAGAACCCCAGAACTTATGTTTTTTACTATTGTGAATTTCTGTGCTTCTGGGCCTGAAGAGCTTTACTTTTGGAGGACTGCAGAAGAGCAAATCCAGAAACTTTCTCAATGCTGGGGAGCTATGGTAGCCACACTGGGTTCATCTCTCTGCTTTTCTAGTGTCAGTGTTGGTTTAGGATCTCCCAGTATGCCCCACATAAATAGACCTTGGTCCTGCAACCACTAACTCACATGCCTTATTGTGCTCACATAAGCACTCGTTTAAATCAGTGCCTGCATATAAGTGCTTGCTGGCTTAGGCTGCTAGCTCACCAGAGCAGGGAGCAGGTCTTCTCTTTTCTACATAGCACTATGCACACAAGCAAATCCTACAAATAATACATTTTTCCCTTGCAGTGATCATCTTCTTCTCAGAACTTAGTGTGCATTACCAGTTTGGCAGTAATATCAGCCCATTTTACAGGTGGGGAAACTGAGCACAGATCACTCAATAATTCAGTGACAGTCAGGAAGAGTGCCAAGCCTTTCTTTGTCCCACCTCCATCCTCTAAAGAGTTAAGAGGATCAATCAATAGGATCAGTGGATAATTAGAGCTAAAGGGTCCCTGTGTGGGTCACTTTTCTGACCTCCACTTATCCCTGATCAATAGAGATGAACCCTTGGCCTCTCTCCAGCAGTGACAATCCCACCATCTCCTCAGGCAGCTTGTTCCATTGTCCAGACTTTACTGTGGAGTTACATATTGTTACTGAAGATGTCACCGCTGTGTTCCCTGCTGCAGCTAACACCCTTGTTCCTTCCATAGGGCCAAAGTCTGGTCTGACTAAATCCAATGGCAAATTTGTCCCTGAACTTAAAGAGAAGTAGGACTTGGCTCTGTGACTAGTGAGAATAAATGCTGTTCCCTGGTCTTTCTGCAACTGCAGACAGACTGAGCTATAACGTATGTGTCCATGTAGTCAACACCTCTGAAGTGTAAAGAGCACTTACCCCAAATTCCACAACAGAAGCCTGTGATGATTTCTTTTGTTATTGGCAGTAATAGCTCTCTGGGCCTTAATACCCCGTGAAAACTGGGAAATGCTGAGTGCAGGCATAAAGGAATTGTTCAAATAAAAGCAAGGAGTTTGGTTTGAAGGTTCAGAAGTTCTATAAATCAAACACGCAAGCTGCCCACAGCCAGCACCACAAGGAGCTGTTATGGGAAGTGATGTGCTATAGATCTTTCTCCCGAGCAACACTGGGGGGAATCGCATCACTTGTGCAGACAAGATAGGAAAGGGGGCTCTTATTTTTATGGAGATGCTGAATTAAAAAGAACCAATTTCACCCAAAATAACTATGCTTCAGTGAAAACGGTTTTCAGAGTCCACTGAGTAGTCAGAAACACATCTGCTCTGAGCCACCCCCACAGCCGTTAGTACAGCAAAACCCAGAACATGAAATTCATGTCAAAACTACCCTTGATTTCACCCAGTACAGTATTTCATCCCAGTTCTCCAGAAAAGCAACGGTCACCTCTTTCTAAATCAGGAACTGTCAGGAAGGTCCTGTGGAAACCTTACACCTAAGCCAGCCAGGTGTAAATGGCTGCAGTAACTTATGTCTCTCTGAAAATTAGGCCTTTCTAAAGTGTCTCCAGCTGAGTACAGACAAACCAAATCACTCCAAATGTCTAATAACCTTTGAAAATCTTGGTCACCAGGATCCACCAGCCTGGGAGATGAGGGTATCTAGGTACTTTCCATGGTACCTGCACAGTGATGGGATTTAACACCTGTATTAACACTTGGGGTATATAGGATGGACAGTATTGGGGTATATATACCAGTATTGGGGTATATAGGATGGACATTGCTACTAAAGCGGAGGGCCCAACCCTAGAAACAGCTGTAGGAGGGGTGGGAATGAAGCCAGATGTGCTCAGTTTCAGCATTTTCCTTCTCAGCTGGAATACAGCCCAGGCCCCAGCACGGTGAGGAACACTTTGGTAAAGCTGAGATCCCAACCCTCCCCATGCCACACACTCCTAGGTCCTGATTCAGGAAAGCACTAACCACATCCTTCACTGTAAGCATGTACTTAAATCTCACTATTAGCACCAGTGGTATTTAAGCATGCGCTTCAGTACTTTCTTGAACTGATGCCTTAAAGAGCTCTTACATTCCACTCCAAAGGTGCAATACCTATAAATAGACGGTATTTGGGGATTGTTAACTTGAACAACGTGGTCATTACAGTACCTTTTTACTATTGTCTACAAAACCAATACACTTGAAAATGCATACGTGCACCTCTCCATACAGAGATGTGCATGTGCCTGTGTGTGTGTGCGTGTGTATATACACACTGCCAATTTCTCTTGCTATAACACAGACAAGGACAGGGAAGCTGGAATTCTTGTAGAAGCGCACACACACAAATAATAAAGGAAGGACCCAGGCAGCCCACACAGTAAGCTCCCCTCTTGGAATATCTTACCAAGCTGTGTTCCCATGCTGTTTCCAGAGGACCAGCTAGCATCCCTTATTGGTTGCACCTGGCGGCTATTAAGTATTCAATCAAAAAGGGATCACATGCCAGATATAACTAATTCAGAGGAACTTTTTTCACACAACAAACTCCCCTCAGTTTTATTATTTTGTTTTGCTTTGGAGGTTTGGGGGGTTTTTTAAAGCTAACTCTGACCGTTGTAAAACCAAGCCAAATTGCTTTCTGCTCCAGAAATCAGACCCATTCCGAAAACAGGCTGAGATGAGTAACTGGTTGTATAAATTTCCTTCAGCTTCATGAAAAGTGACAGTAGCCACGGGGACTCCTTGCTGTCCACTGAAAAGATCAGGAGAGTTGATGGGAACAGTCAGGCTGACTCCAGCGATGCATCAGAACCACCCTGGCTGGAGCCTTCACCCAAATCTCAAGCCAATCTTCAACTGAACATCTAAAAAGTTGTGTTATTTCCTCCCCTCCCACCCGCCACTTCATTATTTTTCATTTTCTTGAGTTTTAGCGGTTCTGGGAGTGATGACTGAGAATGAGAATGCGATCTCAGTCTCCAGGGTAGCCATGGAAGGGTCAGAGAGCTAAAAGAAAGTACCCAATTCTTTAGGTGCTTATCATCAGTGCTGAAGCTTTTAGGCTTAACCATAATTAAGCATTACCTCATCCCAGATGCAAGAAACCCCTGTACAAAGTACAGGCCAGTCCCCAAACTTCCCCTCAAGGTGCTTTCACTTCATCCTACCAGAGGTTCTTCCCAGTAATGGAAAAATTGCAAAGGATGTTCAATCCAGGCTAAACCAATGGTTTTCAACCTTTTTCATTTGTAGACCTCTAAACAACTTTGAATGGGGGTGTGGACCTCATTGAAATGTAAGTGTGGGGATTCATATACTTTTGATTGATCATTGCAGACCCCCTAGACATAATCTGTGGACCCCCAGGGGTCCATGGCCACAGGCTGAAAACCCATAGATTTCTCAAGATTTGTGGGTCTGTTGGAAGGTCTGCTATAAGCTTACGGCCCCTTCTGCATGGCTTCCTGTCCTTCTGCCCCCACTTTACCCCCATTTATTATTTTCTTATCTTTCATATTGGAATGGTACTGGGGCCTCACTGTGCACAGCAAATCTCAGCATAACACTACTCCAGAGGTACATAATTTGAATGACAAGGGCCTACTACCTCAGCAATACCCTTTCACAAAGCACTAGCATAAAAGAAATATGATTATTTTCTTTTTTGGCCCCAAAAATATCTATCAGCAGGGCATAGGATTCAGGGCAGGGCCATCCCTAGGGTACGGCCAATCGGGGCAACCGTCCCAGGCGCCACGTTTCGACAGGGGCTGGCAGTGCCCTACAGGACAGGTTGGTAGCAGGTGAGTCCCGTTCCCAGCTGTGAGGGCCGTGGCAGAGGTGCTGCCTAGAGCCTGCCCTGCAGCACAGCCTGGTCTGGCTGCTGGGCACCGCGGCTTGGCTCGGACCCCTGCCACAAGGATGTCCCTGACCCAGCCCAGCCTGCCCGGCTCAGCCCTCACCTTGACTGCCCCACTCTGCAGGCGGCCCCCGGGGGCAGGTTGCACCAGCAGGAGCGTCCTTAGCACCAGGACTAGGGCTGCCACCTCCATCCCGCATTGCAGCTCGCCTAGCCCGGCTCTCCTGAACTTCTTTTTAATTATATAGAAATGTTAAGGGGGCCCCGCACAGGCTGATTTACCCCAGGCCCTGCACCCCCTCTAGGGTCAGCCCTGGCTGGGGGTATTGTAGCACAGCCCAAACCAGATTCAGCACAAAGCTGAGATCACAGTTCAAAATGGCAGACTGTGGATGTCATAGACAGTAACAGGTTTAGAAGACTGTAGCGAGTAAGACCAAGCAGACAGACTATGTCCATAGGAAAGTAAGGTGCCCACCTGAGCCTAAACAGCAGCAACTGCAGACTGTTCTCCAGAGCAACTGCAAGGCACCGTAAGCCCTCTGCCACTGCACCGCTGGATACATAAAAAATACTACACTGACTTCACAGATTTGCTTGGCTTGTAAGTGATTTGAGGCAGAGAGCACCCTTTTCTGAATGTTGCCCCTCTTCCCCTCTGTATGGAAAGTAAGTAGTATTGGTCTCATTTCCAGACTGGGAGACCATAGTACAGAGATATGACGTGACTGTCCAAGGCCAGCCATCCAGGCAGTGACAAAACTGAGGTAAGAACACAAAGGGTAGGGACAGGAGTTACACATAAACCAGTTTAAGTCATCAGAAACTGGTTTAAACCTGTAACAGAACAGAAGCTCAGTGCACATAAACCAGTTTCAAACTGGCTGAAATGGGTTAAGGTAAACCTGTTTGAATGTAGTATCAGACTTAACTGATTTGGGTCAAAACAGTTTATAAAACTTCTGTCTCAGCCCCCTCCTGGTTCAAGTTAAATCACAGTATCCCAGCATGCTTTCTAGCCCTGGGCTGTGCTGTGCTGTCTGCTTCAGCAGAGAAGGGTGGTGGGGGGCGAGGTAGGGACTGACCCTCCCCGCCAGGCAAACTCCGGCTGGGGTCAGGGGCCAGGGTGTGGGTTTAAACTTCCCTTCCCCCAATAAACACTTATTGCTGGCTGCTACTGTAGACTAAAATCCCAGAAGTACCTGGAAGCAGGAAAAGGAAGAGATGAGCAACCCTGCAGAGTCCTGCTGTTGTGATTCTGGACTGCAAATCCCAGAGACATCAGAGGCAGCAGGACGAGAAAGTGAATACACAGCCCATGCTGCCTACATGCCAGAGAGCCGTGCTCTAGTGCCCCCTGGCTTCTAGTCTAAGCATATCAGACCATATGGTTGCATTTCCTGAATCAAAAGTGAATGTCTGTCCAGTTGTTTCTCAGTTTAATCTCCACAGCTTAGACTAACCTGAAATGACTGAATCAATTCAGCCTCGGGCATTTTAACTGTTTGTACTTAGCCAAAAGCTCTGACTTCCACTCACCTATTGATTACTGGAGGGTACTTCAACTCCTCCAAATGAGCTAGTCACTTGGGACCCTCGATACGTCAGGAGGGCTAGTTCATCCTGCTCAACCATGCTGAGATAAAAGAATTGACAGGGTGTCTGCAAATCGCAGATCAGTTCCTGTGTCCGGCTTTATTTCATGCCATCTGAGTGTATCAGATAACCAGTTTTCTCCTCATTTCACCTAGAATACAACAGTGTGAGAAACCCACTGAGCAGAGGAGCGTCCTTGGATATATGTGAACACCAGGCAGAAACCAAAGCATTTTCACAGATTAGATACTTCCCATCCCATCCATCCTGAGGAATTCTTTTCCCTCCTCCTTTATAAGGACCATACGCAACACATTCCTGAACATTTTTCTCCACGCATAGGCACTTTCAGATGTCTGCTGAGTTATGCTTGCTTTTAAAAAGGCTCCAAGGAGGTTTTGATTTAATACTGGTGATTAGCCTGGGAAGAATTTCCATGCTAGTTTGAAAATAGTGATCTTAATCAGTTTGGGGCAAATCAGCAGTAAAGATGAACCCGCCAACCGTCCATCTACTATTGCTTGTTTTGTTGATATTTCTTGGCTATTTCCTTCACAATTGTTGCCTTTTTTATGGAAGAGGAGTTTTAGCCTTTTGAAAAATTTAGCTAGAGTTTTTATTTTATTGACAGTAACTTTTTAGATGCCATCCTACCCCGTTCATCACTGATAACAAGACTCTAAACTCCTTCATGATGGAATGCAAAGTTTTATCTTCACTGCTTGGGGGTGAGGCCTCAAAGTTTTATTCAGCCTCCCAACAGAAGGCTTCATCCCATGCCCCCAGAAACCAATAGAAAGAAGTTTCCACTGACATCAGTGGGCTTTGAATCAGGCCCAGAAACTACATGAGAGCCCTACTAAGAAAGACTTCAGAAACTGTGGACTTGTTTTCTCTAGAGAATTAACTCACTCTTTATCTTAACAGTTCTTGTTAAGTCAATCCCCAGTCAGACTGAAACTGTCCCTGAATTATGGCCTGCTTATGTGTCAGAGGAAGGGGACCTCATCTGGGCAAGATTTGGCTTATGGGTAACTCAAGGTATCCACAAGAGAAAATGTTGGTCAACACCTGCCCCCAAAAATAAATTGATGCTGGTCCCCACTCCTTTCCAACAGCCCTCAAGAGTTTGTATCTCACCCAGTGCCCTACCTTGCCCTCTGTCCATTCTTTGTTCTTTGACCTGGAAGTCCCCTATTTCATGTGGTATTAATCATTTTCCTTGGTCACATGCTGCTTTGCTCAGCTCAGGAAGTCTTCTTAGCACTTCCATTTAACAGTTAAAATGAAGTGGATGTAAATATTGCGGTACAAGTCCATGAATGGATACTCTTGGACCGATTTGCACTTGGCTTGTATTGCTGTAGTTTTACTTTCGCCAAGACAACTTCTAGACCAGCCTGGAGAAATCCACTCTTCCTTGGCCTTAGAAGTATTGACCTGTCTCCTTATCCTACCGCTTCCACCCCTTCTCCTGCCCCAATATCTAATGGCTGATCATGTAAGAACAGCCAGTTCTTCTGGAAACAAATCCTCAAGCCCATTTGACTATGGGATACCTTCCCAAGGGAAATGGGAAAGGGTAATGCAGAACTGACCCACCCACCACACTGGGGAACTCAGACTAACTAGGGAATAACCCTGTATTTCAGAGGTGGTTTGTTACAGCAGCTAGGGGGTTTCTTTACCCTTTCTCATTTCATTGATTTCAAAGGCTCTTAATGATAGCTTTAGTTTTGCAATGTTTTTGTTCAAGCCATTACTTGGGCTGAGCAAACTGACTGCTTTTCCTAGCCAAATGTTGTATTCTTTGGTAGATAAGATAAGCTCCCTAGAAAAAAAAGGATTTCAGAGTCCCTGACTCACTATAGAAGCTTTTCCTATGTCTCAGTTATGGAGGCCAATGGTACGCTTAACTATTTGGTAGGGTTAACAATGAAATTCAAATGCCCATCTTTTTCCTCTGCAAGCGACACTCTTATCTGGAAGCAAGGTCATCCCAATCAGGTGCCTTAGCATCTAGCAATCTTTTGCCTTCATTACATATGCACAATGGTCCCCCACTCCCATCCTGGCAGTTGTCTAGCCTGGGTCAGTGAGATTTCTTACTCTCTGGCCATAACAATTTCTCATTTAACGGGTTTTCATATAGGACCAGAGGATGGTAGTGATATGCCAACCAAGACTGGCTCTTCTGCTAACCTGCTCCTTCTCAATCTGTTGTGCAGCTCTTTCTGCCGTCATCTAGGTGACTATTAACTATAAGGCATGACTGCATTTTTTTCTTACTTTGTGATAATCTCATCTTCTGAGCATCTGGTAGAGAGCCCATTTCTCCAGCCAGTTGGCACATGGAACTCCTATGGATTTCCAGGACCTTGCCATTTAGCTCAGAGGGCATGGCATGAAGACACCACTGAAAAGAATGACTGTGCCCCAAACTCCTTTTCCCCAGCAGGTTAATATTGCACCAGCTTATCTGCTGTGCTCTGGGCCTTTCATGGAAGGGGACACTCTACTGACACAAAGCCGGTATAGCCAGCTCCCGTACCAACTGCCCTACCCTCCCTAGCAAATAACTGCTTCAGAATGGAAGAAAAACCCCTCCATGAAAGGAAACCCCACTACCTCCAAGGGCGCAGGCTGAGCACTTGATTCTCCCAGGCCTGTCACTCAGGTCAAGGCAGCAGCACCCCTCAATCTCCTGCTCCAGAGATGTGATCAGAAAAGCTTCCTGTTTGTTAGAATGTCATTTCTCCCTCTCCCGTATGTTTCCTGTTAGACTCACTTTCCCAGTATGGCTGATGCTGGAATATCCTGTTCAGCTCGGGGTCTGAATGGAGTGTTAAATGCATGCAGGTGGGCAGCCGGTGAGACCCCTTCCTCCTCGCCTTGCTGTGTGTGAGGTGCAGCAATAAGGAAAGGATTAGAGCCAGGAAGGGAAGGCGGGGGTCGCCTTCTCCCCTGGGGAGACAGGTAGGATCAATCATTGTGGTACCTGCTGCTGCAGTCGCAGCCCTGCACAAAGCGGCTACAGAGAGGAGCAGACCAGTGACAGAAGAAACATCCAGGGTCAGGCCTGTGCAGCTCAGGGCTCTTGCTGACACCAAGACAATTTTGCTCGAGAAAGAACTAGTGCCCAGGTCCTCAAATTATCCAGGCCCTGACACCCATCACTTTCCGAGGGAACTAGGCACCAAAACGCTTCTGAGGCCTGGGTCTAAGAGACCAGTTCTGCCCCAGTGACACTGGTGTGAATTCCAGTGAAGCCCGGGGAAGCACCCCTGATTTCTACTTGTGTTAGAGGTAACAGTATCTAGGTTGTAGCCATATTGGTCTAGAGGAAAAGGCAATCAGGACTCGTATAGAGATGATATCTTTTATTAGACCAACAAGATTTTTGCAAAAAAAAATTCTTTAATTGCAAGCTTTCAGGCACAAACACCCTTCATCAGGCATTGGAGAAAAGACTGTAAAAGTTCTCCTGGGTAGAAATGAAAATTTGCATTTCATAGGATTTCACAGTCAAAATGTAGCCCAAACTACAAGAGCCTAATTCTCCTGAAACTTCCACTGGGCCCAGCTAACTCCCTTTGCTTCAGTGAAGTCACCCCAAATTCACCTATGAGAAAGCAAATCCAGTTCCCTGATCTGGCTTCATCACCAAGGGACTATTGACTCCAGAGGAGCTGAACCAGGCCCCTGGGGCTTGGCTTGTTTTGATGGTGTGAAAACGAACCACCTAACCCTCAAATTTGTGTTTTTCTTTTCCAGACATCCTATTAAAGTCTCCCCTGACTGATTCAGGATGTGAGTGCACTCACAGCCTGTATCAACAGACTTTCATTTGTGGCTGGCATCAGGGACTGGGGAAAATTTTGTTCCACTGGCAGTAAACAAATTTCAAGCTCAAAGCAGCTGTTATCGGCACATAGCTCTCACCTAGACCTGCTGCCTTGATCAGCCCTCGATGCCTCCCTCTCCTTACTTAAGCTGAGACAGGAATAGGTAGGAGATGACTGCAAAAGTCTCAGCCTCCCAAGAACATCTGAATCTTTAAGCTGCAAAGGGGATGAAGTCAGCTTCGACAAGAGATCTGTTTATCTGCGTAATTTATTTCTGGTCACACAGCATCAGGCTCTGTAGGTGATAACAGTGCTCAACATGCCATGAATTTACGCCATTAACTTATGCCAAAAAGGATTTGTTGTTTTCCTACAGTCTAAAAGGTGCCTTCACAAAATCCTAAGAGAAAGTGGCACAGCCATGTAGGAGAGACCTTAACCACAGCGGGGAGTGTAAGAGGAGAGGAGATTGCTCCAAAAAAAGAGAAAAGCATAGGAGGAAGCTGCCATCTTGATATTTTTTAGGGAAGAAGGTCTTGTCCTCAAGGCAGTATCATGGGCTGCCATTAGTCCAGTTCTCCGCTCTGCCATGGATCGTTCATGTGACCTTGGACAGCTCATTTAATCTTTCCATGCCCTGGCATAGATTCATAGATGTTAGGGTCGGAAGGGACCTCAATAGATCATCGAGTCCGACCCCCTGCATAAGCAGGAAAGAGAGCTGGGTCTAGATGACCCCAGCTAGATGCCTATCTAACCTCCTCTTGAAGACCCCCAGCGTAGGGGAGAGCACCACCTCCCTTGGGAGCCTGTTCCAGACCCTGGCCACTCGAACTGTGAAGAAGTTCTTCCTAATGTCTAGTCTAAATCTGCTCTCTGCTAGCTTGTGGCCATTATTTCTTGTAACCCCCGGGGGCGCCTTGGTGAGTAAATACTCACCAATTCCCTTCTGTGCCCCCGTGACGAACTTATAGGCAGCCACAAGGTCGCCTCTCAACCTTCTCTTGCGGAGGCTGAAAAGGTCCAGTTTCTCTAGTCTCTCCTCGTAGGGCTTGGTCTGTAGGCCCTTAACCATACGAGTGGCCCTTCTCTGAACCCTCTCCAGATTATCCGCATCCCTCTTGAAGTGCGGCGCCCAGAATTGCATGCAGTACTCCAACTGCGGTCTGACCAGCGCCCGATAGAGGGGAAGTATCACCTCTTTGGACCTATTCGTCATGCATCTGCTGATGCACGATAAAGTGCCATTGGCTTTTCTGATGGCTTCGTCACACTGCTGACTCATGTTCATCTTGGAGTCCACTAGGACTCCAAGATCCCTTTCCACTTCCGTGCCACCCAGCAGGTCAGTCCCTAGGCTGTAGGTGTGCTGGACATTTTTCCTCCCTAGGTGCAGCACTTTGCATTTCTCCTTGTTGAACTGCATTCTGTTGTTTTCTGCCCACTTGTCCAACCTGTCCAGATCTGCTTGGACAGGTTGGCATCATTGGGCCTGCAGCGTTACCTTCAGAGCCTTGTGCAGAGGACAAGGTTGTTTTCTCCATTTTTTATGAGATGCAGAGGGGGGACTGCTGCAGTGACACATGAGCACAAGGCCCTTCTCTGCAGCCCAGGAGGTGGGGGAAGTAGGGGTAACACATCACACATAAGGGCATAAACACAACGGCCGCTGAATCCTCTGCGCAACTCCAAGGTGACTCCAGGCCTGTGCTGCGTAAATGGAAACATTGGGAAGGGGAATGCTTGAATCCAGTGGCCTGGAGCCCCTGCACTGGGTGAACTTAGCAGTTAAAAATACTTGCACAAGTGTACATCACCCCTCTCCATGCCATAGCTAATATTTGATGGAGTCCATTTACTGGTACTTTCTGATGTCACTCAGCATGAACACAGGATTTGCCTAAGGTTACCCAGCAAACCTCCGGAAGAGCCTAGCCCTACCCTTTAATTGCCAGCTCATACTTCCATCATACTCACTACGCCAACACCCGTATCAGGAGCTTAGGAGGGAGCCTTCTGGGCACCTATCTTCTCTCTGAGCCCATGCACACACGCACACGCAGCTCTCAGAACACAACAGGTTAATCGGCTGGGTAAAATGAGTGTGGGACGACTACACTTGATCAAATCCTGGTTGATTTTTTCTTCAGCTCTGGAGTCAATTGTCAGGCCTGTTTTTAAAGACACTCTTGTAGGCAGCCCTGGCTATGCTTTTTTGCTTTAGAGGAATTCCTCTAAAACAATAATAGTGACATTGTTCCTCACTTTGCTGGCGGTTTTATAGGGCTTGCTTTGCAGAAAGGTGACCATGGATGCCTTTTGGCCACATGTGTTTACATAAGGAAATGCATGTGGGTTTTGGGGTGGCGCCGGGTGTCAGCAGCCGCTCTCTGTACTCCTGACCCTTACAGAGCTGCTTTCTTGCTTCTGGGTACGTTTACTGCACTCCAGATGTGCGCTGGCTCCAGCATGGCTGCTGAGCGTCGGGGATCTGGCATCCCCAGGCTCATCAGTCCGTGGGGTAGAATGCCATGGTGGTTGTTTTAAAAGCTGTAAGGCTTCTTGGTAACACATCATGATTTATTCAGCCCTTGTTTGACAGAGTTCCTTTATCAAAAGCTCATGCAAAGGGCTTTCCAGCGAGAGAAGCTGGCTGCACTGAGCGCCCCCTCTGTCGTACAGCTTGCACTGTGCTGTCTGCTAGAGAGAGGTTTGAACAGGTTCTTTCCTAAGAGCTGCACTTTCTCTAAGCCCTTCTTTGTGTGGCTGCTGCCAGACCTTGTATCTGGCAGGTCTCAAGGAGTTAGGCACCACTCCCAGCGGTGGCTGCATTGCCATGGTTCCTGGGTACAGGGCGTATTACACTTGTGAAGGCACTACAAAAATGTAAGGTATTATTAATAATACTTATTAATGGATATTGGGAGATAACACAGCCTAAGGATGCTTTGCACTTCTAGGCTCCAGTGTAGTGAGGAGAGCAAGCACATATTTCATTCTCTCCAGGTACAGGAGCAGGGATCATTTGAAAATCCAGCCCCAGTGCTTGTTCTCCTGAGCTTTCCCACTGAGTCACAGTTATAAGCATGAAGCCTGATGATAACAAAGGGTTATCACACTGGGCCCATACACCACAGCACCACCTGGGAGCCGAGATCACAACCAGCAAACTCCCTCCTCAGATGTCCTGGGCACCAATGGCCAACTCAAGCATTACTGGGCCCATTTCGTTCACAGGAGAGATTTGGTAAAAGGAGTGGGGAGAATAAAGTATTTACTTGGGAAAAAATGGGTAATTGAAAGTGGGACAGAGTGAAAAGCCACTGGGAAGGGAGAGAGTCTGAAAGGGGAACACAGAGGGTAGAAAGGGAAGTTAAGTCTTGGTCCCTAAGAGATTGGTGCCAGGTTCTCTGCTCACAGCCTGGCCCAGGGTGCTCCTTAGCTACAACAGGGTATGGTTTTGATTAAACTGTCCTTAAAAATAAAAGTGAAATAGCAGGGAAAATGGTTGGAAAGCTCAAACTAGTTTTGCAAACCAAAAATATAGGGGGAAGCCTCAGAGTAGCCAACACCTGCTCATCCTGAGCGCTGGTGGCTGAGGTGAAGACCAACGGGATTGTCCTTCGCAAAAAAGACTGAAGCAAGAGCAGGGGGGACAGCTTACGATGAGGGTTTTCTATCTTATCTTCTCAGTCTCAGTGTTGGTAAATTCCCATTTTAGCCTGCCCAGCTGAGACAGGTGGAAGTGGAGTCTGATTTCTAAGTAGTCCCCACCAGATACTCAAGCGGAGTTCAGAGCTACCAGAGTCAACAGATGGGTCAAAAAGACTGAAAGAAAGATCACATTCTGTTGGGAAAACTCTAGGAAATCCTTTCACCAGGGACTGATTGAGCTAATGGCCTGATTCCTCCTATGCCACAGTCCAGTCACCACTGCACTATGACTCCAGTTATTCGAGTATGGTGGAGGGCTTTTCATGCTGCCAGCCCTGTAGCTAGCTTGGGTACATCTACACAATGCTTCAGTCATAGCAGTGTTTACAGTGTAGACAAACCTTCAAGTTACACTGGTGCAAATCCAGAGTAATTCCACTGGAGCCATTGGACTTGCGGTGCCTCTGTGATTGGAATCTGAACCTGTGCCTCCTCCTCGGAGCCGATTAGCTCTGCTATACAGCCATATTCAGCATTTGCCTTCCTGAGATTATTTTCATTAGGACTTTCATGTGCTATTCTCTGGGGTGAGAATGGAAGCAGAAATCTTTAAGCCAGGATTAGAAAAGAGCCTTCTGTGCCATATATCACATATACATATATATTTGCCTTTTATCACAATGGAAAAAAGTTAAATAGCAGATACAAGAGGAAGAAAACTCCTATCTGGGTCAGGATCTCATGCTGGCTAGTTCACTTCACAGTTTAAATAAATAGTTCTCATCCCCAAAGCCTTCAGGGTCACGTAAATGTGCCTCTTCGCATGGACAGGACTATTTTGATAGTAGCTGGGTGCCTGATGAATTTGCAACTTTCCCAAACTGTGGGTGTTGAGAATGTGCCTTGGTTTTTCAGCGAGATATAAAACCCTATCAATTAATCTAACTTTTATTGCCCCTCTGGGGCAGGAGCATGATGTTATTTAAACAAATGGTTCCCATTACCTTCAATTATTTTATAAATGTTTTTCACTGATTTATAGGCTTCTATTAAATGGACAATATACTTCTGTGCTCCTCGCAGGGGTAAACAATAATCTCCGGGCTTGATTTTTTTTTCCTTTTCCACATGCGTAAGTGACTTTGCCATTTAATTAAAAGGAACGGGGTAGGGTGAGGGCAGCCAGATACTCCAGCTAAGGTCTTGCTCCAAGCTGGAGGTTGACCTGACTAAATGAATCTGCAGAGACAGATCCTCCCAATCCCTTCTGTAGCCCATTCCTATCCTTAGCTACTGGGCCCACAAAGGGAACTCTCCCCACACAAGCTTTGCCTGCAGCAGCTTTGCCCCTCAGCAGTTTCCAATACAGGGAGCCTACCCTGAACCTCCTCACTTGACTTGGATGGGGGCAGGATGCGGTCTATTGTTTCTAACACACTGAAGCAATGAGACAGTATTAAGCAGGGCTTTAATTTGTCTTGGTTTCATAATCTAATCCCACATCCTGGCTCCTAACGTACTGAATTTACCAGCATTCAAAGCAATCACTCCATTTTTTTTAGAGCTATTCATTTGCCCAGGATTACCTGAGCTTTATGGGATTATTCTATAATACACTAAATATATAGCCCTGTTTTTATTTTAAAGGGAGATGTTTCTTTTCCTTGCTCTCAAGCATGAGCTAAATGCAGCTCCTGGGCACAAGGACTGCTTACTGAGCTGGAAAGGGGTGATTATGTTCAGCAGAAATTGGAGGCCAAGTGCTCAAATCTGGATGTGGCCAATGTTTGTCCAAAGGGCCTGCTGTGGGACAGGACCTGGTAGCAGTTCCTCACCTTTTACAAGGAGTGACTTGCCAGAGGCACTAGCCACAGGGATGGGTTAGATGGTTTCATGACTGTTGTAGTACAGATACTAGTGATGAACACCATGACAGATGGAATAAACCCAGTTCTGCGAGGGATTTTGCCTCTCATGGAGCTCACTTGAAATTGAATCTCAGCACCTTGCAATAGGACCCCAACTGCACCACTCAAACCTGGGCAACCAGTGCATTAACTGGTTGAATGGACACCCCCATCCTTACCTGAAGTCCCAGGACAGTATGCCTGGTTGAACACGTGATCGGGGCATTTCTCATTCAGTACTGACTGCTGTCAAAACCTGATATGGGGCACTGATCTGTAGAGGGACCTGTGGCTTGGATGTACTGACACAGCCACTCTTATGTTCTAGTCTGTTTGGCATTTGTCTCCTGCTGGATTAGAAGACAGTGCCTCTGCTCAACCGTTGGTAGAGTTACCCTGAGTCCAACCAATGCTAAACTCATTGACCTCATTAGTCTGCGCTGACTGAGTAAATGGGAATTTTCCTGCTAACTTCAGCAGAAGAAGAGGGGCTGATCCTGCCTGACAGGGGCTGAGTGTCCTCAAGGCCCATAATTCAGGATCAGGCCACTAACAATGGAGAGAGGGTTAGCACTCAAGACATCGAGGACACCAACCCCATGCAAACACCGCCAGCTTCCAATTCAACCGGTACAAGAGACTGGGCTGTACCCTACACAGCTTTTGGCCATGACCGCTTGATTTTACTTAACCACTAAATACATCCCAGTGGGCAGCAGTGACAGACACCTTCCTGGCTGTGGCACGCTGTGGAACTGCCATAGTCTAGCCTGGCCTTTGGGAAGTGAAAGATTTCACCAGTCGTTTTCGCAAAGAGGGAAACAACCCCACTCCTTCTCCCTCCACCCGACCCATTTCATTCCCAGCTCAATGCCCAGCTCCTGCTGGACATGGGGGAGGTCAGGGAGTGTAACAGAAGGTCAGAGCACTAAAAAGAGACAGCGATGTGGCCTGACCAGAAAACACTTATCTTACCAAGGGTCACGCAGGGACTTGGCTGCTAGAGCAGTGACCTCTAGTTGCCATCCCATCACAGGACCTCATCCATCTCCAGTGCCACAGCCTTAGCCTGTTAACCCTCAGTGCTACACATGTTGACAGACAGGACAGCAATTAAGTACTTGCTGAACTAATTCACTTGAGCCTGTCTACATTTCCAATGGCTTTGGAGAAAGACTTCTGTTTACAGAGTCTGCTACAGTTTATTATTTCTGGGAAGATTTTGCAAGGTGATTTTCACTTCAACCTGGGGGTTAAAAAAGTCATAAGACCCCCGACCCCCCACC
>NW_005841895.1:719572-722833 GCF_000455745.1 Alligator sinensis
GCATGTGTGTATGGGTTTAATATATGCCTCACTTACACCCACATTATTCCTAGAGACACATGCACGTGCCCAATACACCCCCTGCCTGTATACAACCTGCCCACTCACAGGACAGTCCAGGTTAGCAAAACCCCAAGAATCAGGGGAATAGGAACGCAGCTTAACAATACTTAGCACTTCCCATCTGCAAAGCTCGACCCAAGCCCCAGGGTAATCCTCCCGGGCCCCTCTGGGAGGTGCACAGGTCAGAAGCATGATCCTTATGGCACAGAGGGGGGAAAGTGAGGCACAAGGTGGCGTGACTCAGCCACAGGTCATAGAGGGGTGTGGTTCAATGTCCTTCGGGATTGCTGCCTCTGAACCCTGTATTCAGGCCATATTACCCTCCCATACTCTCTGGTTTGTAATTAATGTTTCTATTTGTATATTAACACGGACTAGAAAGAAGGGGAGGTAGAGATGCACCTTATAGACTAAGTAAATCAGAGATTCATAAGCTCCTGTGAGCCCAGAGCTCCCTTCATCAGATGTTAGTCGATAAGGTGCATCTGTGTGTGACTTCAGACCAGCACAGTTAATAGCCTCTCTCTGTTCATGGAGAACATTTGCGTGAGGTCCCCTGGGAGCATGCGAGAGCAGCAGGATCGATGGCATCAAAACCCTGCACCTGAGGCCACGTGCAGATTTCTGAGAGGGGGCAGGGAAGGAGATAGCAGGGATCCGGTGCAGATTGCATATCAGCTCCATCCCGCAGAAGCAGGTGCAGGGCTGTTCCCTGCTGTGCCTCTTGTGCAGTTTGGCTTAGGCCACTGCAAAATCCGTGCGTGAACTTGTATTAGCAATAAGAGGTGGACTGGAGCCATGGTGCTTGGATCGGTGCTCAGACTGGGAATACTTCCCAGCCCGGAGGCGTCTGGATTGGGTCCATCTCTATTAATAATGATGATGATGATGATTTACAGCCAATCTTCTGGTTGCAATTTGCATCCAACCCTGGCACCACAGGGATCCAGAAGCTCATTCCCACCATTTCCTTCCTTTCACAGTCAAAGGGAGGGTCTTTGCAGCTGGGAAGCCTCCCCAACCCAGTGAGGCACCCATTTACCAGAGGCAGGAAGCTGCGAGGAAAGTCCTTTGCCGGGGGCTGGGGAAGCAACCTGCCCCGTGGGGCTGTATTCAGTGGAAACTGGCCTGGTTTGGGGCTGAGGTTCCGGCACACGAATCTCCCCCAGTTGCACAGGAACTGCTGCCGTTACCACGCACGCTCGGCAGAAGGCTAGCATCAAAGCTGGCTCCTGACAAAGGAAGCGGCATGGAGGTTTGTGCCTGCCCACAGGAGGGAGGGACTGTGGGAGCTCTGTGTGTTTGGCTCTGGCCACATCCTGTTTGGTTCTGACCTTAGGCCCTGTCACAGGACACAGCAGGCTCTGCTTGCTTTGCTCTTTTGTTTTTGTTTAAAGAAAATGTTCTATGCATGATTAAAGGAGCTCTGTCTAATCCTGACCAGACTCCCAGCTCCAGGGTCAGCCCAGGCCTATATTCCACTAGCATGGTTCAGTCCCTAGGCCACACTCCCTGCCTGTTCGTGAAGCACTAAGTCCTAAGGCTAAGGATGCTTTGGGCTCTCTAAGATAAGATAGTCCCCGCTCCACTTGGAGAATAGAAATGGAGGTTTGAGAGCGACCTCCAGTGCTCACACCCCTGTGAGATGAGTAGAGAGGCGCTGGCTCCGACGTTCCTTCAGCCTCGATCCTGAACAGGACTGCAACAGGTGCTGCAGAAGACATTGCTTAGCCGTTCCCACCGCGCACAGAGTCGCTGAGGAAGACTGAACTCCCCATTGCCCTGGCACCCTGCACACAGACTACAGAGAGGACATTTGCGTGAGATCCCCTCGTGATCCTCAGCCTTCCCCACCTGCTTCAGGTACATCTGCATGGCTGTCACTGTAGATTTTTTTTTTAATTAATTTGTATCCACAGCCAAACTAGCCAAAACTAACTCCAAATCCAAGTGCCCAGAACCATAAGTGGCCCTACTACTGGGAAACACCCTCCACCTGCACCTGTGGCTTCAGATGTTCCCCAAACCTTTGGCAGGTGTCCTACTTGCAGGCCCAAGCTTCGGGTTGAGGTTCAGATGCCCCCAAGTTTTGCTTGCCCTTAGCCATATGGCCCTCGGAGCACGCAAGGGATTGCTGTCACTGTAGATCAGGGACGGGCAATTATTTTGGGCAGAGGGCCGCTTACTGAGTTTTGGCAAGCCATCGAGGGCCGCATGACAGGCAGCCCAGGGCAGATAAATATTAATTTTCTAAATTTTTTAAGGGCCCTGCAGGCCGGATTGAATGACCTGGCAGGCTGCATCCAGTCCCCGGGCCTCATTTTGCCCACCCCTGCTGTAGACACACTAGCAATGCAACCAAAGCAGCAAGGAGCTCAGTGAGGACTTAACCGTCTGATTGCCACCTTCTCGGGCAGCCCACCCCGAGTGTTGGGCTATTGCAGACTTCCCCCTCAATCCCATGCCTTTAAGGTTTCTCAGTTTGAGCACCCCAAAACAGAACCAAGAAACCATAATCGTGTCTGAAAATGCTAGCCCTCATTTGGTTAATCAAGTACCTTCCCACGCTATAACGCCTTGAGGAAAAGGGGAGGGGGTGTTATTCGAAGTATGGTTATAGAAAACTAGTAAGACTAATCAGAGAAAATTACAATGGAACCATATTCCATCAGGATCAAAGTGCTTTGTGAAATCAGATCAATTTAATGGGAATTTTACGTAGGAAGGCAAATGAGGAACAAAACTTAAGAATATTGAAGTATTTAGAAGTTGTTGTTTCCAAAGGCCTTTTTCTTTTTTCCAAACTTCTGTCCTCTAATTTGTTACAAGGAAATACAAAATGAGAAGTCCAGCCCTCTAGCTGAAATGCCAGAGGCGGCAAGACAGAGAAACAGTGGGAAAAACCCCTGGTCATACCCAGTTCACCCTCCTTTCCAGCATCCGCCCTCTGCCGCTGTGTGACACGGAGACTGGGCAGGATGGACCTATGGGCTGATCAGCAAATGGCAATTCTTAGGCTTTTAAGTTCTTATTAAGTCAATGTTGAAGCAATTTTGAACATTTTGAGGAGCCCCAAACTATTTTTCCCCATGGAGAACTTTGACATTTGTGTTTTACTTCAGTTTAACACGAGGCCAGACCCTTCAGGTTGATATACTTAGCCAAGATCCGTAAACGCTGCACAAAACAGAATTCCTG
>NW_005841895.1:722864-761045 GCF_000455745.1 Alligator sinensis
TTTACGTACAGCAAAACCAAATTCACACTTTCAACTTAGGCCATGATGCAATTTGAAGGAGTGAGTCTGTTGTGAACCTTTCCCCAAGGGGCTGTTTTTACACAGAAACATGAAATCAAGAACATTACACTTCAGTGCAGCATAATAGCTTCAGGAGAACAAAACACTGACATTCAAGATACCGAAGATGTTTCACTGTTTTTTCCTCAACGTACTGCTGAGTGAAAACAGCCTATTTTCAAATAAAACCCTCTTCATTTTCAATAGTTAAAATTCAGCATTTAGCATTTGCTTTCACTCAGGTTGAAAGGGAAGGAAACATTAAAGGAATATGCTTGCTAATTATTCTGAGACTCTCATGGTGGTCTCTCCTAAAGGGCCAAGCAAAGCAGAAGCTCATTGCTCTAGATACAGTATACGCAGAAAATCAAAAGTCCATCTCTGCCCCAACGAGCTTATAACCGAAATAACGAAACTTCTTCTACCCTGACCTCCTTGGATTCTGCTGCAACGACTTCACACAACCTGTGTTCAAACTATTCTTATCACAAAAGCACAAGGCTGCCAACTCCACAGGAATTCATCTCATAAACTGCTGAATCACTACCAGCACGAATATCAAATAACCCACACGATCACATCAGCCTCCTGGGTGCAGTCTATCCCTGGTGTAACTTCGCTGACATTGTTAGTCCTAGGAAGATGGGCCACATGTAGCTGATCCCACCAGAGCTGGTACTTGGCCTGCACGTCCTTCCAGATGCCACGTCAACTCTGATTTATTTGAGTGTGACTGCTGCTTATTTCCTGGCTGCAAATAAACAGAGTTTAAGGATTTTGCAGTGACGTAAGCTAAGCTTGCTCACCATGAGTCAACTGAAGCTGCCCCTTGATGCACCAGGTCCATTGCCATGATGGGAGGGGTGGGGGCTCTGCATTTTGATTCCCAGCAGAGTCCACAGAAATATCCTGCACTAGACGCCTCCCCCCAGCTGCACTGGTATGAATCCTACTTCATTCCAGCTGTATTATTTAAGTTGCTCTCTATTCAGACTTTTATAATAGCCTTGATCTGCTTTCCCAGCATCTTTCTAGAGAACAAGTCTCTGCTGGTACCACGAAGTTTCCTCCTTGCTTTAGACTGGTGGACAGTCTGGTATATTAAGGTATCTAGAAGTGGGGGGTGTCATAGAGATGTCACGTCTGCCCACAAACTGCTGAAAGCCACAGATCCCCCTCAGCTGCACCTCAGCCTGCTTCTGTCCTCATTGCGGTCTTTCAGCATCATACAAGGACCTCTCTGCAGCTCACGATACCAGGCCCTTTCCTTGCATTCAGTAGCAATGCTGCTTTGGGTGCTCTTATCTTCTACCTAAATCAGTCTTCACCCTAATCAGAAGCAGCTGGAAATACATCACAAAAGAGTGCTTGGAAAGAAACATTTGCTTGGATGTTACATTTACAGTGGACCCCACAGCTGTCGGCTGTCCGGAGCACAAGACGACAGGGTCTAGTAGCTACTCTCCACACACGTGTCGGATAGCTGTTTTGCTGGGCAGTGCCTATCTGGACACTTGACCACCGACTCTGCCTCAGTAAATAAGGGCGCAAGCTGCCATGTGGAATATTTATGGAATGCCAGAACTAATAGAGAGATCGTTTTACACAGACTAAGCGGCTACAGGACGTTTGCAGGTTGGAATGGGACATTCTCTTTTTTTTTTTTACAGGCTACATTCCTGACGAAACTCAAAAATTATTCTCTTTGGGCCCTTTTCAAAGAGCTGCTACTAGTCTGGGGGTCTTGATAAAAGGCATTTTGTCCTTTAATTCATTGGAAGGTCTGTGACCCTTACACCAGCACAGTGGGAAAGCAGGAGCCCGGCTCCTGCTGACCAGACCTTTCACACTGTTTAACTCAGCTTGTGAAATCGGTCACACAGCGGGGAGCTAATCCATTCAGTATTGGGGAGGGAATGCGCAGGGCTGGAGGGCACAGGAATCGGCTCAGCTGCTGGCTCGCTCCTCCCCCGGCCCCCATCGACATTTCTTAAAAATGATGGCTCCATTTCAATATTTTGTAACCCAGATGCAGACCTCTGTCAAGCAGGAGCTGAGGCTGCAAGTCCCTCTCTGGGAATTCAGTGCATGGGAGCTTCCAAGAATGAGCGAGTTACAATAGCGCCAGCAACAGCCAAAGCTTGAGGATGCCAACAAGTGAGGACGGCTCAGATGGGGTGCAGGTGCCAACTTAATGACAACTGCAATCTTAACTCTGCCCAGCAAAGACTAGACCTGGGCACTCAGAGAGGACTGGTAGACTTCCAGCCACGCTGCACCTGAGTGGAGCCCATGGACAATGCCAGCTCTCCGTTGGCACTCCTTTTGTGATTACAGAAAAATAACAGAAAAGTTTGCAACTCTTCTGTTGCAAAAAAAAAAAAATCAGAAAGATCACAGCAGGTCAGAATTCTCCGAGATCTCTGCAACAGAAAACCTGCCTTTTTCTTTTTCTGTAGTCAAGAGATGAGTGAAAGCTAAGCGCAGATCAGAATATTTTAACACTCTGGTTTCCTGTTGGAAATCTCTGGGTTTATTTTATGAATTATGCTTGCATACCTAACAGTGCTAACATTGCCTGGCACCCCATGGCACTCTTGAAAAGATCTCAAGGCACCCCAGGGTGCCTTGGACAGCCTGGTTGAGAATCACTGGCCTAGGAGGTAAAACGGTGGCCCACTGCTGTTACAGAGCCACTGGCATACGTGTCAGTCTGTTGGGCTTTACTGCAGGGAAGCAAGTCCTGCCTCAGCCTCTTTGCAGTGACATGGTGGGAGGAACCGGAGATTCATTCCCCAGTGTCTCACTTTGGTTTTAATGGAGAGGAGGAAACCTGGTCTGTGGGTACCACCCTGCTCTCATGCACATGGGGGTAACAGGTTTTCCATGAGTGCTTGAGAGAGGCTGGTGTAAGTGGAAAAGGCCAAATGCCTGCTATTCACAGGTGAGGAAAGCAAGTGCAGAAATGGCAGGGCGAGGCCGTGTGTGTGTGTGTGTGTGTGTGTGTCCGTCCATCCGTCCGTCCGTCCAGGGGAGCTAAGCAGCCTCCAGAGACACAAACATGTTATTTAATCTGACATGTTCACTGTTGCCAACACCCTGCGGTCCAAATTCAATCTTGAAGCCAGCAACATCTGCCTCACTCTGGTCCGTAGCATATGTTGCATCCATGACCTGACAGATCCTTGCTACCTACGCTGCCTTGCCACCTGCCACTGATCTCAGGGCCTCATCCACAATGCCACCGCCCAGGCTCAAGCAGGCCCAAGATTTACTTCACTGCATTTTTTACACTGGACTCACAAGACAACAGTATCAGAGTACCTGGCTGCCGAGTTTGGCCATGGCAGGTTTACCTGGTCTGTAGATACCCATTGCTAACTTCCACTGTCATTGTAACACTAGCTGCTTTCCTGGGTAATGTTTTTAGGGAACCTCTCTTGAATCAAAGCCACGAGCTTGCTTAGGGTGCTCAGAGGCCTGCCTGACTCCTTTCTTTTGTAAACAATGAATCTCTCAGATTTGTTAAACTCTTGAAAATAGACAATAATGATTTACATAACTGAGTACAGTATGGCCGGATGAGTCCAGAGAGGCTTTCTGAACTCTGCTGTCCCAAACTGCAGGATCCCAGCTAGAGATTAACCCACCTCTTGCTCGGATTCTGCTGCTCTGCAGGCATTTCACTAGAACCAAAACAGTTGTGAACCCCCCCCGTGTGATCTTAGGGCCAAATTCAGAGTTAACATTAGCAGTTGCAAGTCCAGGAGCCTCCTTCTCGTTTCACAGGAAATCAATGTATTATATTGGCAGCATCCCCTTGTTACAGAGGAGGAAATGCAACAGAGCCTGTGAATTAAGGCTCTCCTAACTCCACACCCTGAAACCCACCATGCCATCTGCTCTGCACAGGAGTGGCTGGCAAGGTGGTGGAAACGCACGTGCCTTTTTTCCACTAGGACTCCCACCATTGCTAGCTGTACCATATAACATCACCAGCATAGCCATATATAGGTTCCAACTCAATACCAGCGCATGCCCAAACAACTCTGCATATGGCCCACCCTTTAACACTTGCTATTTTCCACACCATTTTAAGCATTTTGCCTATTTAAACCAATAATATTATGTCTTCATCTATCACCTTGTCCTTTGTTTGGTTAAATCAGGTTACAACTGGAAGACAAAAGCACTGTAACATGGAAATCAGAGTTGTGTGTGATACAAAGGGGGGTCTTGTCTGAAAAGGTTGGCCGGGAGTCAAAGCAATGAAATGCTAGCTATCTCAGGCTGTATTTTCACAGCAGCAATTCTGAAATCATATTTCAGTGCAGCAGGAGATAGTCTTCATCGTGTTTCACCAGATTTAGAAGGATTTGTTCTATTTTTTGCTGCAAGGCTATTAAAAACACTTGAACCTGAAACACTTTCATTGTGTCCACGTGCTTGCTGTTTATTATTATAAACAAGGGTGTCAGGGCCATTAAAAATAAATTGGAAGGGCTAAAAAGTGAACAAGAGGTGCAAGGAAACTGGATGATTGGAAACATACAGCCCAGCTTCTAGCTCAAAATTTTCCATTTAGGAGTAATGCCTTTGCTATGGTATGCAGAGAAAAAGACATTGATTTTTTCTTTTCAGTTAAACAGCATCCTTTTCCCACCAAGAATTTCTCAAAGTATAAAAAGCCTGGATGCCACCATGACTTTGAAAGGCGGCCAAGTGTCATCCCAGATCTGAGCAACCCCCTGGATTTGGAAGACATTCAATTGCCAATCATAATTTTGCAATGTAACCCCATTGCTAAGAACAAAGATACTGGTTCAGGTTGGAGGGGGGAGCTATGGAGCCCTCCACCTGCTGCCAACCCACCTAGGCTGGCCATAACCAGAAGCCATTAACCTCCTCCAAGCCTTTGGTGGCTGGTGTGAAGTGAGTTTGGGGGTCTCCACCTGGCACGCCAGGAAAAGCCCACCCCTGTATCGGCAATTTCAGTCCTCCAGCACAGGGTGCAGGCAGGAGGGAAGAGAGGAGCAACCTTGTGCTTTCACTCTCAGCGCTGTACCTGTTCTAAGGGGAAGCAGCTTTTTTCAGTTTCCAAGGGCATCAATCCAGCAAGTCACATGAACCAGAAGTCGAACAGCGCAGCCTCTCTCGCAGGCACTTCACATCGCTGATTTCCCTCTCCCTCTGGAAATAAAAAAGCAGCAAGTGGTGGTTTAATACACTGAGTGACAGCAGTCGAGGAGCTCTGCGGTGGAGAGTTGGCTTAGTGACAAACAACATGTAAAAACACCATTGTGAAAAATCAGCTGTCATATTTAACAGGGTTATTGACACAGCATCTCCACAGCTCTCAAGTAATCAATGGGATTAAAAGGAACCCCAGGAACAAGTTCCAAGGCTCTGTTTTCTCTTTCCGTCCCGGCGGGAGGCAGCTCCAAGATGCACAAAGGCTAATCAGCACAGGGGGATGCGGGATTACTGAGAATGTTTGGGGAATGATTGTAAAGAACAAGGGTCCAGAAATTCCTGTACGGGGCTGTAATCAATTATGGAGAATGTAACCAGGGGAGCTGCAGAAACCAACATGGCTCTGCTTAGCCAGCAGCATGCAGACCCCAGGATGAAAATGGTTGGGAGCGCGCCACGTTATTAGATCACTCGCAGTTAATAAAGTCTCAATGGTTTGTTTCTCCCTCTCTTTTTTTAAAGTTCTATACAAGTATACAGTATATACAGGCATGTACTGTATAAAAGCCACCGTTCTCTCCTGGTCTCAGTTACATGCAGTGACAGTAACAAAGTTACTCCAGCTGAATGCTGTGAGCAGAATCTAGCTCACAAATTTGCCATGTAAAATTGGAGTAGTTCCTAAAACCCAAGACAGTTGAGGATCTGACATTTAAAAAGGCAGTAAGCAAGAACATCAACAATGGCTGAGTGCACTCATAAACCATATGCACCTGAGTCTACATCTCTAGGCATGTTTTTATATACTTTTCACACAAGATCCCACCCTTAAAAAGTAAGTACTGCTTGCGTCGTTACTGTTGAGACGTGACAATGACACCCAGGCTTCTCAGAACTAAAATAAGGATCCAGTTCCTCTTGCATTACTCAAACCTGTAAGAAATAAGGAAGGGTCTGTTTGTATTACAGAAGCCTTTGTAGCCCTTCTTTAAACAGAGCCCCATCATGGTGGCCACGGTGCACAGACAGCCTCTGCCCCAAAGAGCTCACAATGTGAATAGGTACGAGACACGCAAGGCAGGAGGGGAAACTGGAACACAGAGTAGCGAAGAGACATATCCAACATCACACAGCAGGTGATGGTGGAGCCAGGAATGAGACCAACTCCCTGCTTTGTGTCCAGTCTATTAGACCAGTGATTTTCCACCAGGGTGGCATGGCAAACACCTGTTAGGTAAGGGAACACCTACACATGAGTCACAAGATAAACCCAGAGATTTTGGATGGGAATCCAAACTGTCGAAGCCATTCTGACCTGCCATGGTCTTCTCTAAAACAGAGAAATTGCTCTATTATTTTGTTGTTGTCAGAAAATGAGTGAAAGCTAGTTGCAAGGGGGAGCCTTAGTTTAAAAGGGTTGAGGACCACTGTACTAGACTGTGTTACTTTTCTACTGAAACCAGCAGCAATAATTCATCCCTGGTGCAACCTTACTGAAAGTAAAGGAGTCACAGCATGTATGAATTTGGTTCACCCTGCCTCAGGGTGAGCAAGACTCAGCAAGACTCATGATATTTTTGGATGATGCCTTAGTGAAGACCTCAGCAAGGCACCTGGAAGGGGTCTTACAGTGATGAGAGGTTTTTCTCTGAATCTTTGCTGTTCATTACAGTGAGATTTGTACAATGCTAAATGCAGCATTTACAGTGCCAGGTATTTGGTAGCCCTGAAAAACACTGCAAGGACCTGATGTCCAGCCACAGAACCCCCTTTCCTCCAGTGGTGGTGTGTGCTTTGGGACAGAAAAGGTGAAGGTGACTTTCACAGAGTATAAAACTACTCTGATGCCTTGCAGAACACAGGTCAGAGTCCATCCTAGGATTAAGTCCTGTTTCACCTACAGCAATGCTTTCAGAAAAACATCCAGTCTTGATTTATACAGTCCGGGACTAAAGCCTCCACTGCAGCCGTTGCTAAGTTGCTTTCATGTTCATTTCTGCACACTCTTAAGAATTTGCAACTTGCTTCTAGTCTGAATTCATCCAGCTTCAATTTCCAACCATTGCACAGCCTTAGACTTTGGCCAGCTTGTCAACGGAGCCCTCTACTATCACATGGCTATTCCTTCTACACATTCACAAACTGTGATCAAATCTGCCTGTCCCCTTCTCTTTGCTCAGATAAACAGACAAGTGAAAAATGGAAGGAGCTTATTCTTCAGGTGTCTCTGCCTACTCTTGGATTTTCTTCAAACCATCCCAAGTTTCTGAACACTTGTCTTGAACTCAGGACACCAAAAGAACCAATATTCTAGCAACACCGACACCAGAGCCAAGGGCTGTGATGAGATATCCTTTCTAGCACTGCTGGATGCTCCCCAGAGTGTGCACTAGCCTTTTAGCCATCTTATGCTGGAAGCTCATGTTCAGCTAATCATCCATCAGGCTTCCCCTGGTGCTTTTTGGAGTGATGGCATCCCAGAACAGCACCCAAAACAATAAGACATACAAAAAATTAGAACTCTTGTTTCCAAAATGATACTTTTTATTGAACCAACTGGGAAATCGCAAGAAAAATGTCCTTTTCTGCAAGCTTTTGGCATCAAAGTCCCTTTGTCAGGTGTACCAAGTACACCACCCATACAGTAAGTATCTCCTATACTCTTTGTTCCTGAGCATTGTTTGCTTGTACTCGGCTCACCAAGCCATCCATTCGCTCTGGATTCGTGTCATGTACTCTTCATTAGTTACTTCCTCTACTATCTTTGTGTCATCCACAAGTGTTATCATCAGTGACAACTTAACATTTCCTGAAACAGTGTGAGCTTCAGAACTGATCCTTACAGCATGTCATGAGAAGCATTTTGGCTTGAGGAAGATACGTACACAGTTGACTCGGACACATTTAAGCCTTATCAGTTAGCCAGTTTTTAATCTGTTGATTTAGTGTCATTCTGATTTCCTAATCAAAATGTTGGGCAGGAACTAGTCAAAAGCCTTCCAGAAATCTAAGTATCACCACTAACACCTTCTATCAACCAGCTTTATAATATCCTTAAAGCAATACCAGATTAGTTCGACAAGATTCATTTTATGTAACCTGCATCAAGAAGCATCGATTATAATAATATAAAATAAATATAATGATTAATTCCCTTCCTTTCTTGATTAATCAAGTCATGTATCAGCTGCAAAGTCCTGACCCAAACCTAATGTTGCTATGCAACACACAAGCTTCAGTTGTGGATTCAGTGGGAAACTGCCTAATTGGTGGCCTATCCCCACTATGACATAGATGGTGCGTCTACATGAGACATTTACTCTGGAATTGCCAAATTAGCTCCACAATAAAGTCACCGCATCTACTCAGTGCAATATGCTCCATACTAATAACATGTGTAGATTTACCCAGTGAGATCTGAGTCCATTTTTTAATTGGCTTGAAGAAAAATTATTTATATTTGAGCACTTAACCTGCAGCACAAGACAGTGCAGAGAACCTACTGCAAGAGTGATCCATGCTCTGTCGACTATCACTGATATCAGCTGCCCAAATAAATTTTAATGAAAAGCCATCCTTCTTGCCTGGACCGTCTGCTCTTCAGACCGGTGTCTCAACTTCTCTCCAGAGATCATCTAAGTAATGAGGGTAGACAAACACCGAGACTTCCATTGAGCCCAGATTCCAGGTCAAGATCTAAAACCATTCAAACCCTGAGGCTTTTCAGGAAGAGAAGGCCTCTGAATCTGCTGACCTTCCAACCTAGGCCATAAATGGAGCCTTTGCTTCATGAGAATTCGTATCACCAAACCTGTTGTTTCACAACTATTTTGCGAGTTAGATCCAAGGTCAAGTGATGCTCTTCTCACTCCTCCAAGGATTTGTATTTCTCTTTCTGGATGAAAGAGAATTACAAAATAAATGACATATAACAGCATAACTTCCCTTAGCCCACAAGTGGGAAGGATACTGCTTAGGAGCATACAGATCTCTCCATTCAGAAAGCATCAGCTACCACAGCAATCTTAACATGGGACAGTTTCATAGCCTGTTTGGAAACCCATCTCCCCCCACAAGCAAAAAAGACTGAATTAAACAGGAAGGATAATTAATGCCAAAAAAAGAGCCTTGTGTGCAATACAGGAAGGCTAGATACAGACATTCAAAAAGCCTGAGGCAGAATCCATCTAAGTTACGTGGTTTTCTGTAAGCGGTGTAGTTTAGATCGGTAGAGAGCAGAACATACATTCATCCTTTGTTGGTGGTAGGGGGCAAATGGTAGACCAGCCTCTGCCATTTTCAAATCATCCCGTGCGCACCAAACTTCTGCTCTGTTATGGATTTAGACGGTTTCCAAGCACCGATACCGGTAAAAGTGTAACGTCTGTTCCTGGCCGAAATGACTGGCCAGCTCTGCTCACAGGAGGCGCCGGGGGTCAAAAAGATGTGCCAGGGGATGAGGATTAGAAAAGCAGCGGGCAATTCAGGATGCATTGCGGTACGTTGCCAGAAGTTGGTGAGGACCAACGGTTGGAATTACAGGAGGGAGCATAGGTCAGGATCATGAAACACTGGGAGCCGTTGTGCAGGGAAGCTTACACACAACACCTCCCTGCACCACAATGCCTCAGACCTATGCCATTAATCCTTCATTGTCACGAACGCTACGTTCGCTCACATATTTTAAGAGAGATAAAATCTCTGGGCCTGATCCAAAGCCCACTGCAGTCAATGGCAGCCTTTCTATTGACTCCAGTGATCTCTGATTGAGATGTTCTGTTAGAGGAGAAAAGGAAAACAGTGATATACCCAGCTCAGATGTGTTAAAAAGCAGAGGAGAGAACCCACAGCAAATACACTCACCCCCCCGAATCCCAGGCAGGACAAAGGGGGTGCAATCATCTTTCAAGGTGGTGTCAGGTTGGTGCATGCATAGAAGCCCCTGCAATACGCCCCCCCGGCTGCAGGGAATGGCTGATGCTGACTTGTCTTTTATTCCAGCTTTCTAATTTTAACACACTATAAAATGAATTGGCTGGGAGGATAAAGCATGAATCAAAGGGAAAGCTGAGTAAGAGCTATTAGGATAAATTATGAATCAAAGGGAAAGCTGAGTAAGAGCTATGGAAAACAGAGAGCTATGGAAAACACCCTGTATCTTTAGACTTTAAGTTGTAACCTGCCAGAGGGACAATTGTCAACTGTGGATTATATAATATAAAAAAAATGAAGACACAATTTCTCATGATATTTACTCCCTCTCAATAGCTGAAAGCTTCAGAAAGGTTATTAGGCACATTTCTGAGCTGAAGGTAAATAAATCCTGCATTTGTAATTGGATCCGATTGATTCAAACAACAGCATTTAAAGGGATTGGACTACAGTCCCACTTTGAAAAGTCAGTTTAAAAATCCTTACTTCTTGAGCTCGCTTTCTTTATTAAGGTAATTATGGTTTAACAGGAAATGTTCACCCATGTAAAAATGTCACAAGGCTATCAACATGATGGATTCAATCTGTGGATCAAGCGCGCACTATGTAAACAACCGAAAATCTCATAGCAACATGCAAAATTATACCCTTTCCCAAAGAAGGGAATAATAAAAGCAGAGGCCACTTAATAGAAAAAACTAATTGAAGGGACGCCTTCCTAAAGGAAACACAGTTCATTCATTAAAACCCTCTTCCCTCACACAGCGCTCTGTAGCAACAGTAACATTTGAATGAGGATCTTGAGTCAAAGCTAAGGCTTGCATGCTCGGGGGGGGAGGGTTGTTTGGTTTTTAGTAAATTAAATGATGGATTTAAATTGGAGTAGCTCCTGTTTGACGTGCAGCGAGACAAACTTTAGTACCAGTATTTTAGATTTTTGTAGCACCAGAAACAGAGGCGACAGGCAACACAGAAAGAAAACTCAATTCAGCAGTGAGGGTGGCAGATGCCGAACATGCAGAACGAAGATGTCTCAAATGGACGCTTCCAATTCCAAATTATTTTTCATTTGGCCATGTTGATCTTTGTACTGGTGACCTAGCACAGTGGCTTTCAAATACTGCAGGGGAGGAACACATTTTAATTGAGGACCCAATCTCTAACCCTTTGACAAGCAGCTTAATCTACCGAGCACGGCAGGTACTTAGTGCAAGCGAAGGTACCAGAATCAGGCTCAGAGAAACCCTCTTGGGGGTACCTCCCTGCGTACTTCTGATCATGTAATACCCCTATGATCACAGGCCATTGCTTACATGGAGAAATAACAGTAAGTGAACGTACAACTGCTTAGTGCGATGTGGCAGCTTAAAATAAGGAGACCAACATTGCATCCTCCATCGTACACCACACACCAATACTTCAGAGGCACAAGCTCCTTTCTTAAGTCCATCCTAGAATGCATTTACCCCTCCTCGACTAGTACTTTATGCTACAGGTTAGAAGCCCATCAACTTTAATGGGACTTTTTGTGGTATAAGGTACTATTCAGTGCAAGAGTAACACAAAACATTAAAATCTTGCTGAAAGAGTTTATAACGCTCACAGTTATTACAAAGTTATTTAAAGGTTTTGACTTTCATTTCATTCCAACAGAACAGGGGGCAATGGGTGAACTGCTCCTTGTGCCCTAGCTGCTGTGCACAAAGGTGTGCAGCTCATAACACTTCAGGGAAGTATTTGCTTTTATTTTTCATTTTCCTGGATTTTGTAAAAAAAAATCATTAAGTTTTTTTCACGTAAGATTTGGTCAAATCCTTCCCTTCAGGCAGTGTTTCCACAAAACCTGAACAACAGGCTGAAAACTAGTTGACAGTGACTCTTTCAAGGAGCAAAGTTGAAAGCAGTTTTGTTGTATCTGGTGGGGGGAGGAAGCGACACAGGACCTGGGATTGTTTTTTGCTGGGAAGCATGACGACATCCAGAGAATGAAGGGAGCACTCTAAGCCTTCTGGCCTAAATTATCTGCTAACACAAATAATCAAATTCCAGGGACCGCACGGCTCTGGCGCCACGAGAACAAGGGGGAGGCCGGGCCCAAACACCGCATTAGCAGGTGGCAGCCCAAGTCTGACCCACGCAGGATATTCAAGTGCGATATACAAAATACTGATGCTCTCCAAGGAAGCCAGCATCACTCATAGGATCGTGGGAAGTTTTTAATGGCTTGCTCAAGGCTAGGCCTCTACGATGTTTATATTAATACTTACATGTTGGATAGCCGCTCATTTGGTCTCAGCTGGAAATCAGTCCAACAGCTGAGAAACATCTGGCTGCTAACCTTGGACAACATCTAATCTGGTAGCCCAGGGATTTAAGAAGTCTCTTTGGAGGGAATGAAGTTTGGCAAATGTCATACTGAGATCTTTGCTCTACCACAGTTGTTTCTCAAGCTCCAGTAACTGCTTCAGTATTACACGTTCAGCCCTTTGGTATCAGAGGTGCAACTAAAGCCCTGTTTATCTTAGCAGCCATCCTTCATTAGCAATTACGCAAGGCTTTAATTAATTCTACACGACACCCTCCATTTTTCAGGAATGTTTCTGAAGCACACTTCTGTCTGCCCAGCTTATAAAAATGCGAGCAGCAGACACGCACGCACTGCAGGAGACCGCTAGGCACGGGAGCGGGGTGGGGGGGAAGCTCTGTCTCCCAGGAAAGGCAGACAGCTACACTTGGCGCCCAGTTAAACATACATAGACCCAGCGCCATTGTCACTTTCTTTCCACCCTCTTCCCAACATATGCAGCATCATAAACCTACTAGCACTTTGCACTGCAAAATGAAGAGCACTTCTATGCCAGAAAGCTATACTAGGGCACCACCACGCACCCAAGGCAACAGCACTCTATGGTAGTAGAGACCGGCGCAGAGTTTGGTAAGAGAGACTGCAAAACAGAGAGAAGGAGGGAAAAAGTGTTTGCTCTTTACAGTAAAGTCTTTTGTCCAATAGGTGGTTCGTCTTCTCACCTCAAAAACTCTTGCTTGGTTTTTTGCAGGAGAAATTCAGGTTTCACTAACCCTGAAGCACATTTTGGCGACAGCCACATTAGCAAAATACCTCACAAGAGAGCGGATGTTGAGCAAGGTAGAGGGGAAGAGAAGTTTCAAATGGTCCGTCTAATCTTATTTTCCCCTTTAGTTGTCACCTATTCTACTTCAATGCCTAGCATCATCCGGGAGAAAATTTTATTGAAATTTAAAAATGCAGTTAATGTGAAGGTCATTGGGATATGCCGCAGAGCAAAGCCAGAAGAGCCAGACTTGGAGGCTAGGAAATTCAGACAATTCTCTGCTTTGGGGGGGACTGGAGGGAGAGAGAGTATTACTTTGAAGGACACGTGTGAAAAGCATGGAGGATGGGGAACAAAGCAGAAGTCAGACAAGGGACTGAATTTCCGTGTGCTTCCATTCTCTTGCCTTTTCATCTCTTTTTACTGTGCTTTCTTGTTCCGCACATAGAGGGCAGTGGGAAAGTGCAGGGCAAGAACAGGAGATGATGAAAGAGAGCAGCAAGAAGAGGATTAGGAGGAGCATAGGGAATACAGGCTCTCTGCTACAAGCTCCATGACTCTGGCCCTTATCCAACAAAGCACTTAAGCACGCACCTATCTTCAATTTGACTTTAGTGGGACTCTTCACAGGCTTAAAGTTAAGCACATGCTTCAGTGGTTTCCTGGAGCCAAGCCAGAGAGCCCACAAAAGGGGAGCATTGAAGTGACCTGTACCTCAGGTTGTGCAAAGGTGATATCCCGTTGGAAACCATTTTGACCAAAGATTGATATGACAAGCTCCACTAAAGAGAGAACTCTTAGTTGCCAGAAAAGCTGTATTCATTTATTAAATGAGGTTTGGGCTTTGGAGCAGAAGCCAGCATGTCTATAGCACTCTCATTTCAGCAAGCACTGCATTTACACGTGCGGCACGCGCACCAGTCCTTCTCAAACATAGAAAACATGGTTCTATAGTAAAACACTGAACTCCAGTGAGCAAAGCTCAGCTCCTAGCCAGAGACACAGATTTCTGGGACCGTGGACAGGTCATTCGGATTGGCATTTTCAGAAGGCCGTGACAGTTTAAGAGCACAAGTCTCAATTCCTATAGCACATAGGCACTCTTAAAAATTCCATCCTTGGTGCCTCCTCTCTCCATATTACTTGGGGATAAATGATATTCCCTTCCTTCTATCCTGCCTAGATCCACCACAACAGGGCCAGAGCATGACAGCCTTTATTTCTGTTACAGTGGCACATAATAACTCTGCTCAGTGAACCATGCAATAAAGCCGATCATGTGTTTCCAAGCGTCTCCTCAGTATTACAGGAAAACACACTATTAAAAAGGCATGGATTAATGGGTTACTCTGCCACTGCCTCACTGTATATCCCTGTATATCCCCAAGTTACTTGAGCACTTCTTGTATCTTAGCTTGCTCACCTATATAAAACGGGTGTGATTCTGACCTCTCATTGCAGAGCTGACTACCGATGCCTAGTTTAAAAGCTATTTGTTTCAATAGTGATTGAAACAACACTAGTTTAAGAACTAGAAGACTACACTAGCAGCAAGAAATATAGAACTATTAAACTCCCCCTATCCCCTAAAATCTTTAATTGTATACTGACAGGAAGCAAAAGATTTTTAGTTTTACTTAATAACAACAAATCTTATTGCACCGCTAATCCCCTTACCCCCAGGAAGTGACTCGCATTATGAATGCATACACCCCAACCCATGTCTGAATAACGTGGAAATCATGTTAAACAGCCCTTTAAAGTTTGAAATTGATATGACATGAGAAATGACTCTCACAAAAGGACTCAGCATTTGATTTTAACAGCATTTGAACTTAACTCAGGCTGTAAAGCTTGTTAGCTCCCTCTACTGTTTAATGAGTGTAGTAATGTCACCTGCTACTTTCCACTCAAGGGGTGTAGTAAACTGAGATTTCTTAGGCATATCCTGCTAAATTGATATACTAAATATGTTTGATAGCTGCTCAAGTGCGACGAAAAACTCAGGATCAGCAGCAGTGCCTCAACACAAAGATGACAGTCTTCCAGAAAAGAGCGAAGTCACTGGTGAGTCTGCATGACTGAAGAGGCCCATCAGAGATCCACATGTCTGACCGTAGACATGACAAATAGTTCCAAGGACTAGAAATGATAAGCCAGCCAATTGAAGAATGAGTAAAAAAAAAATGCAAATCATTTTTGCCAGCTGCTCCCACTGACTTCAGTCAAACTTGGTGCACATTTGAGACAGACTCGATCTTTGGACAGTATTCTTACTCCACCTCTTCACTCTTCAGATGGTCCATTCAGAAGCATCTTGGAATATAAGCAGATTGCCAGCAGGGGTCAAGCAGAAACTGTGCTTTCCCCCTCCAATGGCACTTTATTAAACAGCAAGCTACATGAAATATGGGGTTCTTTCCTGTCTTCAGAAGCCTCAGGAAGAAGCTGATGTCACAAAGCAGTCAACAAGCCACTGGGATTTGTAAAACATCAACAGTGCTGAAAATCAGAAACTTTGCTCACATTTATTATTTTTACATCCCAATTTTATTTGGCTTAGATTACTGTAATGGTAGAGTGTCGTGCTAACATGTCCGAAAAATGTCAACTCATTATTATGCATAGATATTACATATCTTCAAGTATGCACCAAAACCTTTCTAGGCAATGCCCATCTCTAGGATGAAAATGATATTTGTGTTAAACCATGGCTGTTGCTAGCCCATTTCCAAGAGTGGTATATAGACCAGCATTGTGGAAATGGAATACCCAAACCATTTAATCTTACCTACTATCAGATAAGCTTGAATAAGTTGATTGCTTGAGGGAACTCCAGATCACCAATACATTGAAGTGAAAAGCCAGAAGCAGCATCTTCTAATACTTCCTCTATTCAGAGATGCTCAATAGCAAAAAGAGAAACTTCTCATCCCCTGTTTTCGTCCAGCTTTAGAGGCCTTCAAGTTTACACACTGTGCTACCTGAGAACCAGACAACACTCATGTTGGGAATGCGTTTCTCTTGACCGGTCAGACAGTATATAGAAGACATTGCAGCACTGAATTAGGTTCTCTCGGAGGGACTCCTGTAAGACCACTGTACTAGACACTACAGTAGAGCAGCTCCCCAAGACAAACATCTCTATAGATTTTGTTCTAGCAATTTAAGATCACTGAAAACATTTCCAATTATTATTCTAAGCTTAAACATCAGAGAGAGACATGTAAAGGGAAAGAAAAAAAACCTCTTTAGAGTATGCTGAAAGAGGCACAGCAGTAGAATGTGTATAAGGACACTTATTTCACCACTGTCTTTTTTCCTTCACCATATATTAAACTATGTCCAGAAATTCTCACATTTTACTGTTAAAAATAAATTAGATAACCATATTATCTATCACTTGTAGCAAGATACTGCCAAACAATTCAGTGATTTAAGGGATCAACATTCTAAACATAAATACAATTAAAGCCTTCTAATATTAATGCACACTTTTTATTATATTAAAATCAGGCAATGGTCTGATACAATAAAAAGGCTGCTTATGGAATACTGTTATGTTAAACTTTAATTACAGAGGATGTTAAATCCTTACAACTAATATTTTCCTCAAAAGAGTTAATGGAAACATCAATTGTTCATTGACTTGATAGCTGCTGCTTTAAAATGTGTTTATTTTTATTTTATTTTTTTATTTTTTACACAAACACTGATTTTTTCATAAAACTTAGGACACACTAGGTTGTTTGTATTTAAGCTTGCATCCACATTTCAGCAGTTAGTGGTCCAAAATAGTAATCAGAAAAGACAGTGATTTGCCAGGACGCAATGCCAATAAAGGAGGTCCTTAATCTGCTGTGCACACCATTCCCCTCCAATTCTTCATGGCAGAGTTTTTCCTCCTGAGACTTGAAGTGTCAGAACAAAGTCTACAGTATGCTGATTTGTCTCTAGTTGTCAGGTCTTTAGAAGGGCCAAAAGGTAAGTGCATTGTTTATTAGTTAACATTCTCAGGTCAATTGTAAAGCACCAAAATTCAAGTTGGTTTAACTGGAGTGTGTGTTTAGAATTTCTATATGCGGAGTTTCCCTATTAAGGTTTGGCAGCTAGCAGATCCAAGCAATCCTGGTAAATTACTGCTCTTTTCACCATGTCAAAAGCCTATCTAATATCAGCCGTGGCCAGCTTGGCGGTGTGGCAGCAGTGCCAAGGGGGCAGGGGAGATCCAAGTTTGCGAGCAGAATAGATACTCTTGTTTTCCAGGCTGGTGAAGACTAAATTCATTGCAAAAACAAAATGACAAGCACGAGGGGACACATCAGATGACTGCCCCAACACTTACCCCATTGCTGGCCACTGGCACGAAGAAGAGTCATAGAAGGGGACAAAAAATAAAGCAGCACCCCCACGAGGACAATGGGGGAGAGGAGAGAGATCAAAGAACCCTGAATCCCTCACCCAAGGCCCACATAACTGGGAAGGGGGACCGGGAGGAGAAATACAATCTATGCCTTGGCCAAAGGGAAGAAGAAAAGCCTACCCCAGATTATCAGGGCAATAAAAGGAAAAAAAAAAAAGAAAAGAAAGAAAACCCAAAAAGAACAACCACAGTCACATTCAGCCTTTACTAGAGATAGCACAAAGGGAGGGATGATTGAGGTTAGCACACATCCCCATTAGTAGTCCATAAAGCCCAGTGTTGTACTGGAAGCTAAAACCTTTGTGTCTCCTCTAATAAATAGCCCTGAGCTTCGACTCTATTGCAAAAGACAGAAAAAGGCGGGGGAAGGGGAATAACCCAGGCCAAACACACAGCAAGGTGATTGTGTGATGTATGCTTTCACAGTTGAGTTAGATGTGCCACACTGGTCTTGACAGTAATAAATTTAAATAGACTTTTCTTGATACCAGAAGTTCAACTATGTGGACAGTGGTTACACATGACAGGATTATTTGTTATAGCACAACTTATATTTCAAATGGAAAATTAGTATCATTTACAGTATTCAAGATAAACTTCCTTTGAATGGGAACTTCCTTTCCAGTATTTTGAGGTCTACAAGATGCATCTAGAAAATTTACTACTGTGGAAAATGAAGACAGCTTAAATTGAATAGGGGGGCATGATTTTTTTTTTTAATTAATTGCTGTAACATTGTCCTTCAGGTGGCTGAGGAAGTTTCATATTTTCTTTAGACATCATTAGACGCCGAAGTTCTTGCAGAACAACTTTGATACTATAAGAATTCTGCCATTTTGCTAGGACTGATATGGCTCTGGGATCCACCTAAAATAGACAAAAAACACCAAACCCGTCAGTCCTGACTGTTAACATATAGCTCCTTACTAGATGCCATTTTTAAAACAAAGAAAAGTGTTTTTCAGACTTAAACAGAAATGTAGTTTCCTTTCAAGTTTAGTAAGTATTCCTGTTGTTTAACATTCATGCTGTCAGAGCAAAGGACGGGGATGAAATCAACTACACAGTTCAAGTGTGGGAAAGTATTTGATGCATTATAGTTATGTCTCCGCTGTAAATTTACCATGCCAGGCAAGGGCACCCTCAAGCATGCCACACTGCTCCATGTAGGCTACCTCCTAACCATAAGCAGCAAACTGCATTTGTGTGGTGCTGCAAGCAGATTAAGACAAAGAATCAGCATGCAGCTACACTGCTCCAATTCAGAAAGCAGCCCGGGCTGAGTGGCACGGTGTGTTTGAGAGCACTACTGACTGGCATGGCAAGTTTATATATAGTGTAAATGCCATTTTCCCCCTCCCGCCCTCTTCCAATTCTCAAAGCAAAATCCGAGGGCATTCAGTTAAGTAACATGGGAGTTCAGAAAACACACCGATTTAAAATGTGTATGTTTAAACTAGGTTAATATAAACAGAAAAACTTACCACTCCATTAGAACTATTTACTCCATTCATATTAATTTTTGTTACAAATCTTACAAATGGAGGTGCTTCTGGATATTTAGGCCCACATTCTATTTTAAGGCTGTATATTCTGTTTTCATAAATTGTCTGGAAAAAAAAGAACATTGCGTCAGGTGGTACATGAATCACTTGACAAAGATGGTCACTGATATTCATGAAGTTTGAATTTTGCATGCCGTTTCTCAAAGGGCAATCATTGCTACAAAGGCTACACACTGCACTCTCACCTTTGAGAAATTTGCTAATGCACTGAACACCTCCAACAGACATTTATGACATTGCAATCTTATATTTAAAATATTATCTGTGCTTAAGGTTAAAGAACAAAACCGACATCACTTCTGGGGTACTAATTAGAATAAAGCGGTCTAGCTTTTTCACCAAATAGTTCAGATACATACAAAGAAATATAAAGGCAAGTAGAGTTTTGCACTGTTCACCTTACAGATAACTATCTTGGAATGGAAACCACTACTTCAGAGTAACCAGCGATTTAAGCTCAACTTACCAGAGAAGTCTACAATTTTTAACTCCTCTGAGTTTGAGACATAAATAAACCTTGAGGTTTTTCTTGTTTTCGTAACTCAACGTGCAGGAAGTAGGATGGAAAGTGGAATGCTCCAAATACAATACATTTAATAGTTTACTTGCCATCAGGATTATGTCTTATATAGCAACAACACTGGCTGGTGCTTTACAGACCTAAGAGACGCTAAACAACACGAAGGTATAGGGGAAGGAAGCAAAAAGTACCAAGGGGTGTTGGTTGTAGCTGTGTTGGTCTAAGGATGTAGGCCAGGGTGGGCAATTATTTTGGGCAGAGGGCCACTTCCTGAGTTTTGGAAAGCCATCGAGGGCCGCACGATAGGCAGCCCAGGGCAGATTAATATTACTTTTCTACATTTTTTAGGGGCCCCGTGGGCCGGATAGAACGGCCTGGCGGGCCACATCTGGCCCCCAGGCTGCATTTTGCCTACCCCTGATGTAGGCAGAGAAAGGGTAAATCTGATATCTTTTATTAGACCAACTAAAATAGGTGGAAAAATTCTTCCTTGCAAGCTTTCAGGTACAAAAACCCTTCTTCAGGCAGAGGAAGTGCCTGCAGTAGTGAGTGCATTGATTCTGCAATTTTTAAAAATAGTATAAGGAAACGGGAAGAAAGTGGAGGTCAACTTACGTGTGCAGCACTAAACAAAAAACACAGAATTTTTGAACATGGAGTTCTGGCATCCTGGGTGAAGAAGAGTGTCCCAGCTATAATAGTAATAATGGAGGCAGAATGACAGATATGCATAAGAGGAGTGTGACTTTCAGCATTTGGCAGTTTGGACACACTTTCCTGTAGAGTCAAAACTGCACTGCAAGCTTTAAAAAAAAGCCAAACAGAAGAGGGGGGAAATCAATCACAAATTAAGAGTTCTCTCTTGCCATTCTAGTATGCAGGGTCGCAGGGGCCTAAAGAGAAGAGTCTTTTGTTAGTGTAATGTATTTTATATTCCCATAGCTCATCTGGTGTTATTGGCACCATGCTCTAACCAAAGTCGCTGGTTTGATTTTCCATTGAACCAGATGATTTCTTGAGGTCCTCTTCAGCCTTACTTCTCTACAAAATCTATGTACACTCCCAGCAAAAATAAAGCATGGGTAATTCTTACTGCAAGCCAGGACTGCCAGGATTTTATATAGCAAGAGCTCTCTCAACAAACACAATAGTTTTCCCCAGTGAATACCCAGCTTGACCATCTTTTTAATATCTTTCCTGATACGAACCATTATAAAACACAGGAGTCAGGGGCCAAGTGCAGCTGAACATACGTTTGTGTACCTGCCTATAACACACAGCAAGTCTTATGCAGAGCTCCACAGTAGCAGGCTCTGGTTTACTAGGAAAAAATATGCATAGGCAGCGGTTTTCCTGTGCAACAGTGACATCCAGTGGTCAGTTATTCAGAACAATTTTCCAATTCCTTCGGCTGGAGATCGTCAGAAGGCAACAGACGGGAAAGGTGAACAAACAGAAGGTTGTTACGAGAACTTGAGCAAACTTTGTCTGTCACCTCTAGATAGATTAGGCAATCATCCACAATTCAAATGTCAAAACCACTCAGGTGCATTTTGCCAGCATGACAACACAGAAGCACATGCAAACTTTCAGGCTTCTTTGAAATAACTGTTTAATATAAGTGCTGCAAGTGAGAGACATTACAAGCTGGATTACTTAGCGCCTACAGATAATATGAAAGATTTACAGTCAAGGCTGAGGCCTGGCAGACAGAGTAAATATACAGCAAAGCTATCTGCACCAAGATATACGGGAGAAAAGGCCTGCTTCCATATATGGAAGTAGGGACTATCGGAAGCAGCAGCGTGTATCTAGTTCTAGAGGAGATTAATTTTTCTTCTGCCATCACCAAAATACAGACTCCCCTGTCAATACCCCTGCCTACAGGAGGAAACAAGCAGCTTTTTGGAGTTCATGTTTTGTACATCTCATTGAAACAAAGGAAACAAAACGGAGTATGAAGCCATACATGGTAAACAAGAGTCCATACTTCAATATAGTATGCTGCTTTCAAGCAAAAAAAAAAAAAATCAGTTTGAAAAAACCCAATACCAGGAAAAAACTTCATCTATAAATATAAATGGGTCAGAAAAATGAAAGAGAAAGAAAAGAAGCACACTAGAAAAATCTGCCTATGTTACTTCATGAGCTTGTTCTACAGTATGAGCTATACTACTGGTTATGGGCCAGCAAATAAATACCTATTAGTACGTGCAAGTTTCCAGTTAATCTACAAATTAGATTAAAACTTTCATTCTGCCTGAATGTTATGCAAGGTGTATATATGCTGATAATTTTTAACATCTCTGCATAGTAAACTCCTCATTAAAGCAAACTCCTTTCCACAACTTACTTTCTAAAATGAAACAAACACTCTCAGGAAAACAACCTAGGGCTAACTATGGCTATATGAATGAGTGGATGAGGGTAGTGGTCCCCAACCCAGGGCTTGCAAGCAACATGCTGCCCACTAATGCCTCTTGCTGCCAGCTGACACACACATCCTTGCTCCCCACATACACAGGTCTATTCAGTTTGACTTGCTCTGAATTTTTGTCTGCAAGCCGACAAAGGTCAGATACCACTGGATCAAGGGATACGTTTACAGCATCCGTCAAAGAAAATGTTTGGATGAATAAATGGTGATACAGAAAACATGGTATTAATGGTACAGCCTCAGCTGCCATGGTCAACCCAACCTCTCTTCTGTCCTGGTCAACCTCTCTCATAGAAGACTAGAAAAAGGGGTGCAGAGACTATAACTGCCTGTGTTTAAAGGGCTCCATCTAACAGGCTGAAAAAACTGAGGCAGACTGGACACAGAGACATACATAATACAATGGCACAGCAAAGGTAACTTGGGTACTTCCATTTATCCTTTCGGAGTAAGAGTCAATGAAGCTGGAATGGCACACCCCAATCCTGGCCTCCCCTATCCAGCACAAATGAAGAGTACATAATCAGTCTTTGGAATTCACTACTGTGAAGTAGAGACTCATAGCTATCAATAAGCTATGCGTCTCTAAGTCACAAAAACATAGTTTCACTATCCCATCTATCGTATTTTTAATACATAGAATAAATCCTCAAAGGCTAAATCACTGATTAGTAAGGGGTCTCTTACAGACATACTTCAAAGGGGTTATTTTTATTGTGATGTACCCAGCCCACCAGCAATCAGCAATAAAGTTCCTATTTGAAACATTTTTTTCAGTAAAATGGTTTTTTGCTTCCTTCCCTATCTGAAAACAGAAAGTAGAGTGAACTAAAGAGCCAACAGACCTAAGCTGCTTCTCAGCTATGCAATGGCAAGCTTGTCACTATCTTCATTGTTAAGACTGTAATACAATAAGTCAATAAGTAGAGAGACAAAGATAAAGTGGAAACACTAAGCATGATAATTTCTGTTCCACTCACTGTGATAACATGGGTGCGTTGCAGGCTTTTTTCATGACTTTTCTAAACAGGAGAACACAGACATTACCCAGACTCAAAACAATTATAAATAAAAATACAGGGGAGGTATGACAAAAGGCAGAAGTGCTGCCGAGTTAAAGTTTGAGCTTCTAAACATTAGCATTTTCTGACTTATCTAAAACTTTTGAGTAAGCAAGTTCGCTGTAACAGAAATAACCCCCCAAAAGTCCTCAAGAATTTCCCAAAAATGATGAATGAAGCTGAAGTGAACTCGCACAGAATATACTGAAAATAGAACAGTTAGCGAGAATTTTACCTGCATTTTCTCTAAATATACTTTCAAGGTTTTTAAACCTTGCTGTATTCAGCAGTACCCTGGGAATCAGAAGTGACATTCTAAGAGTACGTGTATACAGCACAAAACACTGTTAAACAGCAATGCTGAAGTTAGCCTTGCATATGCTGCCTCTAGAAGTAGAAGCAGTATAGCTGTATTAGCCCTCTGATGCATCCAGTCTAGGTCACACAGATTAATCCATGCTGGTATGCAAAAGCTAATTTAGCTTGGGGTATTCTCTGCACATACACAACCTAGAGTGAGTGAATGTGTAAGGACAAAAGATAGTTTTGTCACAGAATTAACTAGAGAATGGCTACCCAGCATTATTCAAACTTGTATGCAGAAAGATACACTGGCATATAAAATCCAGTTTTACATGCTAAGCAAACCAGGTTGCAAGTATATACCTGGTCAGATACACACCAGTGTTTAGGTTGGGGCAGTGGGAATGGAAAAAAAGCAGAGATTAGTGACATTGGCATTTTTATCTTTAAGTTGATGCTTACTCTTGGAGGCCCAATAATCATTCCTGTCCATCTTGTAAGTGTCATATCTTCATCATCTTCAAGACCCCAGCTAACTGTCCCATCTCCTACTCCTTTCTGACCTTCTTCAAGTTCTTCCAACAGACGAAAATTACGAGGAACTTTTACTCCTAAAAACAATCAGAAAGAAACTTTGAGAGCTGAGAACATCTGACAGTGAGATTAAACTGAGTCACTAGAGTGGTGCTTTTAGTAATCCTACATGTAAAACAGTTAAATCAAAACATCAAGAAAGAGCAACATCTGCGTGAGGGTAGGTTACCAGTGTGAAGATGCTTTCATGTTTAAGTTCTGGTCTTTTATGTGGGAAAAGAGCTGGTCTTACACTTTAGAAATCATGCTACTGGGCCAAGACAGCACTGTGCCAAGACAGTGTATGCAGTGAGAAAAAGGGGGACCTCTCATCTCTCCAGCGGAATAAACAGCATAATAGTCTTACTTCCTGTCCACATGATGCAGAAGATCCTACATTAGCATTTTGTAAGAAGCTTAACATCACTGAACCTCCTCTGAACATTTCAAAACAGCATTCAAAACAAGATGACCAGTTTTGTAATAAAAGCAGGTGAATCTGAAGTCAATTCACGTTGCCTTCATCAGTGTAAGATGAAAAGCACTTACACCTCCCATCACTGCAACATCTGAACACCTCAAACTTTAGTATGCATAGCCACACAAAAGCTGCAGGAGAGACGCAAGTTTTTACTTGCATTTTCCAGACAGGGAACTGAGGCACAGAGGTGCTAAGTGACTTGCCCAAAGTCATCCTGAATGTCTGTGGTGGGGGGAGGACTTGAACCTAAGTTTCCTAGGACTTGGCCACTGGAACATCATTTGTTTCAAGATGCTCAAGCTGCAGCCATTACAGACCCTGAATTAGTCCACCACTGAATTCCAGAATTTACAGTACATGTTTATGAATGGGCCTAACTAAGGAAACAAAACTATTGATATGATGTAGAAGTTAACAGTTATTTTCCACTTCAAAAAACCAAAACAAAGCTTTTTAAAGTGTACCACAAGCTTAATTATTAAATAGTTGCACAGTCCTTAGTATAGTACAGCTGAACAGAATAGCTGGTTCCTTTCTCTGTTTGCATCTCCAGCATAGCATAGAAAAAACAGGCTGGAAAACTATTCTTTATGGGACAAAATATTTTCAGTGAAAAGCTCTTCCAGTTCTTCAAAAATTATCCTCAAGTCAATGGCACCAGAAAGAAGCAAGGAGAAAGCCTTGAAGGTGATCCCTTTGATTGCTTGAAGATATGGAAATATAAAAGATCTGTGGATGTACACAATGTGACAGTCCTTAGATTGTGACAACTTTAGTAGCTTTAAAGTCTCCCTCAAATGTCTTGAGAGACATGAGAGAGACTAAAATATTAATTCTGATTTTACTGTGAAAAGAAATTCTGCTAAAGCCTCAGAGAGAGAGAGAAAAAAAATCCTTAAAAAAAAAATAAAATCACAACCACACATACAAATCAAAAGCATCTTCACTAGTGAAATTAGCTTGCTGGTCAATTTTGAGAGAAAAATATTATATATCGTATTCAAGAGAGATCTGAAAATACAAGATCATAAATACATGTCAGCTCCAGTAATGCAGTTCTGAACAAATGCAATACTAACAGAATTTTTCAGAACCAGAGAAGATGAGCTAAAAAGTACCAGAATTGAGAGCAACAAGAGTACATACCCTACATTCTCAAAGCATCCCATGGTAGAGTCCAGGCAGTGTGACGGAAGAAGTCTTTCAAATCTTAGCACTTCAGCACAGTGGAGTGAAGAGTAGAGAGGAAACAAGGGAACTGGCACAAGCAGGAAATGACAGAAGTAGAGAGGCCCGGGATAGGATTTTGAATAATTTCACGATCGTATGCCACTTTTTCAGTCGGTGCTCAGCAAGTGATTCAAGACTATACAGTAAATGAAGCTGTTGTCTACAGAACTCCAGTCTTATTTTCTGCAGAAGCTGATGGTTGTATGGTGAATGAGAGAGGGGACTATGCAAAAAGACTCACACAGCTTATGATTAACACATCTGAATGCCATCCCAAAAATTCTAATCTTGCCTCCATCATTTAAATCCTACACAATACCAGCCAGTCATCTGATTCACACTTTTTACACAGGTCACTACTTCTTAGGAATGCAAAACCGGAGACCCTCAAATCTGATTTACAGAAGTGCTGAGTAACTAACTGAAGCCAAAGAACCTGTGTTTGAATAAGCAAGGCTCTGAGAATGCTCAGTAATCTGAACACTAAAATCAGGCCTCTTAAATTAGAGGCTGGAAATGATGACAGTTAGTTTGATTTTAGTTTTCTTTTGCTTCAACTCCTCATTTGTAACATGGAGATAATATCAGTTCGTGTCTGTAGGTGCTGTGAAGATAAGATTTATACGCCAGGAAATCATTTTTTTGACATTCAGAGCAAGGATTGGGCAGTCTGTGGGAAGACATGGGGCCATGTGATGAAGGTAAAAGGAAATACTAGCCATTCATTCAATGAGTAACATCCTTTCTGTGCGCTCAGTGAGGTAATGATCTTGTATGACAAAAATAATTGCACAATTCAACACCACACTATAAAATAAATGTACCAGGAGCCCAATTCAAGCTGAAACTCTCAACTTCGGTATTTCTTAATATAAATGTTGCAAACGTTAAACTTTGCAACCTAAACATTACACCCTAAGGAGGTAGGGGGGAAGGAGGGATAAATCTGATCTCAGGGGGAAGAAAAGGCAACATTGTTTCAGGTCTATTCCAAAATATAATCACTGATCAGATATGAGTTAGAACCATAAAATAATTAAGGATTATAGAGCAGTAGCTCTCAAAACAGTCTGAGAACTACATCCTGGTACTTGATCACATGTTGTATTATAGAGAGAAAACAGACACATAGTACTTTGACACAAATTGTTAGCTTACAAGCATTAAGGGGACTTCAGGCAAATGATAGGAGTGGGGGATCCGTGAGACACTTAACATTTGGATTTCAGGCTAAATGGGAAAACCTGCAAACCCTCATTACTGTGAGAAGTGAACGGTTGCTGTATGATCCTACGTCTGCCTATACAATGGCCTCAGCACTCTCCAAGAATGCATCTTTTAGCTGAATTGGAAAGCCCAGAGCCAAGATCTGGCACATAAGGCCACATCACCTGGCCCACAGGACTCAACACAGCCCTGGAAATTTGGCAGCAAAGGAGCAGTGACGGCATCAATTGCTGTAGCTGTGGGAGCTGTTTGCCCCACTGTCAAATTTCCAAGCGGGAAGACCTGCCTCATGCGCCAGATGCAGGTCTGCAGACTGGCCCCATGCCTCTCACCTGGCCCCTGAGACCAGATGCATTGGCCCCCACTGGCTTAGGGCAGTGGTTCCCAAACTGACAGATTGCACACCACCAATTTAAAACAATAAAACCATAAGTACAACCAGCAAATTTCTCAGTTAAACCTTAAGTACCACCAGAAATTGTGTGTCATATAAAGTAATTATAATAAACCTGTTGACATGTACCACTGACAGCTTGTCTGTGTACTACTGGTGGTACCCATACCACAGATAGGGAACCGCTGGCTTAGGGCATCATATGACACCTCGCTACCTCATCATGCTACAAGAGTCAAGTTCAGAGACTACAGAAAGGATGTCCTGTGCTCATTCAATATTTGCTAAATTACTTCTGGAACCCAGGACCAAAGCAAGTTCTGAGACGCAACACATTTCTAGAACAGCTGACTCAAGCGTGAGTCAACTGCATTTTCCACACATGGCAAATACTCTGCATAACCCTTTCAGTGTAGTTATGGAGACTGCCAAGTCAGTAAGCAAACAAGCTTGTTAGCTTCATGAGTCCTTGAATACACACACACACATACACAAAGAAGAGATAAGTAATTAAACTGCCAAAACAGGCTTTAAATTATGTTTTATTTTAGTGAATCATAGAATCACAGAGAAGTAGGGCTGGGAGGGACCTCCAGAGGTCATCTAGCCCAACCCCCTGCCTGAAGCAGGATCATCCTTACCCAAACCATCCCATATAAACCATTATCTAAACTCTACGTAAGACTACCATCAACCATGACCACACAGACCACACCCTAACCTGCCACAGGTCAAGAGGGAAGACTACAACAGACAACATCCTGCTTCTATGAGATCCCAGGAAGAGGTCCACAACTCCCACTACAGAAGAAGGCAAACCCCCACAGTCCATACCAGTCTGACCATGGGATACAAATTCCTTCCTGACCCCAAATATGGCAATATGTCTGGCCCTGGGAAAGAGAGGCAAGACCCTCTAGCCAGGAACTTCTGCTTTTGGTCCCAGCAGGAACACTGGCACACTCCAGCCAAAATCCCTAGCCTTGGCTATAGCCAACACTCAATGCCTCTAAAAAAGGCTTAAAAACACCCTGACATGTAGCATGAGAGGTAGGGCAACCAGCAAAGCCCACAAGCTTGGGAAATACCCATAGTGGAACACAGGCATAGCTACACCTAGATCAGTGTTTCTCAACCTGCGGGTTGTGACCCAGAAGTGGGTTGTAAGAATATATGAAAGGGTCATGAACAAACTTTGAAAATGGATCAAAGTTTAAAAATGGATTCTCCTTTAAAGGAGAAAAACGTGGGAAACCGTGGCTTTCCCCTTGTAGGCTGGCAGAGTTCCAGCTTGCAAGAGACTACTTGAGCCCCCCCTGCTCCACACATCCACTCCCTGCCCCTGTGGGAGGGGCTGGGGGCAGAGGGCAGCAGGTCAGGAGTGAGGGGTAGGGGTCAGTACTGGCCATCAATGTTTACAAATGGGTCCTGGTACAAAAGATGTAGATGATCTAGGTCAGTGGTTTTCAACAAGTGGCTGTCCAATCTCTTCTTGAACACCTTCAGCGATGTAGAGTCCACAACTTCCCTAGGCAGTCTACTCCACTAATAATGATTCCAGAACACTATTAAAATCAACTTCACATTTAATTTGACTTCTGATACAAAAGATGCAAGAAAAATCCAAACAACAGTTGGCAGACCTCATGGAAATCTTCCAAAGAGAGAGAAAATACATGTGAATTAAAGAACAAAAACAAAGCAAAAAAAATGTACTTACCATGACTAGCTCAGACAAACCCCATGAAACATTTAATTTTTACCATAGGCCTGGAAAACAAAACCAAGTGGCAACCATAAGCTTCCCTGACAAGTGATAGTGATAGACTGATATTGCAGCCATGATGGCTCAGGAATTAGTTGAGAGGCAAAGATTTCTTAGGGTGATAACTTTTATTGGACCAACTGCATAACTGGGATTGACTTAGACAAGCTTTCAAATGCAAGATATGATCTGAAGAAGAATGTCTTGCATTCAAAAGCTTATCTAACTCTATCCCAACTGTGCAGTTGGTCCAATAAAAAAATATCACTAAGAAATCCTTACCCCCCTGACAAGTGGGGAAGAATTTAAGGTTCCTGGCGGAGGGGTGGTAGACTTTATAGATGTGAAGATAGCATTCCAATTGCTAACTGACAGTGACGCTGCATTAAACAGAGCTAAGCCTGGTTCTGATGCAGACTGAAATTGAATATTGCTAGTCAGTGTTTGTTATCAAACCACTTTAACACTTAACATAAAACAATCTGCAAGACCCTGGCACAAAAGGTTAAAATAAAGGATGAAGATGACATTGTCATAAATCAAAAAATAAAACAAATAACCAACCACATTCAGTCAAAATCAGAAATTAGAATTTGTGCATCGAGTTGATGAACACTGCAAGCAAGACTACAGAAGCATAAGCGTCTCAAAAATAGATCCATTCTGAAAAAGCCACCTGCCTCAACAGCACTAATAGACCCCACTGCAACAAAGAGGACAAACATACTTTTGGGGGCAGAACCTGTACCAGCTGAGTCAAGCTAAGTTTTGCCACTGATGGCAATATGCACAGCATCAAGAGGTAAGTGTGCAAGGTGTTGTAATTTCATAATTCTGAAAGATTACATTTGTAACTTTTCGTTCCAGGTAAGAATCAAGTCACAAGCATTTATCTTTTGATACATTTATCTCAAACTGTAAGGCATAAGGTAGAAATGATGCAGAATATCCAGAAGAGCTTATATTTCAGCAATTAGGAACTTTAGAAAAAAAAGAATCTTTTCTGTAACGTTATTCTCTGCACGATAATGTAGAGAATTTCAGATTCTGACCTGAACCAAAGCCAATTTCAACTTTGGCAATTATTCCTCATTTAAATGAAATCAGGTCTCAACACTAACCTCAACTGTGCGCACATACACAAACAATCAACAGAAAAGTGTTTTCAAACACGAGTTCCTTATTATGCTTGATAACACAGCCTGAATTGTATCTGTTAGGGGTGTACTGATAAAGATGTTCTTGGCCAATACCGACAGCCGATTATTAACCAGCCATATTGGCCAATACCGATCCAATAACTGATATTAACTATGGACAAAATCATGCTGCGAGCTGAGTCACGCTGGGCCGGGCCGGGCCGCTCAGCTCCACCCACCCACGTCTGCAGCATTCTGCGCCTTTCACAGCGCCCACCCCTCAGTCTGCGCCACACCAGCACCTGGTTCACCGGGACAGTTGCTCCGTTCCAGACTAGCCCAGCCAGCCGGTAAGGGGATAGGGGTGTATCCTGGGTTGTCCCTGCTTGTGAAAGGGAACCCAGGCATCTGGAGGCCCCGGCCCCATAGGCAAGAGGAAACCCAAGTATCCAGAGGCCCCAGCAAGAAGGCATAATTATCAGAGAAGTTATCAGCTACAAGGGACAAAAAAAGCCAATGTAAATTTCCCTTTTATCAGTGTCGATCTGATAGGCAACCAATATATCAGTGCACCTCTAATATCTATTCCAAATACTTTTGCAGAAAGTAGGGGTGCACCGATAGAGATTTTTGGGGCTGATACCAATAGCTGATTTTTAAGGAGGCATATCAGCCGATACTGATCCGATTTCCAATACACAGCCTGGCAGCTTGAAGAGCTGCGTCCAGCTGGTAAGTCTGTTGTGGTGGAAGGGGAGGGGAAAGGGAAGGGATGTGTATGTGGAGGGGCAGATTGAGGCCCCTGTGGTGAGGGAGGGAGGGAGTGGGTCTGCCCAGCTGGGGCAGGACAGGGATGGAGCCACAGCTCGTCATGGGGACATTGGGCCTGCACTCACTGGCTCCTGCCAAGTGGGAGAGTGATCGCCACTGCACCCCACTGCCCCATGCTGCATTGGGGGGGGGGGGGAGGGGGGGGGCCGCCCCCCCCCCCCAAAATTTCCCTGTAGCCCCCCCAGCCCCCCCTCCCAGTGCTGTCACTGCCTGCCCCGCCCCGAGCACAGCCTGGCCCAGCCCCAGCCAGGAAGAGCCCGATGCAGCCCCCCCCTGCAACCTGCCCTGCCCCACACAGATCTGGGGGGGCATGCCCCCCCCGTGCCCTCCCAGGATGTGCGCAGTGACAGGGGACAGCCCCCTTCCTCTGCGCCCCCTGGACAAACCGCAGCTCCATCCTGCACCCTGCTCTGGCTGGACAGTGCCTGCCCCAGCCCCATGCCTTCCCCTCACCGTGGGGGCCTTGATCTGTGACCCCCCCACACCCATTCCCTCCCCTTCCACTGCAACAGACTTGTCAGCTGCACGCAGCTCTCCAAGCTGCTGGGCTGTGCTCCTCACCCTGTACATGTTGCACTGTGGCTGCACACATGCATGGGGCATATATCAGCCACATCAGGCTGATTTCCGATACAGTCAATTTTCTTTATATTGGTGCCAATGTGATATTGGACCGTTGTATCAGTGCACCTCTAGCAGGAAGTAGTGGGTTTGAACCTTATTTAACTGGACAGTTTGTCTACAACACTACAACTTAAAGTGCTAAATTTAAGTGTTGAAGTCTGACCTCAAAATACATTAACATTTTCATTCTTTGTCAAAACTCTGTCAAATCTTTAAAGTGACCCAACATTAAATGTTGAATAAGAGGCTTTGGGTTATGACAAACTGTCAGCAGATAAGAATTTAATGGTTCATATGCTGACCCCGTAATTATGCCCCTGAATTCAAAGATTTCTACTCTTAATTCATGTTTTGATATTAAAATACAATTCTGATAAAGAAACCGTGGTAAAATGGCCAAGGCAAACCTACATTATCATAAAGGGGTCTCAACTCAAAGTGTTGCCAACCTCCATCTTGCTGGGGTCATCTGATCCCAGCAGTCTTTCCTGCCTAAGTGCAGTGGGGCTGGACCCGATGACCTGTAAGGTCCCTTCCAGCCCCTAACAACTCAGAAGGCTTCTCAGTGAGGCCCTAAAGGGCCACAGCCCAAAGGGGAGGGGAGTTCAGGACAAGTGGTTGCTCTTCAAAGGAGCGATCCTGGATGCACAAGCCAAGACTATTCCATCTCGGAGGAAAGGCAGCAAAAGGGCACAGCAGCCCCCTTGGCTATGGGCAGATGAGAACCTGGTGGTATTTAACACCAAAAAATGTAAGGTTCTCCACCATGGGAAGAAAAACCTGCAGCATCCTTATATGCTCAGCAGTGCCACGCTGGCTAGCGCTACGGGTGAAAGGAACTTGGGGGTCATGATTGACCACAAGATGAACATGAGCCTTCAGTGTAATGCTGCAGCTAGTAAAGCAAACAAAACACTGCTTGCATCCATAGAAGCTTCTCAAGCAAATCCCAGGACGTCATTCTCCCCTTGTACTCGGCCTTGGTGAGGCCGCAGCTGGAGTACTGCATCCAGTTTTGGGCTCTACAATTCAAAATGGATGTGGAGAAGCTTGAGAGAGAGTGCAGGAGAGCCACGCGCATGATCTAAGGTCAGAAAAACAGACCTTATGACGAGAGGCTGAAAGCCATGGGACTCTTCAGCCTGGAAAAGCGCAGGCTCAGCGGTGATCTGGTGGCAACCTATAAGTTTATCAAGGGTGCCCACCAGGATCTGGGGGGACGTCTGTTCACCAGAGCGCCCCAAGGGATGACAAGGTCAAATGGTCAAACTCCTCCATGACCATTTCAGGCTGGACATAAGGAAGAACTTCTTTACTGTCCGAGCCCCCAAGGTTTGGAATAGATTGCTGCCGGAGGTGGTTTAAGCACCTACTTTGAACATCTTCAAGAGACATTTGGATGTGTATCTTGCTGGGATCCTATGATCCCTGCCGATTTCCTGCCCCTGGGGCAGGGGGCTGGACTCGATGATCTTCTAAGGTCCCTTCCAGCCCTAATGTCTACGAAATCTATGAAACTATACATCTATGAAGTCCAAATTTGAGGAGGGTGGGGGGTGGAATCATTTTTGCTACTTATCTTTCAGGTGCAAGACAAACCAGAAACTACAACATCAACTAGAATTTATTTTACTAAGGGCAGCATCTCAAGCTAATATAAGGGGGGCAAAAAAAGATTAAACTTCCATTTTTGATGTGAAAAGCATCTCATTCCTCTTTACACTGCCTCTCCCAACCATGCCCCAAACCTGGTTATTGTTGACTTAAGTATTATTAGATTTTCTGAAATTAGTCTTCTTGATCAAGTGCACTTAATTAGCTAACACATCTATATTCCAGTCACATGTTGTTTTAACATAATCATAATATCCAAACAACTGCAAATTCACATGAAATATGAATCACTTTGCTTTAATGACACAAGATTTTAGCTGAAAATCAAGTTTCCTACCAGTTTAATACCAGGTATTTTAAAGTACACAAGAATCACAATACTGAATAGAGACAAGGTGCACCTAGTACAGGAACTGTCTCTTTCAGCACCCAACATGGGGAGTTTCAGAAGAAGGTGTAGAAACCTCAGTTGGCAGCTGTGGGATAATCTACTCATTCATAAGGTTTCATCTTGAACCCTGGAGATTAGAGACTGGCTACATCCCTGGAATGTAACATTTAATAAACCTACAATTTGTCACTATTAACTGTAACTGCTCTTTGCTACACATATACATGGTTACAGTTGATCTTTTTTCAGATCTTGCTAAAAGTAACACCCTGTGCCAGCAAGTCCAGGTTTTTGTTGTAAGAAAAAAACCCCCACCTGGTCTCTATCAGTTCTGTATCAGTTGTGCTTTTCATTTTAATTTAATTCAATGTATCCCTCCTTCTTGTGTTGAGACAGAAAGAAGCTTCCCATCTACCTTCTCCACAGCATTCATTATTTTATGTGCTCTTATATCCTCTCCTGTTTTAAGGTAAAACAGGCCAACCTGCTTGATCTCTCCTTGTTATATCCTGAATTATGTCACTCTTTTCCAACCCCCACTTATACAACATCTCTTCTGAGATGGGAATCCCAAGACTACCCATAAGGTTGCAAATGAAACTGCATCACTGATTTATGCAATGGCAACATATTTTCAGCATTATTCTCTGACCCAGTCCCTATACATTCTAACGTCTTGTTTGCTCTTCTTGATCACAGCTGCATATTAAGAGAGGTTTCAACCAAGTTGTCTATAACGATGCCCAATTCTTTCATTATCAGAAAAATAATTTTAAAACTTAAACTCATACCTTAAAAGGTTCTAAAACGTGTCTCTCCAATGAGCATTACTTTGCATTAAGCAACACAAAGCTCTATATGTTATCATGGTGCCACTTTACCCAACCCGGTTAAGTCCCTTGGAAATTCTTCACAGTCCCCTTCCTGTTCAGCTGACTAAAGCAATGTTCTGTCATCAGCAATTATCTTACTGCTCACCCCACTTTTCAGATCAGAAACTGTATAAACATTAAGAAATGTAGTATACAGCATTGGATCTCATGGGTACCAAGCTGCTTGACTTTTATTGCAGAAATGTACTATTTAATTCTACTTTGCTCTATCTTTCTCTCTCTCTCAGACAGTTTTAAAACCAGAATGTCATCAGGCCCCTCCGCACATGACTTACGGCAGCGGTCTCCAACTTTTTAAAGTAGGAGATCACCTTTGGCATTTAAAACCAACCCAAGATCTACAGTCTGCCACCACCACCCCGTTCCCCACTTCCGCCCTGCAGGTAAGTCTGTGGGGAGGGAAAGGGGGGGGGGGGGTACAGATTGAGGCAGAAGGAGAAAAAATTATTTGGTGGCGTGCCTCCCCAACAGGTAAGTCCCATCTGGCTGGGGCCCCACTCAACTTACCCCTGCTCCTGCCTCTGCAGCACTGTCCCTCACTGTGGGGAGCTTGATCTAGCCCCCGTCACTTACCTCCCCCACAAACTGACCTGCTGGGCTGGGACACGCATGTGCATGCATGCGGGCACTCAGCCCCCAATCTCAGGCTCAAATTGACTTCAAGAGGCTTGGAGATCTACCGGTGGATCAAGATTCACTGGTTGCTGACCACTGACTTATGGCCTTTGATGGCAATACTGTGACAGGGAACCCTGGTGGCAATTCAGTGGTAGAGGGAGCAGCTGGAGGGCTCGGAGCACAGCTGATAGTTTGGGAGCACAGCACCGGCAAGTGGGGCAGCACCTGACTCGCAGTGAGCTGCACTAACTTGGACCATTAACCCCATAAGGTTGCTGACACCTGTCTTAGGGTCGTCTGCACTGAAGACAATACCAGAGCCAGCTACCTACCCTGGAAATCTTCAAAAGGAGACTGGACAGTCACCTTGCTGGGGTCACTTGTCCCCAGTTGTTTCCTGCCTAGTGCAGGGAAACTGGATCCAATGATCTACAAGGTCCCTTCCAGCCCCTAACAATCTATGAATCTAAGAATCCATGAAACTATAGCTGGGGCAGCCTGGAGCTCTGCACAGGCTAATTTTCTCACTGAGCAACAAAGTACATTAGCTGACATGGCAGCATGAAGCTCTGCCAGGCTAATGTACCTTGCTGTTTAACAGGAATATTAACCCACGCAGAGCTCCCTGTTGCCACAACCATACTACTTCCAATACACTAGCTAGCTCAAGAATCCCTATACCGTGCTGTCTATAGCACAGACATAGCTTTCACCCCTCAAGAAACCCAGTCATGGCCTTTTGAGAGTCTTCAAGTCACCTGGTTCCCCTTTATTTGTATGTTCAACGAATTCTCAGAGTAGTGCGGTTTTCCTTTCCAGAAGTCATGCTGTTAGACTCTCCTATAATTTCTTTCCAGGTGTTTTATTATTCTAATTTTTAAGCATTTCAACCCATTTGTTAGATGGTGTATGGCTTTCTTGTTCATTTCCAAAATCACCCCTGCAGCCTTCTATAGAAATACAGGGCTAACGTATGCTACCTTTTCATTTATTCTACAACTAGAAATTTTTAATGAGATTGGACATACACCTTTGGAATTCAGCTACTTCCAAGAGAAGCAAACAGATCCACATGTTTTACAAACAAATATGCACACATTTAAAGGTTTTTGTAAAACAAGTATTTGTAAAACCTGTTTATAAATAAGAAAGATCATTACACTCCTTGCCCAAAGCCCACCATGAATTGGTGACTATAAATAAATATCAAGGGATTGATCTTTCCCTTGTCTCTGTACCCAATAGACAACACCACATCCAAAACTTTTAGCATAAAAAAAAAGTACAATACAAACTGCACTGCAGTGCCACTGTAATATTACTGAAAGGGATGGGACATAACTGTTCCTTTTAGCAGGAAAGGACAGTCTAATAACCTAATCGGTAGTCACAGGGTGGGCTTTATTACCAAGAATAAAGAGCCGCATCAGTTACCAGCTGGACCAGCTCACAGTTGCATTTAAATGGAGTTGCTCACTTGGATTTTTCAAATCCAAATTCAGAGCTGTCTACAAAGGCTCAGTGTTCACGTAACTGTGTTGAAAAGTTATACACTGATTTTCAAAGCTTTTGCCAAAAGGAAAGGTACAAACAAAACCCTGCCAGCAGCAGGTTAAATATGTCTGTCATCAGATGCCTGAATAAATATGTATGTTGCCACACCTATTTATTCTTCCCTAGCTCTACGTTACCTGAAGTACAAACTTCCCACTTCCAATTCTGCAGAGCCGATAAAGCAGCAGCACTTTTAGAATTGTATGAAAAAAGATGGGATGTGACACAAAAGGGGCCGCCCGGCCGATTCTCTGCACTTAACTACACTCTCACAACATCTCTCAACGGGGAGTTGAGGCAGATCAAGTCAGATCTACCAGGGGTGCAGCTGAAATACCCTACGGAAGCCCTGTATCGAGGCGAGTTTAAAAATGTCTCAGTAATCTTACATGACCTCTCCATCCGCACCCAAACAACGCATTCATGGAGCTGCACTGACTTAAAAAGAAAGACACATGCCTTGTTCTTCCAGCCAAATGTAAATGGAAGAAAAGTCAGAAGCTGCAAAAGATTATTGGGGAAATACGGCTGCCTGCTGGAGTGACACAAGAAGCCGATAAGGCCCCGTCACAATTTCACATCCTGTGCTGGGCGTTTCAACACGGGTCTCCTAGAATACAAACCGCACAAGCGCAGAAAAACCAGCGGTATCGGGATTACAAGGACTTTTAAACACAGATCTGCAAAATACAGGCCTCGTAACAACTGCTCACACATTTTTAAAATCCTTCTCTTCTGAGTGATCGCTCTTGTTAGAAGACCATCTACGGAAATAGCTACGGCCTCAAGAGAAAAATGAAGATCCGCTTCGTTTCCTCGGTCAAGGCGAGGGATTCCCCTTGAATGACCTGCTTCATTTTAAAATTTGGTGGGAACCACTTGAAACAAATCCTGGAGGCCAAAACTGCAACTCAGGCACAGCAGAAATTAGCACCCAAAAGTGAAACTCATTTGACTCCGCTTCACTTCTTTCTGTTACTCTGCTTAAAAGTGAAGCGGGCGGCACTGGGCAAGGTGGCGAATCTCTCCCGGGGGCATCGCTGGCCGACGCTGCGCCGGGGTTCCGGCGGCATCAGGACCTGGGCGCCGGCAGGGCCCAGCCAGGCCAGGAGCGGGGTGGGGGGACAAACCCTCAGGCGGCAAACCCCAGCTCGGGGCCCTCGGGTGGGCCGGCTCCAGGCGCAGCGGTGTCGGCCCAGAGCAGCGAGTGGGCCCGGGCCCGGGTCCGGGGGACGCGGCAGCGGGCGGGCGGGTCGGGCCCAGCCGGCGGGTGCTGAGGCCC